>NC_143017.1:14763430-15063430 GCF_055824585.1 Amblyomma mixtum
GAGAGCGACGGTTACCGTGCCATTTGTTTCCTATAACCACAATTGTTACTTTTAAGGCCAAATAAAATGACAGGTTTCGCAAAAATATCGTAAAATACTGGATGTTGCAATACATTCCAAATGCCGCACTTTAGCATCGCTTGCGTGTGCGCTTCCGAAGAATAACTGCCTTCTAATAGGCAGCCACTGAGGTTCTTGACTTCGCCAAAAGTATGACATTTTATCATTTGAGTCATCCGCCTTCTATTAATAATGATTTGTGTCGCTCCATGAGCAAAACGGCTTACTTTCAGGGAAGTGCGTTCGGCCCCAGTGCGCGCTCCCGAAGCGCGATGAAAGGAGTGGGCACAAATATGTCGGACTCTGTAGCAGACAACATGGTTGTCCCCACCCTTCACGGAGCGACGGAGGGGGTGCCTAGGCACCTTAAAGGGAAACTGCATAGGTTTTAGAAATCAACGAGCTTAAGAGGGTCGAATGTGTGAAACTTGCAGGTAAAGCATGCGAAGTCTTTTTGGGCTAGCACTTGAAATAGTGAAGTAATTGCCGATTAAAATCTGGACGCCCTTCAAGCTTCTCCGCAGCGCACAGCACCAAGTGGGGGGCGCATGATGACATCATCGAAGGTATCAGTACACTTCCAACGCAAAAACACCTGCTTTGAAGGAAAAAAACCAACGCCACCGAAGGCGAACCCTGCCGAGACTTGTTTGGCAGCGTCGAACGAGTCAGGGCAGGGTGTGGCTGACTGACGACTGCGGTAATTTGAAATCATCCCTTCCGTGACGTCATGCTGAGTTTTCCCGCACTCCTCCGGTGCATTGCGGAGAAGCGCGAAATTCAATTGTCGATTACGTCACTGTTTTAAATGCTACTGCAAAAACACTTGGCATGCTTTACCTACAACCTATACAGATTTGAATCCTTAAATATCGCGAAATTCTCAATAAAGTGATGCAGCTGCCCTTTAACAAGCGCAGCTACACACCTCCACCATGCGTAACCGCAGTGCACGTGCACTCGTACGACTGCGTCAGCACGGCACATGGGGCTCTCCTACCACTGCCCCGCGCGTGTTAGCGGCCGTGACGTGCGGAGGAGGTGCTGCATTCGTGGAAAATAAATGTGCTGCGGCGGCAGGGGTGGGGAGCGAGGCTGACCTTCGGCCCCGGCGACCATCTTGCACTGGAGCTCGGTGTAGTTGGCCTTGAGCCGGGTCACTCGCGTGAACCAGATGCACAGGTTGCGTCGAGGCGCAGGGCCGCCCGGGTGCGCCGCCTCGAAAGAGTGGTTGACAGCGCAGCGAAGGCACTGCCACGGCTGGTAGCGCAGGAAAGAGAACTCGGCGTCGTTCAGCCAGATGCACTTCATGCGGGAGCTAGTGCCGCACGCCACGCACTGGGGATCTGCGCCGGCCCCCACGGTGCCCGTACAACACACCGCCCCTACTCGCGCCTCTACCATGCATGCCATGCCCACGATAGACTCCCAAACCTCGGCCAGGCGGCGCTTACTCTGCACGGTCGCAACTGATCGTTAGCTCGGAGCAGCTGCTACCTCATGCGTGGCACGTTGAACAAGTTGTGCACCAACAGGATAGATGAGCGGGCGAGTTGGTGATACATTATGCAAAAAAACAGCACGAACAAACGGGGACGAGACGTGGTCAGATATGTCGTCAGACGTGGCCAGAGATGTGGTCAGACATACATTGGGCAAACGGGACGTTGTATCAACACACGACTCGGAGAACATCTCAATTCATTAGAATCTAATCGCTCCACTAATCTAGTTGATCACTGCCGAGAGTGCCGATCATGTTTTCCGTCCTTACATTTTACTGACATTTTGTAAAAACACCCCGACCAGTTGACCAGGGAAATTATCGAGGCGTACAACATGGCAAAGAAAACAAGACTGTGCGTTAGCAAACCATCCCTGCTCCTGCGTGACTGTGAGGTTGCATATCTGGACATCACATAGTAACACATGCGTTCTGTTTTTGGTGTTTTTTTGTTTTCTGTTTCCTTTTATAAGCGTGTTTCCTGTGATTAAACTTTAGTTGAGAGTCAGCGCTTGTTCCTGTGTATTCTTCGTCTCGTCCCCGTTTGTTCGCGCTGTTTTTTTTTCATAAAGTTGTGCACATCGATCTTGCTTTCCGTGAAGCTAAATGTGGGCCACAAATCAGCGATCCTATCGTCTCCGACATCTCAGCCACCAAATGCGCTCTCGCGGCTACTGGTAAACTTTTTTTTTTTCTCTGCGCATTCTGCGCAAGGAACTGTTTCTTGCAGTCATCACCCATTCAGCTGGTGTTTCATTAACTGCCATAGATATATAATTGTTTACATTTACGAGCTGTTGCTTGGAAGCGTACAGACGCAGAGGGAACGCAACAGCACATCCCACATGCCGTGTCCGCGCGCTAGAGCTCAGCTGATACGACTACGTGTGAACGCTCCAGGAGTCCATCTAAATCTGTGTAACTGGCAGCACATGCAATTAGGGTACTTTGCATAGATGTTAAGCTTTTCACTGCTGATTTCATCGAAGGGACATGTTCATTCCTCAGGGCTCGCACCAAAAATGGGCTTAGGAATGATCATGCTCCGGAAACAGTTGACATTTCAGGTTCCAGTCAAGATCTACCGAGAATGGTTTGGGCAGCAGGTGGTCCAAGTACTCCACAAGGGAGTGCGAGATGAGGTACGGCCTTTACCATTTTTCTGCACATGCGGAGCCATTGTCCGCTCCTAGAAGCCTTAAACAGAGATGCCACCCTGCTACACAAAGTTAGTACATTTTATGGCTCGTGACCACCGGGTCGCGAGCCGCGAAAGGGGCACGGTGCACCCGGCTACCCTAGCCCCGCCCCGGGCACACACACATCGTCGATAAGGGGCCAACAACACCCACAATCCCCATTCTCTTCCTTAGCCCAGCTTACCTAGTTTTGCCTTGCTGCATACCCCACACCACTCTTCTACTCTTTCCTTAAGCCCACCCTTGGTCCACCATGGTGTACACATTGCAGTGATCACCCGAACCCCGTGCATGATCCGGAAATGCCACGTCATCCCTTACCCTCAGCACATATTCCCAGTCCCTCACTGACCGCCTAGGAGGAATGGTTGACCGATGCCACGGCCAGCAGTAGCTGGTGAACAGTGCGAGGAGCCAGTGGCCGCAACCTATGCAGACTTGATGTATACCCCAATCAAGTCTTGTTCACTCACCCACTTCCACGTACCGAAAGCTGACATGAGGCCCTACCTCAAGAAAACAGTAGGGCTTGCTAAAGTGTCTCTGCAACATAGGGCCCTCCCTTATAGGAAGAACTGCATCTGCGTTGAGCTCACGTATTACTGCCACCAATTTGTGGTCGGAGCACAAGAACGGAGGACTGGTGATGCCGAGTGTCAGCTCCTCGCCCCTCCTCTAATGACGTGCTCGCATCATTCTATGTATTCACTCTTCACCAGCGTTCCTGCTGAGCTAGCAGTGTGCGTGCATCTCTTATGCTGAATTCCAATGGCAGATCGAGACCGCTCCGTCGGATCGCGTACGGAGGGCGTCGGAGCGCGTAGATTTGCCACCTCCCAGTTTGCGATTGGAATGCCAGTGATCCCTCGGGAGCGCGACGCCAGCGCCGCAGCGGCGACCGCGGAAACTAGGCGCGCCGCCGGAGCGGACGCCCTGCTAGCTTCGTGTTCGAGTGCGACAGGAGTTGCGCGAGGCGCGATCTCCGCGTTGACAGACGCCGTCTCGGCGAAACAAAAAGGAGGTAGTACGAAGGCCGTAATGTAAAACCAAAGCGTATGTACAGGATGGTCCACTCTCCGTGAACACGCGAGTATGCGGCCGCGGTCTTCGGAGAGCCGGTGAGCCTGTCCCTACCGTTCACGAAAGAAGTGGCGGATGACGCGCAGGCAATTTGCTCGCTGCTCGATTTTCCAGCCTTGCGACTGCGAGACGCAAGCCGCTGAACCAATCAGCGAGACAGTCGAGCTTTCGGCAACGACGCCGCCCGCGGACACGCCGAGCGACTAACTGCGCTGCCCCCCGGCCAACGTTTCTCCCTGGCTGCCGTAGTCGTTGCTAAGCCTAACTGTTTTTCATCGATGCCGCAGCTGAGGGCGCTTCGGAATTGGCCAGCGCTGTAGTAAAGGTGCTACTCGCGTCACCGTTTTACTGTGCTCCTCATCTCATAATAAAATAAAGACATGATCGATTTCTGCGACGCCTCCAACAGCGGAGCTAGCAGACAGCAGGCCAGCCGCACTGGGCATCAGGAAGAAATTTGCTTGTATCGCAGTTATCACTCCTACCAGCAACTCGGTATTGGCCAACGATCCTCAAAAATGATTCATTTTTTACATTCCTCTACTCCAGGGCTTGTTATGAACGCGAACAAAGAATATTAGCGCATTTTTCTGACGCCGGCGGCAGGCATATACAGGCCGGCAGCTTCACACTCGCTGTCCGTTTCAGACGAATCTTCACTGCTGGACTCTGAGCTTTCAGTGCCCGAGTCGGAACTGTCACTTCCATGAAGCAAAATTAGTGCCGCACGGCTCGAAGCAAGATCATTGCCGTCCACTGTTGACTGGAAAGTGCCCATCTGTCCCGGCTCGCCCGGCTCACCACGTAGCGACGACAGGAACGAAGCGGCTGCTGCCGGTCGCGACCGGAAGCAGACGCGGCGGAAAAGAAAACGTCACGCGAGGTTCCGGTCAAATCCGCCGATTTCGGCAGATCAAGAATCGCTGCTCCACGGAGCGATCCGGGATTTACGCCTGATCCCGATCTGCCATTGGAACATACAACTCGCGCTCCCATTTTACCATTGGAATACGACTGATCCAAACCGAGCAGAAAAACTTGATCCCGATCTGCCATTGGAATTCACTATTAGACAAAGTGAGAACATCTCAAAATCGAACACCATCTGTCTGGCAAACAGTTATTTCTCACGACAGCCCCTTTCACAAACTTAGGGGACCACATGGGGGCCTCGACTTACGTCACCACAGCCAGGTGAACTACAGAGTCCAAACCCTTGGAAACTTTTCACAGATCAGCTAACTTCTGCATCTTGGACAAAGGGAAACTTAAAGAAGACTGTCTTCTTAAGGCGTGCTTGTAAAGAGCTCCATGACTTGCACATATCCTTCTGCATTTACAAACAACCCATGAGTACACGAAGGTACCTACAAACCGAATTAGATCATCCAATCACACACAAACAGCCTGAGACAGCATGCTTGGTGGATCATACTAATATCACGATCATGTGCTCTGATGCAGCCAGCCTCAAGCGACCTTTACTTAAATGCCTACCATGAGAACTGCACCCACAAGACCACCAAGAAAGCAGTGCGGATATGCAAAAAAATTTATCGGAGACCACGACATGAAGCCAAAGTGGAGCGTGCACTACCCATACCAGGAATAAGGCAGGGTTGGCACTTGTCGAACCAACAGCCCGGCAGGCTTTTTTACCACGCTCCCAGCATCACCTTGTTTGATGCAAATAACAAATTAACAGGACGGTTACCACTCTACAACGTGAGATTCAGCGACAGCTGTTAAGGTATGTTGGTGTACACAATACGAGAGCGACTTCATATCTGTATAGTTCCAGAGCGTACTTTTCTAGCTTTCCACAAATACTTGCTTCTCGACTAGCCTTCCTCTCCATGTCTAGGCATGCGGCACCACCGATGACTCTCTGCTCAGTGGTGAGCTTCGCAGCAGCCGCTGCAGGTGCACTGCGCTACATTCTCGCCATGTTCTGTCATGTCATGTGTGTCATGTCCATGGGAGCTAGCAACGGCGTAGAGGTAGAGCATCCGCCTCACGTGCAAGAGGAACGAGGTTCGAATCCCTGCGCAGCGCAATTCTCCACCGGGTTTAAATGAATAAAAAAAAACTTCCCGTGTCGATGGAATTGCAAAACCAGGCCAGGGGTGCGGCCTGATCTCGGTGACCAGAACCGCCAACGCACTCCCTCACCAGAAACAGGATTTAACCACCCTGCTGTAGTACTTGGCCGCAACCTTCTATGAACACCCCAATTAACCCTTGGCCCTCAGTCCCCAGCGGCTGCGGAGCAACTGACCCAGGCGGCGGTCAGACTTGTGACGCAGCGGACGGTGCTAAGAATCATTGGCTCCGGACACGCCGCCATTGGAAACTGAACCTGGCAACGTTTAACGCGAGAACCTTATCCATTGAGGCTAGTTTAGCAGCGCTATTGGAGGAACTAGCGGGTATTAAATGGGATGTCAGAGGGCTTAGTGAGGTTACGAGGACAGATGAGGCGTATACAGTACTACAGGGCGGGCAC
This sequence comes from Amblyomma mixtum, assembly GCF_055824585.1. Taxonomy (NCBI): domain Eukaryota; kingdom Metazoa; phylum Arthropoda; class Arachnida; order Ixodida; family Ixodidae; genus Amblyomma; species Amblyomma mixtum. Next base: position 14,769,780 of record NC_143017.1, read on the forward strand.
ACACTGTGCTATCGTGGAATAGCGGACAAGACGAGAACCAAGTGTTGGATTCCTCATCAATGAGGATATAGCACACAACAAAGAGGAGTTCTATAGTATTAATGAGAGGGTTGCAGCTATCGTAATTAGGCTTAGTAAGAGGTACACACTGGAGGCAGTACAGCCCTATACGCTTACATCAAGCCATGATGACCAGATCACTAAAAAGTTTCTATGAAGACGTGGAATCGGAAATGAACGAAGTAAAATCACGGTACACTGTACTAATCGGTGACTTCAATGTGAAGGTAAGCAAGAAGCAGGCCGGAGACCAGGTGGTAGGCGACCATGGCATAGGATCCAGGAACAGTAGGGGAGAGTTATTAGTAGAGTTCGCAGAGAGAAATAATTTACGGATCATGAATACCTTCTTCAGGAAATGAAAGAACAGAAAGTGGACGTGGAAGAGCCCCAATGATGAAATTAAAAATGAAATAGACTTCATACCACGCGCTCACCCCGGTATTGTGCAGGATGTGGAGGTCCTTGTAAAGGTGTGTTGCAGCGAACACAGAATGGTAAGGACCCAGTTAGCTTACACCTGAGAAGGGAACGGAAGAAATTAGTGAAGCGGAAGCCCATTAACGAGCTAACTGACAGAGGGAAAGTAGAGGGATTGAGGATATTGCTGCAGAACAGATATTCGGCTCTAACTGGGGGAGTCTTAACGTTGAAAGAACGTTAAATCTTAACGTTGAAAGAATGAACGATAATCTCGCAGCTGTCATTACGGAGTGTGCACTAGAAGTAGGCGGTAGGATGGTCCAACAGGATACCGGGAAGCTATCTAAGGAGACGAAAAATCTCGGTAAGAAACACCAAGGCATGAAAGCGTCTAACCCTACAGACAGAACAGAACTGGCGGAGCTATCAGAGTTAATAAATAAACTCAAGGCAGCCGATATAAGGAAGTTTAACATGGAGAAAATCGAGCATACTCTAAAAAATGAAGGCACTCCCAAAGGAGTGAAGAAAAAACTAGGCGTAGGAAAAAAAAAACAGACGTATGCACTACGAGGCAAAGACGGCAATGTCATTAGCAATATGGATAATATAATTAAAGTAGCTGAACGGTTCCACACAAATATATACAGTAGTGAATGGCACTAAGAGGCAAAGGCGGCAATGTCATTAGCAATATGGATAATATAATTAAAGTAGCTGAACGTTTCCACACAAATATATACAGTAGCGAATGTAATCAGAACGTTACTGAGAGAGGCAGTCGAGCACAGCAATGGGACATCCCGCCAGTAACGAATGAGGAAGTAAAGAAAGCCTTAGGAGCAATGCAAAGGGGGAAAGCACCTGGCGAGGATCAGGTAACAACAGATTTGTTGAAGGACGGAGGAGAGATTGTGTTAGAAAAACTGGCCACCCTGTATACACAATGCCTTATGACCTCGAGTATACCAGAAGCTTGGAAGAACGCTAACATTATCTTAATTCATAAGAAAGAAGACATCCAATACTTGAAAAATTAGACCAATCAGCTTACTTTCTGTTGCCTACAAGGTATTTACTAAAGTAATTGCAAACAGAATCACGACAACCTTAGTTTTCAATCAGCCAAATGATCAGGCAGGTTTTTTGTAAAGGATACTTGACATTAGACCATATCCACGCTATCGACCAGGTGATAGAGAAATGCCTAGAATATAACCTACCCCTATATATAGCGTTCATTAATTACGAGAAAGCATTTGACTCAGCTGAAACTTCAACAATCATGCAGGCATTATAGAATCAGGGTGCAAAAGAGCCTCATGTGAAAATACTGGAAGATATCTTTAACGACTGCACAGCACTTCATAAAGTCGGCAATTCAATTCCAATCAAAGAAGGCTGTCAGGCAGGGAGACACGATCTCACCAATGCTATTCAACGCGTGTTTACAGGGGGTGTTCCAGGGTCTGGAATGGGAACAGTTGGGGATAAGAGTTAATGGAGAACACCTGAGTAATTTGTGATTCGCTGATGACATTGCCTTGCTAAGTCACTCAGGAGATGAACTGCAAATCATGACCAATGAGCCAGACAGGCAGAGCAGTACTGTGGGTCTAACAATGAATATGCAGAAAACCAAAGTAATGTTCAGCAGTCTAGCAGGGGAACAGCAGTTCACAATTGGTAGTGAGGTGCTGGAAGTGGTAAGGGAATGCGTGTACCTAAAACACGTAGTGGCTGCTGATCTGGATCAAGAGAGGGAAATAACTAGAAGAATAAGAATGGGGTGGAGCACATATGGCAGGTGCTCTCAGATCATGAATGGCAGTTTACCAGTATCCCAGAAGAGAAAAGTATACAACAGCTGTACCTTACCGGTACTCACCTATGGGGCAGAAACATGGAGGCTAACGAAAAGAGTTCAGCTGAAGTTAAGGACAATGCAGCGAGCTATGGAAAGAAAAATGATCGGTGTAACGTTAAGAAACCGCAAGCGGGCAGAGTAGGTGAGGAAACGAATGCGGATTAATAACATCCTGGCCGAGATCAAGAGGAAGAGCTGGGCTTGGGCAGGGCATGTAATGCGAAGGCAAGATAACCGCTGGTCCTTAAGGGCAGTGGAGTGGATTCCAAGAGAAGGCAAGCGTAGCAGGGAGCGGCAGAAAGTTAGGTGGGCGGATGAGATTAAGAAGTTTGCGGGGATACAGTGGCTGCAACTGACAAAGGACAGGGTTAATTGAAGAGACATGGGAGAGGCCTTTTTCCTGCAGTGGGCGTAGTCAGGCCGATGATGATGATGACACTATTGTGATACCCTCACTCTTCCAGAGTAGTTACCCTTCGGATGGTTTGCGCAGCAACCATCCACTGGTTGCACCTTTTTACGCTCCCGCCATACCCTTCATCCACAGTATTGGTTGGCATTTCCTCTACTCTCACGATAGCCCCCTTTAACGGTAACCCCTGGCCAGTTGCAGATTTCTCCACCACTCATGTCAGACCTTCCTCCTTCCGGGGCAGCCACCCTCCGAGTGGTTCCCCAGACAACCCGCCCACCGGTTACACTGCCGCCTGCGGCGTACTACTACTACGACAATGCGAAACCAAGGAGCGGGTGCTTAGCAGCTGTCGCTGTAGAACGACTGTTCACCGTAAACACGACGCGCATACTGAGCACGTGCCTACAGCAGAAAGCCGCGCACAGAGCTGATGGATGTCAGAGGCCCGCTCCCTTGCGCCAAGGGCACCGCACCGTCTAAAGAAACCTGTGCAGTGATTGTGAAGAGGTCCACATGGGACAAATATATGGCATCTTCGCAAGGCGACCGAAGTAACACCACAATTATGCAAGAAAAGCACACAACTATCAAATTCTATCATAAAGCACCTGCCCGCAACCAGGCACCAAATCGAAGGGGAAGAGAGAATGGCGATTACAGTGAGATGGCATCAAGATCCCACTGCAAAATCTTCGACGCAACGGCTCCATTAATCAACGCGGTGGAAATATCACCCAGATCAGCAAACAATTGTTCGTAGTGAACAAGGGTTCACATGGAACAAGACCCGTCAACTACTTCTTTTCACTTTGGCCAGTGACTGTTCAAAACTATTAGTTACATTACTTCCCCCTCGCCAGACATTGTTTCGCCACGCAAGGCTTATGACTGGCAAACAATGATCCGGCCAGCGGTAACGGTGTGTAAACAAGGAAGCTCTGGATTGTCCAAAGTGCCCGTACCTTTACATGAGCCTCGTACAGAGGCCCTTCCACATAAATCGTCTGGCACTGCTTCACTTATCGTGGTGCACTTACCAGGCGACGCCAGCAACTGCTAGAAGTGCTGACACATTATTGGCAAAGTTACATCTGGACATCAAATTCTCATGAGGAGCGATATTCCAATCCTGTCATGTTTTTTTATGCTAAAGCATAGAAATACGCACTGCCTGGGAGTGCATGGAGAAAAATGAGATTGAGCATTCAGCGCGTTTCTATTTCACTAGGAGTCAGGGCCTGCCCTCACGTTTGACTCACATATGGCTATGATGAATAGTTCTGCTGCCAGATGGAATGAAAGAACAGCCAGATACAACCACAAAAGCAACACCTGACTACGCGGCCTGCAGCGATCCACGCACTATGCCCCTGCATTTCATGTTACTCGCCTCGGAGACAGGAATAATTTGATGAGTGGTTCTAGGCCTTTCATGTCCAGTTAACTGTCACGGCAATACACAACAAAAGAGCACTGTATCTCAACTTTCCACGTAGACTAAGTCAACGCTGAACCGACTCTGCTCGAACCAATGATTCTGCCTCTTCCCAGCAGGGGATTCATGCGGCACTACTACTATCGCACCGCCAAGCTTGAGCTTGGGGAGTCTATTCAACCCATGAAAAGCCACACAGAGAAGAGACGTGGAAAGCACCAACAAACAACCACTTATTTCGTCGCTTTGTATCATGCATGCCTCTTCCGCAATTTAAACTTTTGACACACAACACGTGGTCGCTAAAGAATAGGGTCATCTGTAGGTCTTTAAAAAAAAAAAAGAAAAGTGAGTTGATGTGCGACTTTACTCTTAGCCTATACTTTAAGACTGGTGCAGATCCCAAGGGGACTATACTTGACAACAAAACATAGCAGTAAAGCTCCAGACTACACGCAAGTCACTAACTACATCATGCAAAACGTCGTGCAACCTTTAGAAGTGGAATTCACTAACCTGTCTTTACAGACGGGGTCATCCAAAGATTCGAGAAGAGCCCAACTCACCACACGGCAGCGACAAGGTGCTTGCGCACAAGGCAATCACTGAGGATCGAGCAGCCGAGATTGCGGTGCCAATTGCCAATCACTATCTATGCTGGCAGAGGTTGCATATCTGACGCATGAAACCACCCCTCATCCCAGAGACTGGAAGAGGTGGCTCGCCGCAACATGTGCCTCGGTGCCATCTCGTGCGAATGACAACACTGAATGGCCATAGCAAACCAAGGCAGGAAGCGAAAAATGGCAAGCCAGGCTTTCTACATTATTGTGGACAGACCGTGCATGTCTAGAGTGCCAAACTGTGCGGTTTAAGCACCGCACCTGGGACAAGTGGAAACAGTCAAGCATGCGGATTAACGGGCAGAAAACATTCTGGCAGCCCAACTGTAAAGCCCCATTCACACGTCTCTCACTCGGATTGGTACACCCTTGGAGAGCACGGGATGTCACGCCTCAAATGGTTACGGCACAGTTTAGGTGCGCTTAAAATAGTTGTCGCAAGATGTCTGGTGAAGGCAGCCATGGTGTTGCTGTTCCCGGAAGTGCAGGGAGCCAATGCCCCGCTCTGCCATAGAAGTGTGGCGCATGTTCGCGCCAAGTGCTACGCAACCGACATGATACCGACGCAAGCAAGGTATCTCTCCAAGCCTAAGCTTGCTCTAGCCGGGGCCACAGCGTACACGCCACGCAGAGTGCGCGGTTAGACAAAAGCAAGGCCGTGCGTCACGCACACGCGGTACATGCATAGTTCTGACAGCGACAAAACGAAGCGCTATTTGCCTGTTTCAGTCCAACTGTCATTGTTAAAACTATGCAATTCATCCACCCGAGGCTCACATTGCAGCCCGTAATGGGAGCACGTGCAGCAGCCAATGCTCTCGAAAAAAAGCATGAAGCACTGCATCGTGCAGTGTTGAAAACCCTGTCGCGCTCTTCACTGCAGCCAGGTCTCCGAGGAATGGGCTTCGACCCTGCGACTATGAACGCAGGGTGCAGACATGAGCATTTGTCACAGTTATTTCGTCCCTCGTCTTTGAACCGGAACACTGATATCTGAATGCTGATGGATGGCTTTGGCGACGGCTAGCCGTCATTTTAGCATGGCCTCGGCAACGTGTACCATCAGGCTTGCTACAGCGTGACACGAATGAAGTGGTGAAAAGAGCGCAGAGAGAGGACACAGACACCACAAAGCGCTGACCTAGGCAACTGCCACATCTTTCAGTGGCAGTGGTCATCCCCAGAAAAGTTTGAGTGAAAGCTGCATAGCTTTCCTTCGTAGCCATGCAGCAGCGCTTAATTCCCTTAAAGACACTGAATGTTCCAGCGCAGAACTTGACACACACAGCCTTCTCAAGCATGCACCTTGTGTTGAGGTCAACGCCCTGTGGTGTCTGTCAGAGGCGGCAGTGATGGGCGCGGCAGTACTCACCGCTGCGCACGGGTGACACCATCAGGGGGGATGGGCTGCTGAGCTGGCCGTTTGTCTCGGTAACCTTGATGGAAATGTCGCTGGCACGATTGCTCTTACCCTTCTTGAACTCGATCTCCTCGTAGGGCCGGGTGTCCGCCTCCTTGGAGACCGAACTAGACGGGGGCAGAGAGAAAAAAAAAAACGGGGAGAGAAAAGAGGGAGCTGCAGGACGGCTGCCCAGTGACGACCACGGGTCGCGTGCGCACCACAGCCCTGCGCGCGCCTCTCTTAAGCGCCGGCTCTGGCGGCGCCTACGCTGCAAAGGACGAGGGGGGGGGGGCAGTGGGGAAAGTAGCGACAGCTGCTCGGGACAGCGACCACACATCCGACTGAGGGGACTCAGGGGGCGGCTACAGCGTACGCACAAGACACCAGGTGCCAGTTTTAACATCAGCAAGCAGAGGAAGGCCACAGCCCCGGCCTAGTTCAATGTGATGAGCACAGTGGGTTAGGTAACAACACGTGCAGCTGCTCAAAGGGTTAACTAGCAATCATAAAGCACTGGGCAGCTTGTTACCCGTGAGAGGCTTCGGTGGGCAACTTTGTATGCGCGCTCTGGTACTGCAATGCTACAGGCTAGTGAGGCTGAATTTGGAGGAGCCATTGGATCCTCCTTCTGACCTCCGACGTATTAAAATGGGCCCAAAGTTTTGTGAAAACATCCACAGACCATCTGTGGCACTGGAGCTCCCATGCACCAGTGGCAGATCAGAGAGGTGCCATCAGCACCAAAGTCATCTCCCAAGGCCCAGACTGGCACTCAGCCAAATCTCAGAGAGGCTAATTTTTTCAGACTTCCCAAGCCTGCACAAGTAGTGGAGGACAGCTAGCACCAGCCAACCGTACCAGCTCAATGAATGAACAGACAAGGGCAAGAGAAGGAAGGCCAATAAATCCGAGCCTTCCCTCTTGTGAAGCACACAGCTGTAACAATGGCCCCATAATGCGCATTCAGAACAGTGTTCGGCCCCCACTTCTGCTTCATGGCTCCAGCCTTTTTTTACGTCGGGTAATGAACGCCTGGCCAGTGCGGCCAAGTGAGCCCAAGGAATGCCTGCCGCGCCACATCTGCATGTGTGGCTTCCACCTTGCAAACCACCCCCCGAGAAACAACACAGAATTTCATCATCACAGTGCCTTCAATTTGTCTGGCCCTGTGCTTCGAGAGGCCTGCATTATTGCACTGTGCTTGCAAGGGGCCACATGTGCCAAAAGGAAGACACAGTCAAGGTGGCCACAGCGGTTATTTCTAAACAGCTAGAGCAGTGGACCAGTGCCTGACATTTCAGCTGCACCATATTCCCTCAGAACTTGTCCCCAATCAGCAGCAGCCCATTAGATGCAAAGCCGTCACAGCCGTCACCACCACCTGCCCACAACTTTTGAAATTTACAACCACCGCTACAAGAGGCAAGACAAAGAACTACTATACTGCCACGTATCATTGTAGTGTTTGTTCATTCACGCTCAAGGCTGCAGGAAAGGGCTGTTATCATTTTTGTTCGTGACGCGAGAAGCGACCAGTCTAATCTCGATTGATCGCAGCCATTAAAGGCTGCATCCAGGTTTTTCCAGATTACTGTAGATGATCCTGTCCTGCTATCTGAAAGTTTCTTTGCCGGCTTTAAATTGAGCGATGCCGCGAGCGGCGGACATTCATAGATCGACGATTGACGAGCACGCTTGTTGCTTACGCCACCACCGAGTGATTCAGTTCTTTAGCGGGCGCCACGGCTTGGTGGCGACACAGCTTGTAGGGGGTGTCCGGTACATGGAAGGCTACCCAGCACCTCCACCAGATGTCACGTTTTAGTGACGGCAGTCCAGCGGTCAGGAGACACCAGAAATACTTGCAAACGAAGCTCTTTATTAGGGCTGACTTACGCCCGCTAAAGAACTGAATCACTCGGTGGCGGCGTAAGCAACAACCGTGCTCGTCAATCGTCGAACTACGAATGCCCGCCACTCGCGGCATCGCTCAATTTAAAGCCGGCAAAGAAACTTCCAGATAGCAGGACAAGATCATCTACAGTAATCTGGAAAAACCTAGATGCAGCCTTTCATGGCTGCGATCAATCGAGATTAGACTGGTCGCTTCTCGCGTCACGAACAAAAATGATAACAGCCCTTTCCTGCAGCCTTGAGCGTGAACGAACAAACACTACAATGATACGTGGCAATACAGACATCAGTGCCATGTTAGTCCATTTTTTCTCTGTCTTGTCTCTTGCAGCGCTGGCCGCAAATAGCTGGTCTTTCCTTTTTGCAGGCAATAAGAAATATTTGCTGGTGGGAGAATTTCTCAATTACTTTTGTTTGACCCCCCAAACTTTCCACTATGATGGTTGTGACAGGCCATTGAGTGCCACTGGTCAGAAAGACATCAGCACAGAAAGATCGCTTGTCAGAATGAGCCATAGCGATGCACAGTGTGCATTGTTTGTGTGCTTCACACTGCCATGAGAAGAACTGAAGGCTTAAAGGTTCCAAATATCTTTTTGTCTGGAAACAGCAGACAGAAAGAGAGCCAGGTGCAGAGCGTGACATGTCCTGGTCATGCACGGTTTCTGCTCTCCAGGCCAAATATGTGTCGCAATATTTGCCTCCCGAAGAACTCTGCGAGCAGGTTGAAGAACGTGTTCAGCTCTAGTGGCATGTCTCAGATTAATGCTATGTCTCTGTCTTTGCAGCCAGGCAGGTTTATGGCATCCTGACAAAGAAGGCAAGCGTGAGCTGCTTGATGACCGGCTGACAACCTTGCAGTGGACACTTGTTGGACATGAGCAGACCCACGAAAAGAGACATGGTTGGAAAGAGAAGAAATGAAGCCCCCTCTGAACTGTGCACACAGCATCCCCAGCGAGCAATACGGCGACACCCAGGGAGCCCTACACGTCTATACCTGGGCTCCAAGCGAGGTGCCTCCGGTGGCGGCTGCGGCGGTCGTGCGCCCGTGGGTGGCCGGACCACAAGGTACAGCTCTACGGGCCTGTTTGGCCCCCTCGAGTCGGCTGCACTGAGCGAGATAAAGCTGCCGCCGACCTGCCTACGCTCGAGCAGGCCCCCGCTACGCTCCACCGAGCGCCGGTAGCACTTGGTGCCGCAGTCCACTGACGCTGGTCTCTTGGGCGCATGGTCAGGCCCCTGCGCCGAATGGCGCCTGATGCGAGCGTACTGGGCTGCGATGGCCCTGCTGCGCTCCGAGTCCCCGTCTTCTTCGCGCCTCAGCTGCGGCGAGTTGCTAGTTCGGCTCCCCCAGTCCTCGCGTTTCGGGTCGTTAACAGCTCGGTTCCCCGCCCGCTGTCTGAAGGCGTCGGATGACGAGAAACGCCTCGGCGGGTGGTTCGGAGGCCCGCTGCGCGCATTCGCTCGGTAGTCGTTCATGTCGTTCGCGGCTGGCGGAGCGCCGTCCACTCCAGCGGTCAGTGAGGGCCGCTCCTCCCGGCGGTCGGAGTGCGAGCGCTTCAGCGACACTGGCCCCGCCGCGCGGTTTCGGAAGTGAGCCGCGGACAGGTCGGCATTGTGCGACAGTGCATCGATGCGGGTCGCAGACGAGTAGCGCCTTTGCGGACAGAAGGGTAGTGGGGAGTTGTTAAGAAGCAGAGCATGCGGCAGGAGGAAGGGAGAGAGAAGAGAGAAGAGAAAAGAGAGCCCACGTTTTTTTTTTTTCTTCCCATCCGCGTCTCCTGCTGACTACCACACTCAACTAATGGGTAACCACACCCCCCCCCCCCCCCCCCCCCCCCATGGCACAGCAGCTATTTGAGCAATGGCAAACATATCACAGTGGCCCAGTGCACTACAACTCCAGGCTAGGGCACAAGCTAGGGCACTGGCCTATGCGGCCATTCCACCATTGTGGCACCACAGATCAGCTTATCTGGCAGTTCTTTTGGCAACAAACACTAGCTGAGCACTGCCAGCTGTGAAGAAAAAAGGCACCAAAGGCACGACCTCTGATGGCAGCATACAGGGCCCAGAACAATACAGACTACAGGCCTGATCACAGCACTCAGAGGTGCAACAGACAGCACAAAAAAATGGCACGAACAGAGGCCAAACCTCCTGTCCCTGCTGTACACTTTTCGGCTGCTGTCCACAAAGTATTGCCAAAAGCATGGCCCTGCGACATGTCCAAAGGACCAAAAACAACTGAGGGCCGCAAAGAAGGAGGCTGAACAACACCAAAAAGAAATACTAGTGTCTGGATCAACTGTTACACTACTAAGGTGACAGAAAACATTCTGATCAGAACATATGCTTCAATTCTTCTCACTGCACCTATTGAAACTGAACACTTGAAAGAAAAAGGTCAAACACAAGCGCACTGTGCAAACATGCAACCCTTCATTAACGCCACAGCACTGAGGTTGTCATATCACATAAAATTCCTGGCTTCTCTGTCACGAAATTCCCTTATTACTGGAGAGAGGTCACACGAGCTCACGATGCCATCACAATCTGGTGGCCAGGCAGCCGATTGGTCGAGAGAGGTCACATGACCTTGTGATGTCATCAAAACATGCCCACCATGGCAGGTGACCACAGTGAGCACCTGCCAAAATCCCAAATTCCAAAATATTCAAACCTACGCCCAAAATTTTGTAAGTAGACTCACCCCAAAGAATGGATTGAGGCAGATTAGTGGGTGGATTATGTTGGATTAATGTGTGGATTAGTGTAATCCCGTACGATAATCCAATGGAACATACTCGGACATTCTAGAAGGTGATGACTCATGCTGGCCATATAAGGGTAATGGAACCTGTTCCAACCGGAGTTTGTAGACACCATGCATAGGAGGCAACCTAAATGCTATCAAATTTTATACTTAAAGAATCGCATTAAGAAGGCCCAGGAATGCCAGGGGTGCCTCCAGCGCTGTTGCCACCCACCAGGGTGGTGCCCATAATGCCAACATCGCCAGGATCGCCTCCACGGGCACTTGGACCGGGAGCTCGTACGACGCCGCCAACGACGCCGCCAGCGACGCGAGCCTGAGCACTTCGAACACCGCCTCGACGCCGGCTGCCTAGATGCCACTGACTGGACCCATGCAATGCTTCCTCAGCACCGAACTGTGAGCACGAATGCCGAACGCCAGTCGACTGGGTGTTTCCGGCTCGTGTGTATTGGTAGTCTTTGTGTTAGTTTTGTTACTTAGTTTTGTGTGCTAGTGTTTGTGTCGTGCAGGGCGTATTAAATATGCGTCTGTGTGGCTACACCTGTCGCCTAGTCCATTCTTTCGGCCCGAGTGTTCTCGGGGGATCCGTGACAAAGTTAAGTGGCGAGTCTGCCAGGATTCATTTCCTTTCAAATGCAAGCAGAGCTGCCTTACATTATTCTTTCTTTTTCTTTGCCAAAAAATGCAAGAATGCAATGAGAGGGAAATAACTAGAAGAATAAGAATGGGGTGGAGCACATATGGCAGGTTATCTCAGATCATGAACGGCAGTTTCCCAATATCCCTCAAGAGAAAAGTCTACAACAGCTGTGTCTTACTGGTACTCGCCTATGGGGCAGACGCGTGGAGGCTAACAAAAAGGGTTCAGCTTAAGTTGAGGACAACACAGCGAGCTACGGAAAGAAAAATGATGGGTGTAACGTTAAGAGATCGGAAGCGGGCGGAGTAAGGGATCAAACAAGGGCTAATGATGTCCTAGCCAAAGTCAAGAGAAAGAAATGGGCTTGGGCAGGGCATGTAATTCGAAGGCAAGATAACCGCTGGTCCTTAAGGGTAACGGAGTGGATTCCTAGAGAAGGCAAGCATAGCAGGGGGCGGCAGAAAGTTAGGTGGGCGGATGAGATTAAGAAATTTGCGGGAATATGGCGGCCGCAACTGGCAGCAAAGGACAGGGTTAATTGGAGAAGCCTTTGCCCTCCAGTGGGAGTAGTCAGGCTGATGATGATGATGATGTCCGCTGGCAGAGCTTGCCTGTGTCCTACCAACCTACTGAACTGCTTGCTTCAAATGTGCCAATTAAGACCACATTAGCCAAGGCTGCATTCACCACCATGGAAGCAATGAATGAGGACCAGAATGTAGAGAAAGCGCTGGGAAGAACGGATTGACCCATGTCTTAATAATTGAGCTTGTCTTTGTGCTCTCGCCGAGTAGTAAGGCTTTTCTTGACAAGAAGCACTTTTCCGGCTATCCTCTATTCTGGGTCAATTTCAGCAATATAGCTTTGAAACTTTTATTTCTAGAAATCATTTACAGTAAAATTTGGCAAACTCTGTTGGTTGGAATAATTTTTTTCTGCCTTTTATGCGAATATACCCACCAGCCAAAGCACTTTGGTTGTTGTACTGATGACTGAGTGACTACGCCGCTGTTACTGCCGACATGCTTTTGCATGTGCACTGTGCCCATTAAAGGGGCATAAAATTAGTCCTGTGTTGGTAGTGGAAACTGAAACTCGAGCTGCTGTCAGGCAGAGAAATGAAACAGTGCAGGCGTTGCCTCCACCAGCTGATCAATGCACCCGGACAATGTCTGTGCACTGATCCCTGAGGCTGGGTCACACCAATGCCATTCACTTCCAAAGGGCGATCCAGGAGTACTACCAAGTTTTGTGGCATGATGATGGTGACTAGCCACGTGTGTGCCTGAGCGGGGCTACACTCACTTGGGCAGGTTGTAGGAGAGGGTCTTGGTGCTGGGCTGGCCCTCCGAGGAGGCCAGCTTCTGCATGGTCTCCACCAGGAAGGAGAACACCTTGGCGTTCTCCGCGTGGAAGGTGCTCTCCGCAGTGAAGAAGGTCTGCAGGTTCGACACCAGGAATGGGATGCGGCTGCAGAGAGACAAGAGACTTGCTCCACACCTCCCTGCCTCTCTGCGTGGATCCAGGGAATCACTGGCCACGGGTGTCAAATGACACCATCGGAAAAACCTGTTGGCTGACCCAAGTTCAGACTGACCGCACCATGGATCTAGTTCAGCCCAGTGCGGAACAAAGACCTCTCCGAACTCACACACAGCAGGCTGATAAGATCATCTTGAGTGGCTCTGCGCAGTCACTCCACAGTGAGCTTTGTTCCCAGGCTGAGCACTGCTTCACTCATCAGCAGCAGCCTGACTACGCCAACTAAGGTCCCTCCCATATCTTCCCCACTTAACCCAGTCCTCTGCCAGCCGTGGCCACCTCCACAGGTGGACTGAGCGTTAATTGGCGCATTCATACAGGGAGGGCCACAACTCACAATCCCCAAAAGACACAATCCATCTGCAACAATGCACGCGGCTGCGAAGGCTTTCACTTTTCACAAACCACACCTCTTCGGCAGCACAGAAAATGTTGGCATGCTGTCTTTCATTGAAGGCTCGGACAAAAGTTGGCCCAGCTCCCCCTAGTACGTGCCACATTTTCCTCCTCCTCTGATCTGCAAGTAGCGAAGAGGGACTGCAAACTGTCCTCAACTGGCTCCACTGCAGCCTACTATTACAAGAGAGACTCTTTTACACTTGCTCAAGGATTGGTGAAAAGATGGACTTCCCTAGCCTGTGCGCAACTGGCCCTGACCACTTCCTGTGCTCCAAACAACTGTTAACGAACTGCTGCCGGTGAAAGAGATGCACGGGAACAGTCTCAGCACCTTCTGAGGCAACGCCCAAAAGAAGAACCATACTGTCAGGATAGAGCAGGGCTACAATCACTTGTTTTCCCCGAGCACATCCATTTCCTGTAACTATACTATACATTCATCCAGAGTGCCTAAGGCCACTATTCAGGGCTCCGAACAAGCTCACAAGGAGCGAAAAAAAAAAAAGTAAGCAAGCCCAGAAAAAAGAAGAGAACGCACGTCCCCCCTTGATTCAAAATGAAGCGACGATGACAGCCGCATCATCAAGTGTCTCCAACAGAGGCTCACTCAACCCGTGCCCTGAACAGCACTTAGATGGGGTCTGCACACAGTGACGAGCGATATCATCACGTTGCGACATCAAAATTTGCCTCCCAAGGGCATAAATGCAGAAAAACGTTGAGCTGCTGCTGTGCAGAGAAGTTGTCTGCATGCAGCACCCTGAGGGCCGTTTCACATGCTGCGACTAGAATGAAAATAGCTGGCCTAGTCAGTTACGCCGCATTGCGATTTTTGCACAGTGCTTTCACATGCAACGCGTACCCAGCGAATTCGGTCGGAGTAGACACGCAAGGTTGCTCGATGTTCGCATAGGTAACCCACGATTAAATGCGACAGAAACGCTGCACGGAATGTGTTGACGATGTTATGACCAGCGTGTTTTTAGATGCAAGGCAATATTTCGTATGTTGTGATTAGAATAAACAGTTTTGCTTACGCCGCGGCAACAGCTCCCACGTGACACGCGCCGTCTCGGCGCTACCCATTGGTCAGTCGCAGGGCGAACACACCGACGCTGCGACTGAATTCCAACCGGACGGAACTTGGTCGCAGGCCGTCTGCAGCTAGACCGACGGCCCTCCCTAGTCGCAGACCGACAGAATTCGCAGCGTCGCAGGTGAGAATCGCATGCATGTGAAACGGCCCCGAGAGAGCCTGTTGGGTCAGCCAAAAAAGCACATGGAGCACACCCAAGGCCATGCAAGGTGCCCAGGGTGCATTCATAAAGGCGAGTCTCCCTCACTTAAATGTGAAGCAAAGACGAGGCCAGGAACCAATACTATACTTCATCTCATAAAACGTTCTGCTGCACTATGAAAGTCTGAGCTCTCTTGTCCAATCAGGGCTAAGGAAGTCAACAAAAATAGACTCTTAAATATCTCAGCAATGTAGTGACTCGTCTTTAAACAATTACTGCGCTAACCGAAAAGATAGTTCAGGTTGTTGTTCTTAAAAATACAGTGAGCATTTCATTCACTCATTAAATTAGCAGAGGAAGTCCGATGAATGCAGCACTACAGAGGCCTGCCATGAAGGGGTGCACCGATATTCATAAACATGCAAGGCGCCCGCCGAGTCTCCAGCACGCAGCAGCTGGACACTGGTGCTCTTTTTTCCCCATAGATGGAGCCACCAGTAGCGAAGTGAGAGGCTCGGAGGAGCACATTTTGTAGCCAATGACGTTCCAATTGGCTCAAATCACAACCTTCACAGTGCTGCAAACAACTTGTGAGATGGAGTACAGGGCCCATTAATAAATGCACCAGTCTCACTCTCTCCAAAGTGAAGCAAGGAGGAGGCCAGGAATATTAAGGCGGAGGAAGCCTTTAATGCGTCATCGTTGTAAGCAGGAGCTGTCGACAGAAATGTCACGCTCTTCAATTGGTTGAAATGGTCATGACATCGCAGTGCGCGAATTTCAAACGGGGCCAATTGTACTTTGGCTAGCAACCATGCAACCAATTAAAGGAATGGTATAGTGATGCTTCAAGAAAACTAATTAAATAAATAAATTAAACAGAGTAGTAAATTGGTGGAGTTGGGGAATGGAACCAGGGTCTCCAGAGTGCGAGATGAGCAGCTCAATGGTTTGGTATGAACAAAGGCACATCTAGTCAATAGGGTGTCTTTGTTCACTCCCATCTTCCTCCCTCAAGGTTCAGGTGTCCACCGAGATATGTGAGACAGACACATTTCCTTTCCTCAAAAACCGATTTACCCACGAGTATGGCATTCCACTCTTAGAGGCAAAGCTTAACAACTTAACCACACATCAGTGACACAAGCAACAACACCGTGCTTAACCCTTTGAAGGTTTTTGCCGTATATGTACGGCGGCGGTTTTGTGTCCCGCAAGGTCTCTGCCGTACGGGTACGGTTTCGATCTTCCGTTTGAAATTTTGCGCCAAAACAAGAATGCGTGCTCACTGGGGGGTGCTGCCACCTCTTAGGACTTACAAGAAGTGTTTGAATTTTGTGCTGCCTTCTTACGGAGATAAGCAGAACTTATGTCTAGCTTTAGCGCGGCGGCACAGACTGCGGCAACACCCCTTTTGTAGTTTTGGTTTCGCCGCGTGATCGCAACGGAGTCGCGCAAAATTTGAGTTTTCTTTTTGTCAGCACTATCTTGCAGGGGCTGCCGAAGTTGATTTCTATCTTTATTGGCGCTGCTCTTAGCTTGCTTATCACCCTTCCTCGCGAGGTACTCTCGCCCTCTGTGGCAACGCGCCTACACGGTTTCGATTCCGCCGCAGGATCGCAACGGAGTTGCGCGAAACGTGTTTTCTCTTTGTGGGCACTGTTTTGCAGAGGCGGCGAAAGTTGATTTCTATCTTTATTGGTGCTGCTCTTAGCTTGCTTATCACCGTTGTTATTCTATTCTATTGAACATTTTCCAGTTGTGAGTGATGCTGTCACCAAAGTACTGTTCCTAATTTTTTTTTTACTATTTACAGTAGAACCCCGCTGTTACGTTCCTCACTGCTGCGTTTTCCCGGCTGTTACGTCGTTTTCTTCGGGTCCCGGCATAGCTTCCATAGGATCCAATGTATTGGGAACCCCGCTGTTACGTCGTAGCCGAGGAAACGATCCCACATGATACGTCGCAACCGGGCTCCCCGAACCCGCCCGGGCAATGCGCGCCAACCGCCATTTTGATTTTTGACGAGTCTTGGCCCGGCTTGGCTACGGAACTGGCTGCAAGAAGCCGCACGCGAGTTGGGAGAGGCCGCCACTAGATGGCTATCTGCCTCGCACGCCGAACGCCGCGATCTTTATCGTGGGAGGTGGTGAGGAGGAGGCCCGCGGCTGCGGTCGCTTATCAGCGCGTCTTTTCTTTCACTCTTTCTTTTTAACTTTTAACTCTCCTCTATCTGCAAGTGACAGCGGTGGTGGCTCGGCTGGAGCCAGTCGGCAGGGCCCGTGCAATTTCCTTTTCATCCTTCTCAGTCGCAACAACATCTTTATTGTGCTTTGATGGCGTGATAGCGTTGAGTAAGCGGAAGGGGCTTTCCCTTGAGGAAAAGCTGGACGTACTAAACGCAGTCGACAGGCAGCCAGGGCGGCTTACGCGGAGCAGCGCGGCGAGCAGCCTACGAACATTTCAGTGCTTGACGCTGTGCACAACGTTGCTTCAGGGTGGACTGCAGTGAGCGCGTGAACTGCACAGCACTGCTGCGTGCGTGCGGTGTGGCCGCACCGCAAAGCGACGCTGACAGCAATGCGGCCTTTGCTATTGAGAAATGCGTTGTTCTTTCCAGCGAGCGAAAGAAACTGCAATCCACCATTCTCGATTTTTTAAAGTCCGAGGGTCAATTTGCGGAAATGAATTGTTTCAAGTCAAAGCTGCACTGTTTTCATTAATTTTCGGTGCTTTCCTCACTGTTGCGTTTTCCCGGCTGTTACGTTTTTTTTCCCCGGTCCGGTGAAAAACGTATGAACGGGGTTCTACTGTATTCTTGATTATATACATTTT
Organism: Amblyomma mixtum; assembly: GCF_055824585.1. NCBI lineage: Eukaryota > Metazoa > Arthropoda > Arachnida > Ixodida > Ixodidae > Amblyomma > Amblyomma mixtum. The sequence goes on from NC_143017.1 coordinate 14,787,355, forward strand.
GTAGACTCAAGATCCGCAATAAAGTAATTTGACCACCTGGGAAAGTTTTCTTCAAAATAATTCAACCCTCAAAGGGTTAAGGCTCCCGCCTCACAGCACTTTAGGTCAACAAAGTGGCCCCCTGAATTTTTCGTGGTCACAGCAGACAAAAAATAGAGGCATATTTATATCCCTTCCTCCTGACGCCATGTGAGTGCATGTCTGTTCACTTTCCACTCTTCTGCTCACTGTGAAAACAAGTGATCGCTGAAGCCAACAGTCGTACCTGTCATACAGGGCGGGAAGTTCTTCGTGCAGTTCGTTGTTGATCACCTCGTACATCTGCTTGGCCTCCTCCAACTCTTCCCGTGCCTGAGAACGGAGGAAGAACATTACCCCCTCGTGAAAACAACCCCTACTTAATTCACGCCCACGTGGGAAGGCACAAAGTAAATATGAACCACTTCCCTCTGAACACTGCAGCTACCCAAGCAGTGGACACAAACAAGAAAGCATAAAAAGCCACAGTGAAAATTTTTCACTTATACTTCAAAAGCCAAACTCAATGCGTTAGTTTGCAAATAAAAGGAGAAATAACAAGTTTTTCACAGCAGCATTTTTTTACCCAAGCATGTTTTCCCCGCACCTGCATGCAGGCTGGTGGTCTGGTGCAGCAGGAAGCATAAAGTGTGCGAGTAAAAGTTGAAATTCCACACACACACACGCACACACACACACACACACACACACACACACACACACACACACATATGCGCGCGCGTGTGTGCGTGTGCGTATGTGTGCGCGCATGTTTCACAGGGTGTTTCATGCAAAATGAACCAAGGATTTTAAAAAAAGTGGCGCATTGGAGCTGGCCAAAATCAACGAGCGGGTTAAGAAGGGGGTTAAGAAAGGACCGATCCAGCTTTTTGCACCAACATATCTCCTGCGGGGTCCTTTTTTTTCAGGATTTAAAGAAAGCCCACGAAACATGAAACCACGTGACGGCGCTCATGCATTACGATATTCCAGCGCTCCCAACTGTGTTTCGAACAAACAGGGCGCGCACGCACACCGTGCCCAAGTAAGCGGCCGCCGCTCAGATCGATGGGCTGCAAAATGATAAAAATAAAAACAAAAAATGGAGGCCACCTAGAAATAGGCGACTTCAATGCTTTCGCTTCTTTCTTTGTTTTGCCTCTGCGATGGCTTACTAGAAGCGCCATCTGAACTGGCCGTCGGTGGCCCGCTTATCACTTATTGCAGATCACTCCACGCGCTTGGCGGCACTACAATACGGTAGTGCAAGAGTGCAATCACGTGGTTTTCTTTTCAGATTTCGTGGGCTTTCTTAAAATGCTGGAAAAAAAAACCCCAAGTAGAACATACATTCTTACAAAAAACTGGATCAGTTGTTTCGTAACACTTCTAGAGCTTAATGAAACGCACATGACCCAAAAACGGATATTAAAAATTTTGCACAACCAACACCAGCTAATTAACTAATTAAGCAGAATTTAAAAAATACTCCGAGGAGCGCCACATGACGGGTTTCAACCAGCTCTGGTGCCCCACTTTTTTGAATCCTTAGACAATGTGACACGAAACACCCTGTATATATGGGAGAAGTCAACAGCCACAGAAATTAAGGAACACAAGAAATATTTTGTATATTTATTTATTTTGTGGTGTTGATCAATGGAAAATATTACTGAATATTTTATCGCTTAAAGCTAATTGATTAGAAAAGCAGAAGAAAAAACAACCACATGCCGCCGGTGGGAACCGAACCCACGACCTCCGAATTACCCGTCCGGTGCTGTACCAACTGAGCTACAGCGACGGCTGTCAGATCTTCTTTCGGGGATATTTATGTTTACAAATGACCCAACCTTGAGAGTGTTCATCAGTGCCACCCACGTTCTTAAGCGGTGGACGTAGCACGTCCTGAGTTACCGCTGTTGTGACGTAGAACGTCATTCGAAGCTGTGTGAGAACCCTCTTATGCCTCCTATGGCGTCAAGACTGCCAGAACCAATATATATATATGAAGTAGACTGACATGTACACGCTTAAAAAACGTAACAAGGGTTCACTGACATTTCGACTGGGGACCAGTCTTCTTCAGAGTATTTCACTCTGAAGAAGACTGGTGCCCCGTCGAAATGTCAGTAAACCCTTGTTATGTTTTCAAGCGTGTGTCAGTCTATTTTATAAGTATATAACTTCTGAATCATTGTGCCTTCCTCACAACAGTTGTACATAATTCCAGATAACAAATTAGGGGTGCACAAATCATGCGAGTAAACACGATACTTTTCAGCCAGCATGCAAGGCACCTAGGAGGATCGAATATGCTGTAGTAGGACGTTCATGCGGGCTGGCTGGTTCATTTTATCACAGGGTAGAACTGCACGAATGGGACAGGAGAGAGACAGAGACAACGTGCTGACATTTTAGTTTCCATGTCTCCTGTCCTGTCCTACCTTTTATTCAAATGTGCTACTCAGTCTACAAATAACTGCACTAACTGCAGCCCGTCATGGCATCCTCAAAAGCTAGAGGACACACTAGAATGTTCCGTATTTCTCAGATCTTAATTTTTCCAGGCAAGCCATATCCGCTAATACATCGTTTGTTGTCTGTGCATCATTCACTTAACAAACTACAGTCGACGACCGATTTTTTGGACTGTCCAAGGACCACGAAAACGATAAAAAAATCGGGCAGACCAGAAAATTAAATTTCACAGGAAAAAATCGCGAACGTATTACCAATATGCCGGAGGAAGCCGCCAGTGGTATTGCACACATTCTAAAGCTCCTCATGACTATATTTCGCCGCCCGACATGTGCGCGGATGATGGGCGGTGGCCGCTTTTCACGAGCTCGGCCTGGCTGTGATGCCCTCGGCATGTCGCCGATGAACGCAGGGGTTGGGACAAAGTCTAAATGGGAAAGCGAACACGCCACTGCGGGAACTGCACTGCGCCCACAGTATGATGGGCCCGGAACGAGATCGCGAAGATGGCAGAACAATAAGAACAGGGTAAACGGCCGAAGCAAGCGTTCTGTCGGCGTTGGTTTTCACCATTAGGCCTCGTGACTAGAGCCAAAATCGGCATTGTATCCAGCGATCTGCACTCTGCGGTGGCTTGCGTATAATGAGGCGTCTTGCCTGTCATCAAAATGCCCGTTCTTTACGGTTTTACAATAGAAGGGTCGGGCTGGGTGCATTTTGCCGCGAGTACGCTGACCTTGCTCTGAAATGCACCACCGTTTCCTCCCACGCGCTTCGCTGCTACCTCTTTCTGTATTCGGGACGAAATATTCGGCACAGATGAGTTCCGTGAACTCAGACTACGGTTCAAGTTCGTGCGGCAGAAGATATTCAAGAACAGTACGAATTCAAAACCACGCGGGCGCAATGTGCCGACTCGCGCAGAATTTCAGCATCGCAAGCAAGGCTCCCTTTAAGCTTGAATTTAATTTTATTTTATATCAAGTTTTTGATCTCTCCTGCAGTTTGAATTAATGAGGTTCCACTGTACACATTATATGGTGGCTTGAGTAATGGCGGTCAGTGTGAAAAGGTCCAAAAAATCGTGTGGTCAGTTGCGGTGCATCCGAAATTTCATGCGCTCTTATACGTTGGCTCTATGGGCCATGTCACGGTGCCGCGAAAAAGTCCGAATAATCAAGCATGTCCGAGAAATTAGCCGTCCAAATTTTTGGTGGTCGACTGTACTGCTCCTTTCCGGTATAGTACGCGAAGTTGGTCCCAACGCTATGAAAAATGCCGTGGCAGAGCGGCCTTGAGGTCAATTACGACCATGTGATGTTGTTTAACGTGCACTGAAATTGCAGAGCACAAGGGAATCTTTCTATTTCACATCAATCTTTTAAAATGCAGCCACATTCCAATGATAGAAAGGCAGGTTACTGCCACAGAAAACAGAGCTTTTACGATACCAAAAAAAACAAAGTACAGGCATTGCTGCCACTGGAAATTTTCATGCAAACTGTGATGACGTCCAGTGCTTGTTTACTGGGGAACCCCGAAAGTAGACCATCCACTTCCAGCCATCAATGCACTCAATGTCATCACCAATAGTACTGTGTGTCTGCATCAAGGGGCAGGAGCTCAGTTTGTAACTCTGCACTTCTCAGTGGTAAATGCTACACCCTCAGCCAGTGAGCGAATACCAGCATAGAGCTCCAAGTACCCACACCATCATCAACATAACTATGACCAAAAAATGGACAGAGTTGGAGGAAACAAAACCTTTTTCCAGAATCCAATCTTTGACCTAAAATATGCTGGCATTCTACTTGTACGTACGCCGCACTTAAAATAATCTCTCCCCGTCTGAGTTATTTTGCTTTCAGCAGAGAAAGTGGGGATGCCATGGGCACCTCGCAGAGAAAATGTGCAACAATGACAGAATGAAGACACACGAGGGGAAAAATGCTACTTTCCAGACATGCCACCCATTTCTCCTATTTGTATGAGTCTAGTTTTCACTGCAGGAATCTCAGTGGACACATCATTGGCTTTGAACTGCCACAAGATGGAATCTGAGAAAGCTCCAGAGATGAGGTGGCACACAAACCTACCATACCACACCGCAACTCGCCTTCTCATCAGGTATCAAACATTGACAAAAAGAAGGAAAAAAAAGTGCATGCCCTCCTCACCTTGCCTAGCTTGTAGTCGTCCTTCTTTTTCGCCGAGTTCCTGAGGCTCTCCACACTGTGCCGGCTCTTGTCATAGTCCACCAGTTTCCGGCCCCTCTTGGCTATCCGACCCTGGCAGAGGCAGAAAAGCAATGGCGGCCATCATCCACCACAAGTTTTGTGCCTCACAAGTGCTCACTCAGTGCACGAACATACATAGGAACTTGGACACGTACGGTCCTAAGACCCCCCTTCAAATATCCACTAACCTTCACACAGGGCCCTCATGAGATTCACTTCCCAATGCAGACCATCCAGCAATGTATCCTCCGTAAATCCCCAAGAAGTTAAGGGCACTTTTGAAACATGCACATATAAGACCGCATCATTGCTGTGCTATTTTGAGAGCAAAACGTGGATTCCACACTAAGGTCACGTTCCGGTATGATAGCTCCTGAGCAGTGCTGTCACCATCGTCAACAATGCCATCACTCTGTAGCTAAACTGAAAATATCCTGGACCCCCACCCCACAATATCGTGTATTGCTCAAATGAACGCACGCAGTAGAATGCTTCTCCCAGCCAAATGGGTGCATTGTTCGAGCTCAAATTTCGCACAAAAATGGCATTTGGTCGGCACAATTGTTTCATGCTGCATCTGTTTGGGTTACTTGCCTGAATCGATCAAAAAAAGTCGTATATTCGCATCGTCTGCGACGACTCCGAAGGAAATCAGGCTTTTGTGTCAGCGATCACACCGGTGGCGCCATCTCGTTTGGTGGCCGTGGAGATTCAGCAAAGGAGGGGGGGTTTGGGAGGTTTGGAGACGCTCTTTCAACTGGTTTTTTAATGGTCACAGAAAATTTACTTTGCTGAAAACTTAGTTTGGCCAAACTAAGGTTTCTGTGACCATTAAAAAACCAGTTGAAAGAGCGTCTCCAAACCTCCCAAACCCCCCCTCCTTTGCTGAATCTCCACGGCCACCAAACGAGATGGCGCCACCGGTGTGATCGCTGACACAAAAGCCTGATTTCCTTCGGAGTCGTCGCAGACGATGTGAATATACGACTTTTTTTGATCGATTCAGGCAAGTAACCCAAACAGATGTAGCATGAAACAATTCTGTTGACCAAATGCCATTTCTGTGCGAAATTCGAGCTCGAACAATGCGCCCGTTTAGCTGGGAGAAGCATTCTACGGCGTGCGTTTATTTGCGCAGCACGCATTACACGCCGATGATACCGCACTCTGGTCTGGCACTGGGGCACCAGGGCATGTACAGGAATGCCTTACAAAACAGCAGGCAACAGCATGGTGATATACACATAATCCATTGGCCTCACCTGCGAACCCCCAAGTTCAGCCTATACTTATAATCGAACGAACCATTCATGCCCCCTACCATACAAGTAGCCCTTGACAACACACCCATACACACAGTGAAAAAAACGATGATCGATTTGTGTACCGAGTCCAAATGCGCATGAGGTGCACCAGCAGTTCAGTTTTCACCTCAGCTCCGGTGTTCAGACCCAGTGTTCACGGATGACAGTTATTCAGACAGCCTTAATGGGCTAATGCTGGTCATTCTCTCTATTCCCAACTCCCTGGAAGTGGAGCAGACAAGCGATGCGCTACTGCCCATCCACTGGCAGGTGCTGCCATCAGTAGCACTCGGGCTGGGCTGTGACTCAGGTCGCTCTTCCCGAGCAGCCTCTCATGACTGCACTGCCGCCTGACCCAGTAGGCAGGTTGCCAGGTGTGTGCGCGTGCGTGCGTGCTGGTGTGTGTGTGTGTGCTTATAGATCAACACATGCTTGAAAACGTAACAAGAGTAAACTGACACTTGGAGACTAGTGTTCTTCAGAGTGCTACGTGATTATTCCAGACGAGTATTTATCATCATCATCATGATTATCAGCCTGAATATGCCCACTGCAGGGCAAAGACCTCTCCCATGTCTCTCCAATTAACCCTGTCCTTCGCCAGCTGCGGCCACCGTAACCCCACAAATTTCTTAATCTCATCCGCCCACCTAACTTTCTGCAGGCCCCTGCTACGCTTGCCTTCTCTTGGAATCCACTCCGTTACCCTTAGGGACCAGCAACCATCTTGCCTTCGCATTACATGCTCTTCCCAGGCTCATTTCTGCCCCTTGATTTTAACTAGATGTCATTAACCTGCATTTGTACCCTCGCCCACTCCGCCCTCTTCCGATCTCTTAACGTTACACCTATCATTTTTCTTTCCATAGCTCGCTGCGTTGTCCTTAACTTAAGTTGAACCCTCTTTGTTAGCCTCCACGTTTCTGCCCCGTAGGTGGGTACCAGTAAGGTACAGCCCTTGCATAATTTTCTCTTCAGGGATATTGGTAAGCTACCATTCATAATCTGAGAGAACCTGCCATATGCACTCCACCCCATTCTTATTCTTCTAGTTATTTCCCTCTCATGATCCGGATCAGCTGTCACTACCTGCCCTAAATAGACATATTCTCTAACTACTTCCAGCATCGCGCCATCAATTGAGAACTGCTGTTCTCTTGCTAGACTGCTGAATATTACTTACAGTATTGCTTATAGTATTTATAGGGGTTGCAAAAGGAAAACTCTGACTTTTCCATCAAACTCAAAGGAAACTTCAACTGTGACAGCTCGAACGTGGTATATACCTTCTTGAGTGTTCAATGTGCCAGCTTCAATATATTGCCCAAACGCCGGCACGCTTCCGAATACGGTTCAATAATCATCACGCACACGCTAAATCTCTTCCCAATCTCCCCTTATCATAACTTAGAATAACGGATAGTTGGGCTAGGTGGATTGAACTATGCATCATAGTGCTAAACAACAAAGATGGCAGAGAAGAAGACAAGACAGGCACTACCTTTTAACTGAAGCTATGATGTCTAGTTCTCCTTATCGAGACATGTTAACACTGCTGGTCAAATATTTAGCAATCTGAAAATAACCATCCTCGAATCAAACTTCGGCAGCATCATGACTTAGAAGTGCGAGAGCTGTGTTGTGTTGGGTATAGTGACGGATAAGCATCTAAGGCTATCATGTGCTCAACACAAGGTACATATAGAAAATTGTTTTGTGCATCTTTTTAATAAAAATGTCTATGGTGTAAAGGGCCTAAAAAGTTAGCACGTCCACGCATTTGCCTACAGACTCAGTGTCCGGGTGATGGTGGATGGTCTCCCCAACCCCCAAACATTAAGCTCACACCTCAAATGAAGAATCGTAATACGCTATTACAGGCAAAGCTGCATCACATACCCTTCTCACCCTTCCACAACTGAACACTTACAAAGAACCCACAGCTACCTTCAAACTAACTCATTCCCATCCCCCACCAGTCCCTTGCTCACTGTATCAGAGCCACCCCCCCCTCAACCTCCTTGGATGGAGAGGAAGGCCCAAGGGTCTCTTTCAGTCTTTCCTCTATCCACCATTCAGCAGAGTTCACATGAGGAGACTGCGACAGCAATGCTCAGCTGAAACGCAGTAGGAGAGGAGCCCTGCTTTTAGGAACCAGTAACTGTGCCCACAAAAAAGTGACACTGGTAGTAGTTCCCCCCCCAAAGGCCTTTCTTTTCAGTGTCCCTGAAGCAGTCCATACAAGGCAAGTAAAACGCTTAGCAACAAGCTTGTGACACATCCAGAGCAGCCCCTGCCCCTGTAGAACTGCAGGGTCCCGTCAAAAAGGCCAAGTGCAGTAGGCAAGATGTGCGACTGCTGGAGCAAAAGGAAGGCAGCGCTCATCACAGCAGGGTACTGGCACACAGTTCAACGATCAAGTGACTCAGCATCAGTAGCAGGGCTCAATATGTATGGCCACTCACCCGGACATCAGCAAACTGGTTGATGTAGCTGTTGAGTGGAATCATCACTTGGTCATTCATCTTCCGGTGGTAGTCATCCCAGAGAAGTTCCAGAGTCTGCATTGGAATCGTCCAAGATATACACTGGCCCTTTTTCCTTTCTGATCGATCATTGTCTGCTATTCTTTATCTCGCTTCGGTACATTTTTTAATTTGTTTTCTATTTATTTACCAAGTGGCCAACAGCACCAAAGGAATAACAGTGGGAGGTATGCACCATAAGAAATACAAAAGTTACGAAAGCTTTGCCCCTAGGCAGAGGTAAAATTACGCAGCACAAGGAACAACAGAAAAAAAAAAAAAGCCAGGACATTTAGACATGCACTTTCACAACATCGAAAAAAGCCTGTTATTGTAACACACACAAAACCACTCTGCATATTCCATTTCCTACAGGTCCTTGGAAAAAAAAGACATTCTGGGACAAATGAGTTCTCATCTTCACATTAGATTTTTGCCATCATTTATGCACGCTCACATCCACGCTAAGAATGCGTCTCTTGAAACGGCACTAAGTACAATACCACTGTTGGTGTTACATTACACATTTTTAATCCTTTAGCCACCGACCCCGAACTGTACTCGTCATGGGAGATTGTACCAATATCGCCAATGACGAGTCACATTTGTCTGGCCCAATGCTGCGCTGCTCCCACTGCCAAAGCAGAGTTAAGGTCAGCAATTAATGTCAGTATTCCTTCACTGCTAAGTAATAACTATGGGCTGGAGTTCTTGGTTCAAACCAAAAAAGAGAATAACAAACAGTCACCAAATTCATTTTCTTTTAACTGAAAAATTCACAGGGCACTTTTAAGTCTGCTTACGTGGACGAATGAGAAACAATGTTTTGATCATGATTTCTTTTTTCTGTCATATAACGTGGAGAGTGGCATTTAGTCATTTCCGGTTACAACATACTACACGGCATTGCCAGTTATAGCACACTACACTACGTCAACATTTCTGGTTACGACATACGACGACACATTGACATTTCTGGTCGCAACATACTACACTTCGTCATTTCTGGTTACGCCATACTACACCACTTTGGCATCCCAGTTACAACATTCTGCACTCCTACCCTACACACTGCTACATACTACGCTACTCCACTGGGTTTAAAAAAAACAGACAAAAAACCCCGGGTGTCGATAGAATTGCATAACCACGCCTGGGATGCGGCCTGATCTTGGTGACCAGAACCGCCAACGCACTTCCTCACCAGAACAGGATTTGGCCACTCTGGTGTAGTACTTGGCCGCAACCTTCTATGCACAAATCAATTAACCCTCAGTCCCCAGTGGCTGTGGAGCAACTGAAAAGGCGGTGGTCAGACCAGTGATGCAGCGGAAGGTGCTAAGAATCACTGGTTACGGACAGGCCCCCATTGGAAACTGACCCTGGCAACGTTTAATGCTAGAACCTTATCCAGTGAGGCTAGCTTAGAAGTGCTGATGGGGGAATTAGCTGGCATTAAATGGGATGTCAGAGGGCTTAGTGAGGTTACGAGGACAGACGAGGCGTATACAGTGCTGAGGGGTGGCACAAACTATTACATCATGTATTAGCGGACAGACACGAACTAGGTATAGGATTCCTCATCAATCAGAATATAGCTGGCAACATAGAGGAGTTTTATAGTATTAACGAGAGGGTGGCAGCTATCGTAATTAGGCTTAATAAGAGGTACAGTGGTGAGCAGCCTTGTCTAGAGCGCTTGAGCAGTGCGCACTTGGTAACAAAAACCGAAATTAGAGAGCAGCCCCTCATTACAGGGCAAAGTTTTCGTGCCTGCTTTGTTTACGAGGCTATCTGGCGCTACTTCCGTGCAAGCGTTGCAGCTGGACCCTAGAGGCTGCCACAAAATCTGGATTTGTTTGCAAGGAAGTGCACCGCCCGAGCGCTCTAGACAAGGCTGCTCACCACTGTACAAGCTGAAGGTGGTGCAGGCCTATGTGCCTACATCAAGCCATGATGACCAGTTGGTTGAAAGCTTCTATGAAGACATGGAACCCGCAATGACCAATGATCAATACATTGTACTGATGGGCGACTTCAATGCGAAGGTAGGCAAGAAGCAGGCTGGAGACCAGGTGGTAGGCGACTAGCACGGGGAATAGCACAGGGGAGTTATTAACAGAGTTAGCAGATAGAAATAATTTACGGATCATGAATACCTTCTCCCGTAAATGAGATAACAGGAAGTGGATGTGGAGAAGCCCCAATGGTGAGACTGATGATGACACCACTTTGTGATTTCTGGTTAGTCACAATTTTAATATGGAAATTGGTTTTTGAGGAAAGGAAAGGGTGCAGTAGCTCTCACATCTAGACATCTCATCTCATCCTCGCCTTAAAGAATGCAAGTGAAGGTGCATATGTCATTGGTCCGAACCCCTGTTGCAAGCTAGCCTCCAACATGACTAAAGCCTGTAAGCTATATGCAAAGAAATGTTATGACACCTCCCGGAATGCTGCACAATGAACGGTCGCTCAAAATTTTGGTGCAAATCTATTCGGGAATACTGCCACGACATCGAGGTCAGCCAGTGATGCCAGAGGCGGATTTCATCTACACATTCATGGACTAGGGGGTGGCGACTGGGGTATGTTCTTATAACCGGCATGTAGCCTAATTGTCATGTGACTTGGTATGACCTCACATTACACCACTGTCACGTGACTTGATACGACGCTGACTCATGACGCCACATAGTGCCATTTTGGACATGTTTTGCAATCAAATGACCTCGAACGGAGCCAGGTCAGTAGCATTCACATGCACTCCATGACTTGCCAGCTACTGAGCATGGGTTGTGATTGGTCAAAGCGGAGAAGTGATCAAGTGCAGAAACAAGGAGCATTGTGAGACAATGGGATCATTCGTTCAAGCATTGCTCCCATACTTCAGACAAACATCGGGTGCCGACCCAGACGTTCCACTACCTCGTCAAGCCTAGCCTGCTAGCACAGCACCTTCAGCTTATCACACTGCCATCAGCTTATCAGAGGCTTCGCTTGGTTAAAGAGTTTTCGCACAGAAAGTGGGGACACTGACAATGCTCGCAGCTGTAACAAGCCATCGCCAACTAGAAAGCATGCAATAAGGGCCTTCTCAACCACATTCTTCAACAAAATGACAGCATTTGAAGTTGGTCCACCTACCAAAAATTCCGAAGGACCTCCAAAAATAAGTACATGCACCACAGAAAATGGACTCAAGTAGACTGATGGGTGGATAAAGGTTGATTAGATGGGTATAGCGGCTGCATTAAGGAGAGCTTCTGAGGACTGGTGAGTGCATTAGGATGGATTAACGTGTGGGGCTGGTATAATCCTATATGATAATCCGATGAAAGGTAATGAAACAATCTAGTCCTCAGATTTTCAAATGTAGAGGTGATGACATCACAACCTCTCGAACAATCGTTACGTTACGTTACGGAGAAACCCCGTGGCTTTTGCAAGATGACAGCCGAAATGCTATTGCATTTGAAGCGTCATGTGCTGTGGCGGCACAACGCTGTAGCGACACTTCCACTGTTGTCGTCATGCGGACTACGTGATCGGAGGCCCTTTGGCTCCTTCTGGATTTCGGCCATAGTGGCCTTTTCTTTCCTCCCAATCTGAAAATTTGCTCTTATGAAGCATTTACCGCTTTCGCAGTTTGTTTTGTGACTGAAGCAGTGAGCAGAGTGGCATGAGAAACAAATTTATGCGCACTTATCACAACCAGATAAAGCTATGCCAACATGAAGGCAACTAGAAAGAAGGGTCTGGTTCCACTTGCCAAAGACGAGAATGTGTGTGTGTGTTGTTCTTTAATTGCTTTCACTTCCTAGCTTTTTTTTTTTCACTTAGGTTTTTTGCGATCCAGCCTTTAGAATGACATCCACTCCTGCCTAAGGCCGAACACTGGCTCCAGTGCTACTCGGGAAACACCTGGAGGCAGGGTGGTGCATGCAGGTTGTAAGGAGAAGGGCAGTACCTGAGCCTTGACGGGTATCTGTTCGTGGCCCACCCACTCCTGTTCGTAGATTTCGCTGAGCGTGTCCATGAGCGCCTTGCTGGCCAGCTGCAGGCTTTTGATGCACAGCACATAGTTCTTGAATTCCTTCTGCAGCTTGGCTGCCGCTGTCTGCAACAAACATTCACTTCTGCTCTCACACCGCGGTAAATGTTCCCCCGAGAACTTACCACCCCACTGCTGACACATGATACTTTACGAAGCAGTGGTACGGCCGAGGTCTCTCGCCTTAGGCCTCACACTACTACCTGCCCAACTACTGGGTCGTGTGCTTGTTGCCACATTTGAGACAAATGAAACACACTTAAAGGAACACTCGTGACAACTCCATCAAAATAAGTATAATCCGACCACTGAGCACCTGGCAGTAGCCTGACAGCAGAAGAGTCCACGCACTGCGGGGAAATCTCGCACCCAAGTAGGTGTTTTGTCCCCTGGCTGCGCTCAATCGAACTTGTGACAACTATTCGTGCACACTGGCGGGAATAGGCGAGGTGTGCAGCCTAGCCTCGGTAATCCACAGCACACCATTGGACGCTATCATAGCCCGGTCACTTCTAGCTTATGAACAGGGCTTCGACTGTTGGGTTTTATGAGATTCACTGGTCACTGACCATGGTCAAACAAAAAAATGACGTTTCGGGAGCGCTACGGCTCCCTTGTTCACAATGAGCAACCGGCTCGACGTCCCGGGCTTTTTGTAGCGGTTAGTATCGTTTTTAGACATTTAGCGTAGATAGGGTGCAGTGTGCCATCATTCTTATTTATTGTGTTGCTGACGCACCGAAACCGAAGCGAGCCCCTATCCCGTATATATCAGGGATCAGCGAGGCGCTGGCGCGGATGTTCCGCAAGCACGGCGTCCATGTTGCACATGTACCAACGAGCAAGATAAGAAATGAGCTGGTAAACGTGAAAGATCAGCTCCCTCGTGCATAGTTTCCCGGCGTAGCTTACAAGATCGCCTGCGCCGACTGTTCATCAGTTTACATAGGCGAAACAAAAGATCTCACGAGACGCCTGAAAGAACATCAGTATGACGTACGAAGAGGAAAAGCGACAACGAACGCAATCGCGGAGCACGCGCAAGAGACTGGCCATGAAATTAACTGGGACGAAGCAGGTATAGTGACAACAGCAAACAATGTATCAGCCCGCCGAAATCTCGAGTCACTAATCATTCAGACTACGCCTAACACAATAAATAAGAATGATGGCACACTGCACCCTATCTACGCTAAATGTCTAAAAACGATACTAACCGCTACAAAAAGCCCGGGACGTCGAGCCGGTTGCTCATTGTGAACAAGGGAGCTGTAGTGCTCCCGAAACGTCATTTTTTTGTTTGACCATGGTCAGTGACCAGTGAATCTCATCAAGCCATGATTCCTGACCAGACGGTATGCCGTCGAACCCTTGACTACATCATGTTTGGTTTTAACATAAAAAAAAGAAACGTATTCATGGTCAAGGTAGCATGAAAGATGAGACCAAAAAGAAGAAACAAGGCATGACACAAGCGCTCGTGTTGTGCCTTGCTTCTTCCTTTTGTCCTTGTCTTTTGTGCTACCTTGACCATGAATCCGATTCAGCTCACCCAACTTGTCACTTTAATGCGATAAAAGTATGCCAAATTCAGTTTTCGAAATTTGGTTTAAACTGACAATAGCCAATATTGTTGACACGCAAGATATACCTGGCTGGGTATAAAGCATCTGTTACACTAGGCCAAAGTTGAAAATTAACAAAGCAAATAAGGAAGTGAGAGGCATGAAAAGATGGTGGTACTGTTGGACTAGCAAAGCAGTTATGCAATTTGATGTGTTGCTCCGCTGCCTCTGCAGACCGGGAAGCATTACCTCCTTGCTGCCAGCTACCTAAGCCCTGTTTGTTTGCTGTCATCACCCACTTAGCGAAGTTTGTCTGTTAAGTAGGGATTGCATGTATGACACCGAGTCACAAAAAAGTATCCTGTTCTGGCTAGCACAACAAATGAGCGGCAGTTCCATCACTGACAGGACACACATTAACGCGTGTCCTGGCGCTTCCTTCTGTGGCCGTACCTTTTTAGCGCGGGTTACCACGTCGGATTTCAAACATAGTTTCCAAAATGGCGGCCCTCTTTGAAAATGGGCCTCTTGCCTCAGACTGAATTCGGCGTTGTTACTGCTATTTTTAGTATGTTCACTGGCCGTAAATGGGCCACCGGGTTTCGGGTTTTTGCTTCATCTAATCTTGCCTGTAACAAAACACATGAGCAATAAATTAGCTTTTTTCTTTATTTTGAGTGACGATTTTGCTGCTTTTAAAAAGTCCTATGAGGAGCATCGGTTTGTCGACAAAAATGGTTCCCGTTCTAACAACCACATGGCACTACAGGTTGAACTTATCACTGAGTCTCCATTTGCATACGCTGAACTAAAAATAAGAATGTGACAAATGACGTATCATCCTGCAATATGCTTACGTTTAACATATGTAAGCGTGTATACGCTAATGGTATGTAGGCAGCGTCTGTTCAGGCTCTTTTCTAACCATATCTGTGTACGCCGCGAGCAGACGACGAGTCGCGGAGGAGCATGTTTAACGCGCTCTCCTGGTTGGCTGAGGAGGTCTCTAGCTTCCATAGCACTGCAAGGAACTTATGAGATGGAGTAAAGAATAGCGCCGTTGTCACTCTGGTGCAAAGCGTGGTGCTGCTTTTGTGCTCTGTTACAAAAGTGCACTCTGTTACCAAAAGTGGTGTGTAACTCGAACAATTCGAAAGATGCGGAAAGTGCCTGAAGCTCTCCTGGAACGCTGGAATGCCGCACTACGCCGACCTCAGATGAAAGAAGGCTTAGTGTAATTGCCTACGAAGGTAAGTACAGCACACTGCTTGGAAATTACTTTGATGACAATGGCGCAAGATCTATAACACTCGCTCGCAGAGGGGTTGATGTTGAAAGTGCGAGGCGATGACTTCCACAAGTGTGCTGTACTCATGCCTTCGGGAGCATACATACACCACAGCTCCGGGAGTCCTCAACTCGCGGCGTTAATTCCCATTCCTCTCCCAAAAAATTCTAGGACAGAGCATCTTTGCACGTTGCGAATTCTTAAGGCATCACCAGATTCACTGTTCCAATAAAGAGGGCCAACACGCGAACCATGTGGAGCAGGCGTAATTTGCTGTACTTCGCAACGGAAGATTAGCAGCTTCGTGTACAGTGCTGAGTAGGACATTGCTTTATGGCCGTGAACTGACGGTTGTAAGTATAAAATCATCAGATTAAAGTCAAGATACATTGTCATAGTATTTGCTGTGGAAAAGAGAGCTGTCATTACCTTTTAATAAGCGAGGTGTTTGTTAAGAAGGGGCGGTCCCACTTTGGCAGCACTAATGCTGCATTTTAGGCTAGGCTCACGCGAGCATTCTGCATGTTTTTTTTTTGTTTTTTTTCAAACAGCACAGTGTAGGCATGATTCGAAGACTTAATGTATACTCTGTCAATCAATGCACACCGCTATAACAGTGCAGCTGGATTATCAACTGCACAGGAGGTGGTACAGCAGATGACGGAGTCGGCAGATGCTTTGATATGACCTACTTGAGGAAACAATTCTGAAAAAAAAAAAAAAAAAAACTTCTTCACTCAGGACAGTTCCGTCTGGCCTATATAGCATCATATATGCTCTCAGAATCTGCATTCGCTGAATTCTTTTTCATCAGCGGCCTTCTAAATATAACAAACGTGGCTATTTTGGGCATGAATATCTGTTGTGCATCCTTGTGCCCAGCATCAATATTTTTGCCATCTGGGGCGGACAATGCAAGAGTGCAGTGTGCAAAGTTTAAGCAACTTGCCATTGCTTTGTTTTTAATTGTCTCTCCAATTTGAAGCTCGTGAGGCAATACTGCAGAAACATTCAAATTGAAAAGACAATTAAAAATGGAATAATGAAGGTAAGTTGCTTAAACACCAGTACCATATTACGGGGGCTAGCTCAGCCCCAGGCGAGACAGGCCGCAGTCAGAAGGCACACAAAACCAAGTCACCCAAGTACTAGCTGCAGCGTGCCCGTTGTCGTCAACAGCGCAGCGACAGAACAATGTCCCCTTCGCCTCGTGACTGTGTACCGCAATAATGTCAGCCCTAAGTGGTAAAAATATTGTTACGCTGATTACGCTGTGTGGCACAGATACTCTGGCTGGCAGGCCCACGGGGCTGGGGGTTCAGCATGCGGTGGCAGGACAGCACATTCGTAGTAGACAACCATGGTGGACTTGCCGCTGGCGTGACGAATGTCGCAAGTAAATTCGGAAATGCAGGTGAGCTGCCTGATTTCACGAGGAGCAAAGGAGGTATTGCTGGATGCCAGTGCGGACGTCAGACGTTTGGCGTGGTCAGTAAGGTTATGAAAGGTGCGTCCCTCAAGAAAATGACAAAAGTGCTTCACGGCTGGATATATTGCTAGCAGCTCTTGGGTGAAGGTGCTGAAGCAGTGCTCAGGGGCACAAGCTTCTTGGAAAAGAAGGCGACTGACTGCCACACACCAGTGACGAACTGTTGCAAGACTGCACCGACAGCAGCGTCCGATGCGTCAACCATGATGGACGTGAGCACGTCACATTTGGGATGAACCAGGAGAGCCATGCCGGCAATAGCTGCTTTGACGCTGCTGAAGGCGCGGTCAGCAGTATCGGTCCAAGCAATAAAAGCGGTCGGCTTGCTGTGGCCCGCAAGAAGGTTGTGGAGAGGCTGTAGTACTGCGTCGCAGCGAGGAATGAAACGCCGATAATAGTTGGCGAGGCCAAGAAATTCGTGCAGTTGCCGGGTGGTGGTGGGCCGGGGAAGCTGACTGATGGCAGTGACACGAGCCAATAACGGGCGAATGCCATGGGCGCTGGCGTGATGGCCGAGAAAGTCTAACTTTGCAACGCCAAACACGCTTTTCAGTTTATTGACCACAAGACCAAAATGGCCGAGTCATGTGAGCACTTGATGCAGGTGGGCTTGTGGGCCTCTGCCATAAGGCTGAAGACGAGAATGTCGTCAAGATAGGCAAAGCAGCATGTCAAACCGTGTAGGACTTGGTCAACAAAGCTCTCAAAAGTCTGGGCTGCACTGCGAAGACCGAAAGGCATCCTCAGATATACAAACATGCCAAAAGGCGTAATAATGGCAGCTTTCAGGATATACAAGGGCTCCACAGGAATCTGGTGATATGCCTTCACAAGATCGACCTTGCTGAAGATTGTGCCGCCATGAAGGGCCGATGTAAAATCCCGGATGTGTGTTATCGGGCAGCGGTCAGTGACTGTGGCCTTGCTGAGAGCCCAGTAATTGCCGCACGGGCGCCGGTCTTTTTGGGCACCATGTGGAGGGGCGATGTCCAAGGAGGGACGGATGAAGCCAAGCTCCAGCATATGCTCAAACTCTTGTTTGGCGACTGCTAAGTGAGGCAAAGAGCAAACACAAGAGGCCCAGTCGTCACAATATGATGAGTCATGCTGTGAGCGACCGGTGCTTGAAGAGACCGGAAGATATCTAGATACTCGCCAAGTACGCTGAACCAAGAGTCGGAAACGGTGCTGTGCGCCTGGAGGAGCCGTAGTGGTGGATCGCGGCAAGAGACGCCTTGAACAACTAGGCTCGTTGCAGAATCCAGGACGCGGTTTCGCCGCATGTCATATAGGAGCCTGTAGTGCCATGAGAAGTCGGTGCCAATGATTTGTGAGTGCACATCCGCGATGACTAATACCCAGCAAAAGGTACAGCGAAGCCCAAGGTCAAGAGCCACCAACTCCTGGCCTTATGTCCGTATTGTCGATCAGGTGACTGCGGTCAGAGGAAAAGAGTCTGAAGGACGGCGTCGCTCAGCCAACATAGGTGGAAGAACACAGATCTTGGCACCACTGTTGATAAGGTAGCGGACTTTCATTACATGGTCAGTGACTTGGAAGAGGCGACTGGATCGGGGGCCGAGAACAGCGGTCGCCTTCAGTGTTCGGCCGGACTGTTTCCCGCGAAGAAATACGGCTGGTGGCAGTGGCACACGTGAGAGCCGTAGCGGTGGTGGTACCAGCAAAGGGTCGTGCAGGGCAGAGAACGGTTGCCAGATGTACTGGGGCTGGTACGGCGGGGTGGAGATGAGGAATGTGGCCAGTGAGTACGAAGGGCTGCAACCTCAGCTGTAAGCCGCGCTACCTGCCGGGTTAGCTTCTCATTAGCAGCAATGAGCCAGGCATAGCAATCGCCAGCAGCTGCGTGGGTAGCTGAGGGGCGAGAGGGCGATGAATTGTTGCAACAGAGGGAAAACCGACGTCCATGATCTTATCTGCCAGCGTAGCCAGGGATTCCAAGGTCTGAGACGAAGACACGCTCAGGATCACGCGCACCTCCAGTGGCAGGTTGCTGCAGGGAGAGTTCCCGCATGGGAGCGCCATCGTGTGAAGTAGCCAAGTCTCCAGCCAGGGTGGTTATGCGATGCAACAGCTCGGTAGGCTTGCGATCTCCAAGCCCTTCTGAGGTAAGGAGCTGCTGCAGAAGACACGCTCAGGATCATGCGCACCTGCAGTGGCAGGTTGCTGCAGGGAGAGTTCCCGCATGGGAGCGCCATCGTGTGAAGTAGCCAAGTCTCCAGCCAGGGTGGTCATGCGATGCAACAGCTCGGTAGGCTTGCGATATCCAAGCCCCTCTGAGGTAAGGAGCTGCTGCAGAAGACATGCTCAGGATCATGCGCACCCGCAGTGGCAGGTTGCTGCAGGGAGAGTTCCCGCATGGGAGCGCCATCGTGTGAAGTAGCCAAGTCTCCAGCCAGGGTGGTCATGCGATGCAACAGCTCGGTAGGCTTGCTCCAAGCCCTTCTGAGGTAAGGAGCTGCTGCAGAAGACACGCTCAGGATCATGCGCACCTGCAGTGGCAGGTTGCTGCAGGGAGAGTTCCTGCATGGGAGCGCCATCGTGTGAAGTAGCCAAGTCTCCAGCCAGGGTGGTCATGCGATGCAACAGCTCGGTAGGCTTGCGATCTCCAAGCCCTTCTGAGGTAAGGAGCTGCTGCAGAAGACACGCTCAGGATCATGCGCACCTGCAGTGGCAGGTTGCTGCAGGGAGAGTTCCTGCATGGGAGTGCCATCATGTGAAGTAGCCAAGTCTCCAGCCAGGGTGGTCATGCGATGCAACAGCTCGGTAGGCTTGTGATCTCCAAGCCCTTCTGAGGTAAGGAGCTGCTGCAGAAGACACGCTCAGGATCATGCGCACCTGCAGTGGCACGTTGCTGCAGGGAGAGTTCCCGCATGGGAGCGCCATCGTGTGAAGTAGCCAAGTCTCCAGCCAGGGTTGTCATGCGATGCAACAGCTCGGTAGGCTTGCGATCTCCAAGCCCTTCTGAGGTAAGGAGCTGCTGCAGAAGACACGCTCAGGATCATGCGCACCTGCAGTGGCAGGTTGCTGCAGGGAGAGTTCCCGCATGGGAGCGCCATCGTGTGAAGTAGCCAAGTCTCCAGCCAGAGTGGTCATGCGATGCAATAGCTCGGTAGGCTTGCGATCTCCAAGCCCTTCTGAGGTAAGGAGCTGCTGCAGAAGACACGCTCAGGATCATGCGCACCTGCAGTGGCAGGTTGCTGCAGGGAGAGTTCCCGCATGGGAGCGCCATCGTGTGAAGTAGCCAAGTCTCCAGCCAGGGTGGTCATGCGATGCAACAGCTCGGTAGGCTTGCGATCTCCAAGCCCTTCTGAGGTAAGGAGCTGCTGCAGAAGACACGCTCAGGATCATGCGCACCTGCAGTGGCAGGTTGCTGCAGGGAGAGTTCCCGCATGGGAGTGCCATCGTGTGAAGTAGCAAAGTCTCCAGCCAGGGTGGTCATGCGATGCAACGCTCGGTAGGCTTGCGATCTCCAAGCCCTTCTGAGGTAAGGAGCTGCTGCAGAAGACACGCTCAGGATCCTGCGCACCTCCAGTGGCAGGTTGCTGCAGGGAGAGTTCCCGCATGGGAGTGCCATCGTGTGAAGTAGCCAAGTCTCCAGCCACGGTGGTCATGCGATGCAACAGCTCGGTAGGCTTGCGATCTCCAAGCCCTTCTGAGGTAAGGAGCTGCTGCAGAAGACACGCTCAGGATCATGCGCACCTGCAGTGACAGGTTGCTGCAGGGAGAGTTCCCGCATGGGAGTGCCATCGTGTGAAGTAGCCAAGTCTCCAGCCAGGGTGGTCATGCGATGCAACGCTCGGTAGGCTTGCGATCTCCAAGCCCTTCTGAGGTAAGGAGCTGCTGCAGAAGACACGCTCAGGATCATGCACACCTGCGTGGCAGGTTGCTGCAGGGAGAGTTCCCGCATGGGAGTGCCATCGTGTGAAGTAGCCAGGTCTCCAGCCAGGGTGGTCATGTGATGCAACAGCTCGGTAGGCTTGCGATCTCCAAGCCCTTCTGAGGTAAGGAGCTGCTGCAGAAGACACGCTCAGGATCATGCGCACCTGCAGTGGCAGGTTGCTGCAGGGAGAGTTCCCGCATGGGAGCGCCATCGTGTGAAGTAGCCAAGTCTCCAGCCAGGGTGGTCATGTGATGCAACAGCTCGGTAGGCTTGCGATCTCCAAGCCCTTCTGAGGTAATGAGCTGCTGCAGAAGACACGCTCAGGATCATGCGCACCTGCAGTGGCAGGTTGCTGCAGGGAGAGTTCCCGCATGGGAGTGCCATCGTGTGAAGTAGCCAAGTCTCCAGCCAGGGTGGTCATGCGATGCAATAGCTCGGTAGGCTTGCGATCTCCAAGCCCTTCTGAGGTAAGGAGCTGCTGCAGAAGACACGCTCAGGATCATGCGCACCTGCAGTGGCAGGTTGCTGCAGGGAGAGTTCCCGCATGGGAGCGCCATCGTGTGAAGTAGCCAAGTCTCCAGCCAGGGTGGTCATGTGATGCAACAGCTCGGTAGGCTTGCGATCTCCAAGCCCTTCTGAGGTAAGGAGCTGCTGCAGAAGACACGCTCAGGATCATGCGCACCTGCAGTGGCAGGTTGCTGCAGGGAGAGTTCCCGCATGGGAGCGCCATCGTGTGAAGTAGCCAAGTCTCCAGCCAGGGTGGTCATGTGATGCAACAGCTCGGTAGGCTTGCGATCTCCAAGCCCTTCTGAGGTAAGGAGCTGCTGCAGAAGACACACTTAGGATCATGCGCACCTGCAGTGGCAGGTTGCTGCAGGGAGAGTTCCCGCATGGGAGCGCCATCGTGTGAAGTAGCCAAGTCTCCAGCCAGGGTGGTCATGTGATGCAACAGCTCGGTAGGCTTGCGATCTCCAAGCCCTTCTGAGGTAAGGAGCTGCTGCAGAAGACACGCTCAGGATCATGCGCACCTGCAGTGGCAGGTTGCTGCAGGGAGAGTTCCCGCATGGGAGCGCCATCGTGTGAAGTAGCCAAGTCTCCAGCCAGGGTGGTCATGTGATGCAACAGCTCGGTAGGCTTGCGATCTCCAAGCCCTTCTGAGGTAAGGAGCTGCTGCAGAAGACACGCTTAGGATCATGCGCACCTGCAGTGGCAGGTTGCTGCAGGGAGAGTTCCCGCATGGGAGTGCCATCGTGTGAAGTAGCCAAGTCTCCAGCCAGGGTGGTCATGTGATGCAACAGCTCGGTAGGCTTGCGATCTCCAAGCCCTTCTGAGGTAAGGAGCTGCTGCAGAAGACACGCTCAGGATCATGCGCACCTGCAGTGGCAGGTTGCTGCAGGGAGAGTTCCCGCATGGGAGTGCCATCGTGTGAAGTAGCCAAGTCTCCAGCCAGGGTGGTCATGCGATGCAATAGCTCGGTAGGCTTGCGATCTCCAAGCCCTTCTGAGGTAAGGAGCTGCTGCAGAAGACACGCTCAGGATCATGCGCACCTGCAGTGGCAGGTTGCTGCAGGGAGAGTTCCCGCATGGGAGCGCCATCGTGTGAAGTAGCCAAGTCTCCAGCCAGGGTGGTCATGTGATGCAACAGCTCGGTAGGCTTGCGATCTCCAAGCCCTTCTGAGGTAAGGAGCTGCTGCAGAAGACACGCTCAGGATCATGCGCACCTGCAGTGGCAGGTTGCTGCAGGGAGAGTTCCCGCATGGGAGCGCCATCGTGTGAAGTAGCCAAGTCTCCAGCCAGGGTGGTCATGTGATGCAACAGCTCGGTAGGCTTGCGATCTCCAAGCCCTTCTGAGGTAAGGAGCTGCTGCAGAAGACACGCTTAGGATCATGCGCACCTGCAGTGGCAGGTTGCTGCAGGGAGAGTTCCCGCATGGGAGTGCCATCGTGTGAAGTAGCCAAGTCTCCAGCCAGGGTGGTCATGCGATGCAATAGCTCGGTAGGCTTGCGATCTCCAAGCCCTTCTGAGGTAAGGAGCTGCTGCAGACGACACGGCTCCGTTTTAGAAGTTCGCTGGACGAGCGTCGCTTTAAGATGATCGTAAGGACGATCGGCAGGTGGAGAGCGGAGGAACAGCCACAGATGTAGTAGGCATGACTGCACCAATGACGTGGTCAAACTGGTCACCTTCGCAGTGACACGGTGCTGGTGGAGCAAGGCCTTGATGGTGAGGAACCAAAGTTCCGAGTCTGATGAGCAGAAGTCTGGGAGCTTGAGGGGGGAGACCGTTGACTCATGAGGTGGTGGCATAAGAGGCGACGGAGACGGTACATGAGTGGAGGTATCCATGGCCAGAGCTTACGCAATGGAAGGCAGGCGGGGTCTCGGGCTCAGGGCGGTGGTAGGCCTAGCAAAGCGGCTGATGCAAGCACAGGGCAGGAGCAGAGAACGAAGTCTGGAGTCACTAAATTTGTGGAGATGAATTGCTGACACAAGTCGCTGTCGGGTCTCCACAAATATATTTGACAGGACCCATTAAGCCAAGCAGGAACAGGACAGCGTGCCGCTAGCATTCAGTTCAGCAGCCACGAAATCCAGTCTGCACGTGCCAGGAAGGCGTGCTGGGGCTGTCGTCGTCTTCTGCGGCCGGACCGATGGCATGCTATAATACTAAATAAACATCTATTCCACACGTCGGATGAACAAAACTATCCTATGTGTAGTAGTTTCTTCAGAATTATTCTCTGAAGTAGGTAATATCAACGAAACTACCGACTTCATCATCTGCCATAGCACCTCTTGAGCAGTTGATAATACTGTGACGAAGACGAAGCTGGCAGTGGCGCGGGACGGAGCGCCCGCGCTAGGCCAGCGGCCATTAAATCATCTCATAGCCATGGTTCACCACGTCTCATTCTTCGGCTGGCCGCCGCGTAACAATACAGCTACACTATAGTGGTGTGCACAGACTAACGGAGTGTACAAAAAGCTTTCGAATGATGCCTACAATGTGCTGACTGAACAAGAAAAATGCGCAGAATGCTCGTGCAAACGTAGCCTAAAATGTAGCAATGGCACTGCCTGAGAAGTACTTCCAGCACAAACAGCACTGGGATTTTTGTGGAAACTGGTTTTGGTTGATGCTTCCCTTGGTAGCTAAAAAATGGTCAGTGTTGAAGAGGACCTTTCCAAATGAACAGAAGAGAAAGGACCTGTTAAGTGCACTCTTATGCCGCATCACTATTATGGGAAGACTGTGCCGTTTGCTAGCCGCAAACAACAAATTCTTGCCACGCAAGATGCGTGGTATTCAGTGTGTTGTTTACTTCGTACAACTACTTTAGGTAATTTGATCCAAATGCACTTTGAGTAAAATCTTGTGATCATAATCTATCGTACAATATGTGATAGACATGTGATGGCTCACTTATCTATTTTTCATGTCATGTTTTATCACGAGCAGAAGTGCTGATTCACTCCTTCCTGTGTAACTAACCTGTTTTCCCACAGTGACATAAAGATAACATTGTTAATATCTGGTGTGGGATGCTTGCTTGATGACTCACAAGCAATCCGTGAACACCTCTGTTAATTGCTTCCAGACGTTTTTACATAGGCTACTGTATTTTGGCATGGGTTTCACAAAAGTGGTGTTTGTTTCTTTCTGTTTCTTTTTAGAAATCCTGTTGGTGGGAAGATTATGAACGTGCATCACAAGCTTGTCATATCTGGAGAGTCAGATTTAATAAATTTTATGAATATAACCCAGTCCTCTGGTGATGTGCATCAATCACAATAAAATATGCCTGCTATACAATAAATGTTTGCGCTTTTGATTGCCTCACAGGAGTGAAAAAAAGCATGCATGCACCATATATGCGAATATCTGAGAAAGAATGGCGACGAACACCCTTGAACGGACGTCTGCCAGCGAGACAAACAGACCTTTGTACTCCTATCGTACGACTGACAGATGCTCAGCGGACATCCGGAACATCTGAAACAGACCTCTATCGGCCGTTCGAAGGATATCGATGGTTGCTTGAGTTAAAACTGTACAATCATGATGGTACAGTACAGATGCACTGAATGGGTGCCACTGTGCTATCGTGCTACTTGCAGATAAATGCATTAGCAAGAGAGTAATTTTTGATGTCTATGATGGACCCTGAAAACCAAATGTCAGCTTTTTGAGCAATGCAAAATGCTGGTCAGAACCAGGAGTCTGCTCACTAGGTCACATGGATATGTGAAAAGTGTGTGAATATATGAAATTAATCGGATATGCTTGTTATTCGGTTCACAAAATTATTCTTTGAAAATTTGGGCGTTTGCCAGAAAGCCACCCAGGCCAAAACCACAGTTTTGGCTTGTGCCATCTCTATGGATGTCTTGTGCTCTTGCAGACAGATTAGGCTTCTTTGTTGCTATCAAATGGCTGTCGTATCCACTGTCTGGATCATGAGGCACTCGAGTGTGTGCTTTCGCCAAGTGATTTTTTGGTTCTTCATATTTTCATAGAAGGCCCAATTTATGACTATCAATTTGTACGTGATAGTTGAAATCTTGCCTGGGCACTTGTTTGTTTTTTTATCAGATTGCACGTGAGATGTTAGTTGGTTTATGAGGTTTAACATCCCAAAGCGACTCAGGCTATGAGGGACGCCATAGTGAAGGGCTCCGGAAATTTCGACCGCCTGGAGTTCTTTAATGTGCACTGACATCGCATAGTACACAGGCTTCTAGATTTTGCCTCAATCGAAATTCAACCGCCGCGGCCGAGATCGAACCCGCGTCTTTCGGGCCAGCAGCCGAGCACCATAACCACTGAGCCACCGCGGCAGATGTGTGAGATGTATTCCTTCATGTAGTAAAGTTGTTAGTCTGCGTTTGTATGCCTCTTCCCCATCCGTGTCTCGTTCACGCAGTTCTCTCTTCATATCCGTAACTGAATATTCACACAGCCCTGGTGAAAAGAAAAGGAAAAAAAGTCTCTCACATTCTCCTGCCGTTGCTGCAAAGGATGATTTCACTGCAACAATTATGCAATTTTATTTTCTGACATTCACACTGCTTGGTGATGCCCTCTAGGTGCAGATGACCAGTGCCGTGGCAACTATACGTGCGTAGGCTTCACTTTTAGAATGAGGCCCTTATGTTTCATCACAAGTGGGAATGTAGCTAAGATTGGGGTGCTGCTTTCGAGTTCTTTTCGAGTGCTGCCTTCGAGTTCGGCTGCATTTCCTCTCTGCTTTGCTCAAGAATGACACTGAAATCCAGCTGGCGGTGCACGGCGACCACACGACCATAACACACAGCTGGCGCTGTGGGCATCTCACCTGTTGCCTGGTGAAGTTGTACAGGTAGACTTCAAAAACTTCATCCTTTGTCTTGTCAGCCCGCCCAAGGTTTTGCAGTATCTGCGCAGAACATGATCAAGGAAACATTAACGCTCTGGACGAAGGCACAATGAAGCGACCCCCTGAAATAAGATGCAGAACAAGGCATTGACGAGGCGGACCTCTAGTACCACACAGCAAGTCGGGATACCATGCTGCGAAGCATAGCAAACCTCTGGGAGATCAAAAAGCGTATTAATTATCAGAGCTGTTAAATCGCCAGAAACTGTTCCTCATCATAATGGTATGTCAGAAGCAACCGGTACACTATTTTCATGTACGCGGACGGATTCAATTGCTGTGGCAGGCACGTCAGGCGGAGTTGGAACTCAAAATACGTTCATTATCGCTTTCTGACTGTGTGTCTGCAGTTGAGTATCTGTGACGTGTGGAGGTACTGTGCTTATATTTTATTGTTGCTGGAACTCAAAATACGTTCATTATCGCATTCTGACTGTGTGTCTGCAGTTGAGTATCTGTGACGTGTGGAGGTATTGGGCTTATATTTTATTGTTGCTGGAACTCAAAATACGTTCATTACCGCATTCTGACTGTGTGTCTGCAGTTGAGTATCTGTGACGTGTGGAGGTATTGTGCTTATATTTTATTGTTGCCATGTGCTCTTGGTATGTGAAATTGTATATTGTAATATGTTTCACATAGGCCACTACTGCATGGCCCATGCATGCGCTGCAGTACTTTCAGATAAATAAATAAAACTTTGAGGCTTTCCTTGTGGTAAGCTGCATCTCTGCTCACTTGTGGCGATGCTAACCACGGACCTACAGGGGCTTAAACTCCACATATGCAAACTTTAGCGAGAAAACAAGACTGTGGGCTGGGCACTTTCCTTGCCTGCGCTAAAGAACGTCGCTGTTTGCACAGAGGCAGATCATTCAAGCTTCCAGCTTGCTCTCCTGTTCAGTAAGCAGATCGAGCTAGAGCATAAAAGTTAAAATGATCAACATTCTATTTACTCTGTTTGCCAGTAAATACAGCTAGTGTAGCATTCCTTAGGGTTGTTCTGCATGGGGAGATACTCATTGTGCCAGGTGCGGGAGAGCTTCAAAGGTGTGTGCAAAATGCCAGGTGTTTGACAGCCTGATTAAATTGCGAGCAGGCTGCAAGCAACCTGGTACGAGTGCCCGCCGCACACTACCGGGCGTGAAGACACCGATCTGCAGTGCCATTTCTGAAGCTGCCTTTGCAGCTCCTCGAAATGTCAGTGACGGCAGCTGAGAATTCACACACTGCCTTCATTTTGACTTCGTTGTACACGTTCTGCGAGGAGGACATTTGGTTGTTGAAAACCTAGGCCGCCGTCGTGTGCCTTTATTTTCTGCCGTTTAGTCAATGTTAGTGGCCCCTGCATGGAAGCACTGGAGCTTTCCCCCAAGTGGCGGCGTTGCATATTCCAAGAGGCTGCACCCCAAGCTTGCGCCGAGTGCACAGTCTCGGCGCAGTGGAAGGCAAGTTAACAATTTGAGGCTATAATACTGTATGTGTTCACAATTCAACACTCATCAACGATAAACACTGTGTTAATAATAATAATAATAATAGCTGTCTTTATTTCCATTAACGTAATGGCAGAGCTTGAGGAAAAAGCAGGATAGCTTGACTAGTTCCCCCCCCTTCATGTAAAATACATAATTAATTATGTTTAAGTAATAGAATATTCACTAATAATCTCCACTGATTAACACCACAGATTTAAAAAAATAATCCCCTATGCTCCTTGGTTTCTTTGGCTGTTGGCTTCTCTCATAATTGCATCAAGAAAGGTAAAGTTCAGTGGGCGACAAAACAGAAAATTTCAATTTCCATTATACCAGGTGTTTCCGGGAAGACTAAGTAATTTTTAAATTTAGGGTCTTTGAGGAAAGGAAAAGCTTTTTGCTGCATATTGATATGAGCGTTGGCGGACGTCAACAGGCGAATCATGTTAACTAGTAAAGTGTACAACTTAATTCTAATAATTCACTTTTTAATTATGACCAACAGGCACCTGATTGCAATTATCTGTAGCCGGCCTTTGGTCGTTAGTAATAGACTTATCCGTTTATGGTTGGTTACCGGGGTTTAACGTCCCGAAGCAACTCAGACTATGAGGGGCGCCGCAGTGAAGTGCTCTGGAAATCTCGGCCACCTTACATACACTGACATCGCACAGCACACGGGCCTCTAGAATTTCGCCTCCATCGAAATTCGGCCGCTGCGGCCGGGATCGAACTCGTGTCTTTCGGGTCCGCAGCCGAGCACTGTAACCACTGGGCCACCGCGGCGGGGCCTATCAGTTTATAGAATCTCGAAAACGAGATTATCCTCGGCACTGTGGCTCAACAAAGTCTGGCTACATCGTGCCAAAATACATGAACTTTCGAAAAACATGCAGGCAAAGCAATATCTCCAGTGCACGTAGCTAGTCTAAATAGCCCAATTTTGCCGAGCCACAGCACAGAGGGTAATCGAGTTTTTGAAATTCTACAAACTGATATGGCTATTAATAACGGCGGGCTACAAATCTCTAATTGGAAGCAGGTGCCTATCAGTAATAGTTCAAAAAGTTAACTATTAGAATTTAGCGAATCATTTTACTAGTTAACATGATTTGCCTGTTTTTGACGTCTGCCAACGCTCGTATCACCATGCAGCGAAAACCTTCGATTTAACTCAAAAACCTTACTTTTGAGAACTGCTTAAAGTCTTCCCTGAAACACCTGGTATAAACAACAGCAGTCATTACAAGCATCTGCGAGAAAGTAGAAAAATAAGAAACAGAAAGACAAAAAAATAGCACGCACTAGAACAAGCGAGCATGAAACAAAATGAAACATGGCATTAACAATGAGGCCTATTTGTACATAATGGCATAATTTCAGTGGTATTGAAGGTATTTCATATTCACATGTCTCTAGTTGAAGACATTTGCAAAACAACAAATGCAAGTTTCCCCATGGAAAAGGGTATATTTCAAACCACAAAAAAAAAACTGCAAACAGAAAAAAGCGCAGGAAAATTGTAAAGGCAACCAAAAGAATGTCAATAGATGTATACTAGGATGGAAGTAAATGACATTCAAAGAAATACACTTAAGCTCCTGATTGATGCTTTAACAAAGATTCAATGAGTTTGGCAGCTTTTGTTTAATCATCTGCTGTCCGTAGGTTGTTCTGCACCTCTCTATATTCCCGAAGCACTACGTGTATCATGCGAAGGTGTTTATTTTTAATTGAAGACGGTTCCCTTTCGTGATAAGTACAGCGCAGAGTCCGTGGAGTGTTCAGGTGTGCAATGTCGGCAACTGAATTCGAGGACAAAGAGCGCAGCGACATCTCTCACGTGACACTGAACTATGTACAGCATTCTGCATATTTATCCTGAAGACTTCAAAAAATTTACCTTTTAACCCTTGGCTAAAGTTAGCCTGGACGCCATGTATACACAGGCAATGTTGTATAATGAACGCTGCATATCGGTAGGTTTGACGGTGACCACAATCACGAGACTGTTCAGTGAAATCAGGTGGAAACAAAAGCAGTGCTAAAGTGCAGTCATCATGGGTGCATTCCTGGGGAAATTACGTGCTCGCACAGTAAATGCAGAATGGTGCTACATTATATCGAAACACTTGTTTAGCAAATATAAGGATTGTTTGCTAAACAAGCAGCATCAACAGCCACGGGACAGTGCACGCGGGGCGAAGTGGATACGGCGACAGATCGGTACGGGCAGTGCGGCTGTTGTAATGGGCCAACTGCCGCCAGACTATGTGCTCTCTGCCACGGGCCACTCACACACATGTCTGCCAAGCATCTAAATGTGCGCTAAATGAATGAATGAGTTATTTATTTAGAAAGGAAGGCCTTTCTTGGGGAACTGGGTTGTTAAGGAAGAGACGTATTAGACACATGAGGAATGTCTTGGGTGGCTGGGCCACGCTCTGCACTGCTTTGTGGAAGCTACTAAATTAGCATATTTGGCAATATTTTCCTAGATTCCATACAGTAACAGCATTCTATTTGTGTTTTGCCTGCACACAGTGACCCTTCCTACTGCATTAAACTTCTGCCGGTAGGACCAGATTGAAGAATTCCTCTTGAAGACTGAAAGCAGCTTTAATGTCCTGAATAAAATTGGCTTCAACCTGATACATTGTGCTTTGCGGCCATTAGTGCCATTAGTTCCTTCATAGAGGCATGAATCTGACATACATATGCTGGACATATGTCTGATTTAGGGCATTCTGTGGGGTTTTTACAAGGCCATGGAAACTGCTGGATGCCATCACCATGGGCGAATTCATGAAAGTGCAGAAGATGAAAAAATTACAACTGGTCCTAGCTGGTGCCAGCTGGGACCAGTTCAACTGTGTTATGGAATAATTCCCAGCTGGGACCAGCTGACAATGGGTCCCAGCTGCCCAGTTGGGACCCACTGCCAGTTGGTCCCAATTGGGAATTACTCCATAACCCAGTTCAACTGGTCCCAACAGCTGGGACCCATTGCAAACTGGTCCCAACTGGGACCAGTTGCCAGCTGGTTATGGTTACTACTGGTGCTGTTTTTGCCACAGTGCACCGAGGCTGGTCAAAAGCCGCTAAAAAGGCAGGCAGTGACCCTCCAGTCAGCACACACTGCCCACAGCATGAAAAGTGTCAAAACTATTTATTAGCATGCGCTTAGGTGCTTCCAAGCTTCCTGAGGAGAGGTTTTTTCACATCCTAAATCTTCTGGGTCAGGAGTCCCGGGATGATGGCCACAGTCCCTTCCACATCCACGCCTTTTTGGGAGCCCCACAGCCAGACTGTATCTAAAAATTACAGAAAAAAACAAACAAACTTTAAAGTCGACGTGCACATTATGCAGCAGTCTTGCTGGCGTACGCCTTCCCAAACTAAATAGTTGGGAAGGGCAGCAACATGAGAAAATGCAAAATTCCAGCCCTACATTCCATAAAAATTGTCACACAAGGCACAAATGCAACTGCGAGTTACAAATACAATTGGAATCGCCTGCTGTGTGAAATTTTACAGAGGAAAGGGAAAATGAGATTGTAGAACATTAAAAAATACTATATGCAAGGATATTTAATCTCTTATGGCTATCAATGTACGATACAGCATGCGTGGTAAAAGGGCCAAATAATTCAAAATAAACAGCCATGCTTCTTGAAGTAGTGAGCAATCACAGTCATACATTGCCCGACTAGTGCACTGCTCAGCAGACAGTTAACACTTAAATTGGTTGAAAATTTAGCTCAAGATCAGCACTGACCCTTTCTGAGGCCATTCACAATTATGCAGATAATTGAAACAGATGAAATATATTATGACCTACCAAAAACGCTAACAGAAGCAGCCACGGCAGTTCGGCTGGCGGGATGTGCCAAAATTAAGCTAACTAGTGTGCACACACATCTGCACTAGTTTTAATCTCACGCCACGGGAACCAGCAACGAAAACAAGCCAACCTAAATAAAACAGACCAGGTATTTTGCTTCATATTTGCTTGGCCCACGTAATCCACTTCCATGTCCGTGTTTTTGCAGCCTACACGTATTTTTCTATTCCGATCGCAATATGCCCTTAATTTCAGTTCTCTAGTAGGTAAAGGAATTAATACCATTAAGCATGCTTTGGCTTGGTCGAACCAGCGCTACACGTGTTTGACACCCTATCGCAGCGCGAATTAAGTTCTTGCTGGTGCTGGTTGCTGCGCTTCACTAAAATAACAATCCGCTCAGGCAATTACTCGAACGCCAAAGCGCGCTGAATGTCTGATTCTGTCTATGCCAGTACGATAGACACGTCACATAGTGTGTACAGTACGTGGTGTTTACATTCCAAACGTGGGCTATGGGGGACGCTATAGTGGAGAGCTCGGACTGATTTACACTACCTTGGATAGTTGAGCGTGCACTGACATCGCACAGTACACAGGCGTTTTTGCATTTCTTAAAAGAAATGCCGCCGCAGGCGGGATTCGCGATTTTACAATCAGTAACCGAACGCCAAGTAACTGTCAGAGTGCCGGGTCTTGACACAGGGTTAAAACTTACCGGCTAGTAAGAGGACCTACGCGACGCAGTAGCCGGTGTCTTCTCCGTCCCCTTCTTTGTCTGTCAAGAAGACCGAGTAGACAGACTTGCCGAAATCCTCTGTTGTCATCGGGCTAAAGTCTTCAATATCGGACGCTGGCACCACGTGCGGCTTCTTGTCGATATCCTCGAGGAATCTTATTAAGGCAAACATGGGGCAAATAATCTAAAACATACCTACTGCTCAGAATATATTAGGGATATCACTAGACCCGACGACCAGGGTTGCCAGGTCCAAAATTTTAAAAGGAGCCACAAAAAGAAGAAAAGTAGCCAAAAAGTAGCCAACCAGCTGCCGAAGTGTCAAAATTAGCCAAAAATAGCGCCACAGTTGCAGAAAAGCGTCACCAGAAGCATAAAGGGCGCAAGAAATATATAATTCTTGTAGGACGCAGGGCAATCGAGAATGCGAATAACTCTGAATTACAAAAGCATCGCAAATCAAATGAAAGGAAATACATGAACACCATGGGACAGAAGCACAGAAACGCGCGAGGAATTTCTGAAGGGAAAGAGAGTGTGGGAAAAGTAATCAGAAAAGTTTTTCTTCTTTTCAGAGGAGAAATAATTGGTGTTCCTAAGCCGCAGCCATGGCAATTTTAATTCCCAAATATATGTGTGTGTATATATATATTGCATGCCTGGCATTGATTTTTGCATGAAATTTCTTCACTGCTCCATAAACAAGAGTTTGATTTTGATGTGCCTATTTCTTTTTCCGTTTCTCCCTTGTGATCTTTTTTCAGCTTTATATTGCAAAAACAGACTGATCGCCACATGCAGTTCATATGTTCTAAAGACATAAAAAGCATATCCTTGTTCAAATTTTTTCAGGTCACAGTGGCTTCCTTTTCAGCCGTATACTGGGGAACTCATGGCTCTCCGGATATCGCTGAACGATACAAAGAGTCTTCGTCATCGCGTTTCAAAGCCCTTTGCTCTTCCCCGTTCCCCGGTAATCGGCTAAAAGGAAACAGTATTTGCCCTGAAAAATTTTAACCAAGACTGTAATTCCCAGCATCATCCAATGTCGGGCTAGCATGTGTGGCCGATCACCGCGCTTTGAACCAGTATCCAACTGAGGAAACAAGGTATATCAGCTAAGTAGCAATTCACATCCTTATTTAGCTGAAGCGCATTGAGTGAATGAAGATGGGACATTTCTTCGTGCTGGTTCTAAGGAAACCTACATAACAGCATTGCATAGTGGAGGCGGAATCTCGCCTAGGAGAACACAGGAGCGAGAAGTATTTTAAGTCTGGGACATGATTACAGGCAAAATTTCAACAAAAAGACTGGCACCGCAGATTAATGGTGTTCACGTATGGCATTCTGACAAGCAAAGATGCATGGACCATTGGCAGAAAAAGAGGTCCCTTACAGTCCTAACTTCGATTTCAAAAGTAGCCAAAAAGTAGCCAAGTAGCCAAGTTCAAATTTTTGTCGCCAAGTGGTCCTAAAAATAGCCAATTTGGCGCAAAGTAGCCAAACCTGGCAACCCTGCCGACGACTCACAGACAATACACAATCGTAGCCAGTGCGGCCAGTGACAGCGATGGCGATGGCTACCGCTGGTTATGTTCAAGTTTCAACGCGGTTGAACGATGCCAGACAAAATGCGAGATGTCGCACCAAATGCGCAAAAAAAAATATAAGTACTTTTCGTATTTGTCGTGAGGTTTTGCAGCAACCGTATAAAGATACTTGTTAGAATATGCTTAGAAATTGTACTTTTTGGGGAGACATCGGCGAAATCCACAGCCGCATCAACATCAACATCAGCATTGGCGGTGAAAACAACCAAACGTCGTTTGACATTGTGGAGAGAAATCTCCATGAAGACGAGGAAGACTCCAAAATAGGCTAGGACACTTTCGGAGGTTTTTCTCTGTAAGGACCGCCCGATACAAAGGGAAAGCCACATATCCGAATCCGAATGGCCGCGCGTTGAAGTGTG
Source organism: Amblyomma mixtum (assembly GCF_055824585.1). Classification (NCBI taxonomy): domain Eukaryota; kingdom Metazoa; phylum Arthropoda; class Arachnida; order Ixodida; family Ixodidae; genus Amblyomma; species Amblyomma mixtum. Next base: position 14,821,668 of record NC_143017.1, read on the forward strand.
CTCCGTGCATGGTTTATTTTGATTGTTTTGATGCATGTTTTGCAATCTGTTCTGATCTCCTAGTCGCGTTATCGAAACAGCATAATGCGGCCTCACAAACGATACCTCGACTCCATATCATGAAGTGTGTGGGGTACTCAAGATTTCTGACGTGAAGATTGATGCTGGGCCTATCCTCATCATTTCTGATAAAAATGAAATGCAACGGGGACAATTGTTTAATAAGGTGCGCACTTTTTTCATGTCATTGACGAAGTGGCCACATCTAGACTTCCAAGGCAATGTTGCTGTCTAGAGTCGAGATGATTTTTTACTGCCTGTTACTGTATGCTGTCTTGCAGTGAATATGCTCTTTGTTTGCATATATGCTATAAAATCAAACTTTCACTAATGATAAAGTCTGCTGTGTCAATTTTGAAATAAATCTTGGTTTATAGTTTTTCCTTTCAGATGTGAATTGTTGCATGTCCAGTGTGCATAATTTCTGCCTGCTTTTTGATGCTCTATTGCAAGATCTGAAAAAGTGTCTTTAAACACAGGTGATCAATAACAGGATTGAGGTAATAGTCAGGACAAACCACGTTTTTAACTTAAATCAAAATGCAGTTATGCGGACTTGAGTTGGGGCCAGTTCGCCCCAACTGCAGGCTAGTTGGCCCCAACTGCAGGCTAGTTGGCCCCAACTGCAGGTCAGTTGGCCCCAACTGCAGGTCAGTTGGCCCCAACTGCAGGTCAGTTGGCCCCAACTGCCGGTCAGTTGGCCCCAACTGCCGGTCAGTTGGCCCCAACTGCCGGTCAGTTGGCCCCAACTGCCGGCCAGTTGGCCCCAACTGCCGGCCAGTTGGTCCCAACTCCAGGCCAATTGGTCCCAACTGCAGGCCAGTTGGTCCCAACTGCAGGCCAGTTGGTCCCAACTCCAGGCCAGTTGGCACCAACTGCAGGCCAGTCGGTCCCAACTGCAGGCCAGTCGGTCCCAACTGCTGGCCAGTTGGTCCCAGCTGGGACCAATGGATCCCAGCTGAAACCAGTTAGAACCAATTGAAACCAGCTAGATTTTTTTCATCTGGCATGCAAATAGCCTCATTAGATCCGCGGGGGATATCCTCGGATATCCGGATCGGACGTCCGTGGGAGATAGTTGCAGTTACACATGTACCTCCGTCGGACGTCCGTGGGAGGTCCGTCGGAGATCGGCGGATCTCCCACGGATATCCGAAAAAGGTCGTACACGTCATACGTCCGCCCACTGGACGTACAGTGGTTGATTGGGAGCGTCAGGGATCCGCAGTTTGATTGCGAAAACGGCCGGCGGTGGCAACACACCTGACCCTTTTCTAACTCACGGAGAAGAACGTGGCAATGTACTCCATTGATAGAACGCATAGTGGGCCTAGAGCACCCGTCCTCGGGGCAACGGACACGACGAAGGGACAGAGGGAGAGGACAGGCGCCGCGCGGAGCAGCGTTCGCGGAAGGACCCGAAATAGCGGCCCGCTATTTTGGAGCCGCCGGCGCGGCCGCCGTTGCGCAAGGACGCGAGCCTCCTTCCTCGAGCGCCCACTCCCGGCCGGAGCCCGTCTCTAGACCGAGGCGCATCGGACAGCATACCGCCTGGGTGGACGAACGACACCTGACAGTGCGCAACAACTGCCGCTGCAGGCTTTATCCTAGCCTGCTTTACTCCAAGTTACTGGCGACGCAATACCGTAAAGCGGTGAAAGTATTTCCTATAGAAAAAATTGCGCCGAAACACGAGAACTAAGCCGAGACAAAGACAAGAACGGGATAGTCACTTCCTTTCTTAAAGCGGCCATCTTCAAGTCGTGTCCGCATGTCATCAATTAAAGTGTTGCGGTGTTGTGGAGCGGGAGGTTGCCAAGGTGGATCAAGGCAGGGTCGCGACCCAAACTCGGGGAAACAGACCGGCGAAGGGTCGCCTGTAGTTTTCCGCCCCTAGAAAGTTGGCTTCAATCTGTTCACAGCTGAGCAGCCGGAAGGAACGAGGCGGCAGAAAGAAAGGAAGAAAACATGAGTGCAGTATCAAGCTCGTTCCACGTGGCAGGGGAGTTGTGTATAATTTGCCGCTATCCTGTGGTGCAGCTGTATACATCGGCCAAACCGGGCGATGCGTCAACGAAAGATTAGGAGAACACCGAAGATTACTCATGGGAGATTCCTTCGACAACCTCCCAAAACATTGCCCCACTAGTGTTGCGAGCGATAAGAAGACGGAATGTAAACCGCTCTTTGACAAAACAAACAATTATGTTCAGGCATAGGGATCAACTTGTGCGGGAGCTCATGGAAGCGTTTCATATGCGTATCAGCGGAGATAAATACATCAGCCCGACTTCCGTTCGCTTCTCCGATAGGGAGTTCCGCTTTTTGGCCAAATCACTCGGGTATACACATGCGATGTTCTTGATGATAGCTTGGTGTGGTCTGTTTTGTTTTTCTTATTTATTTGTGTATGTTTTTTGGAATAAAACTTCAGTTGTGAGTAGCGCTCGTCCTTGTCTCTGCTTAGTCCATGTTTCTGCACAATTTTTTCAGCATGTACAACTTTCTGCTCTCCAAAGTATTTCCTCTTCTGAAGCTCTGTTTGTTACTGCCAGTCACTTCAATTCGCGTCCCCCTTAGCTGCGGAGAACACGTACGACACAACGGAAGTATCGCATAAAATCTGCGCAGAACACTGCCACACTAATCGAACGCATCTGCAACCTATGCTGAGTTACCTCTTCCCTCCTCTACGGTCGCCGCTTTGGCTCAGTGGTTATGGCGCTCGGCTGCTGACCCGAAAGACGCGGATTCAATGGGGGCGAGGCCCGTGTACTGTACGACGTCAGTGCACGTTAAAGAACCCGTTAAAGAAGCCTGAGTCGCTTTGGGACGCTATAAACCTCCATAAACTACCCACTCCTACCTCTCGCCCTCAGAGTTAGAAAACCACAGCTACCGCTAAACTTCTCCAGCCAGGGGAACATACAATCGCTACACAAGAGCTAGTCGAGGCACACTTAATTAATGGGCCAATACCATCGACTCTCTCCGACGATGCAGCAACTCAAATAGACTACAAACTCACCTCCCTGGCCAAATCAACGCTCTATATTTCCCTCCCGAAACCATCAGCGCAAATACATACATCCAGCCACTGCCGAAAAACGCTCATTCGGAGTAGAATCACGAGCGACGCAATGCCAAAGCTAAGTCCCTTCGCAAGCGTTACTCCCGTCCACCACTGACATCTATGTGACCACCGCTGAACAGCAGTCCGAATTCGCGATTGCAGTGAAGGACAACGCTCATATTTCGCTACCTGACCCGACCCAGTCCATTGAAATGGAAGAGGCGGCAATAACCCTTACGGTTACCCACTTTCAATTTATGTTCAAAGACAGCCACCTGCAATTTTGCAAAACAAACAATCCGAGCATCCTCCAATCTACTCGCCTCTGGGTTCCAGCGCACCGTGGACTCGGCATTATAGGAACCCCCTCCCCTCCCTCCCCTGACCAAAATCGAGCCTCATACGCAGAGGGGAGAAATTTCCAACCTGTAAATTTTGCCCACGCGCATTTCAAGCACACTTACCAAACTTGCCCTCACAAACCAAAACTTCGCGTTCAAGGGGTGGAACCAGAGCAGTGACGGGAGTGAGCACCGGAGCTACAGCTCCCCACAGAGATGGGCCTTGAAGGGCCAACCGTGCCCAGCCCGCCGCCATATCCTGCTCATCGCTCTCATCCACTGAAGTGGCTCAAATAAAGTTCTTGCCAACCAAACCAGCACACCAAACATCACACTAGTTGAAATGGCAGCGCAAAAAAATACTACGAGACAGTCTCAACTGAACCATCATCCCTGCAGAGACATTCACAGTCAAGAAATCAAAGGCTCCGAGCACAAAACGGAAATCGAATCAGGAATTCTGCCGTCCCTGAATTCAAGCATTACTTGACCCACTGAACGAAGACCCGTCTGTCTGCCTGCCTCTTTCTGTGCGTGCGTGTTAACCCACGATGGTACCTATAAAAGATGGCGTCCTCGTGCAACCCGGCAGGAACCTGCCATCCACCGCTTAACCACTGCGCCAGGAGTGGCATCACCACTCCCAGGGTAATATAAAGTATATCGGCATTAGCTACCGCCTCGTGCCCTTGAGGCAGAGATCGGCGGCTACGTAGAGCCATGCTGAACTGCCAGATTCGTGGCATCGGTTTACACCCCGCCGCGCAGCGACTGCGTTCACACACAGTGAGCGGGCGCGCTTACGCCTTCTGCCACTCCGCTGCCGTGACGGCACAAATGAACCGTCCATAAGCATGAGTTGACAAAGTAATGGCGCTCAGCCCAAATTTTCCCACCGAATTTGTAGTCGCGCTAAATACACATATCTCTGAATAAATAAATAAATCAAATCGTTATTACATCACAAAGCGAAGGCGAGGAAAAAGATCTACAAATACACTTTGACCGAGTCTCCCTCCCCTCGCCGAGGGAACAGTGGCAAGATATGCTGGGCTTTTCACCTAAGACTTTACGCAATTTTTAAATGTAGGCTTCTTGAGTTAGAAGAATGCTTTTTTTTCGGCACAGCCAGTGGTGCAGTGCATCAGAGAACAGCTAAGACGTGCTAACTAGCAGGACTGTTAAATAACACTGAATAGTTAACTTTTTAACTATTACTTTTAGGCTCCGTAATTAATGAGAGGCGTGTCGCCCACCGTAATATCCATATCAGTTTTTAGAATTGCCGAATCAGTGGCCCAATAAATTCCGACTATTTACGTTCACTGGAGAGGTTGCTTTGCCTGCGAGCTTCTTGAAAGCGCGTGTATTTTGGCGCGATGTGACGCCCACAGTTTTCGAAATTCTATAAACTGATATCACTTACGGTGGGCTACATGCCTCTCAGTAATAAAGGTGCCTAACAGTAATAGTTAAAAGTTACCTATTCGATATTAGTTAACCAGCCTGGTAGTTAGCATGTCTTGCAAGCTAGCGATGTACTACACCGCTGACAATGCTAAGCCGAAAAAAGACCTCTTCTAACTCAAAAAGCCAAATTTTAAAAATTTACATGTAACGTTAAAAGGGTAACACCCTGTATTTCACAACGGTGCACAGAGGCTATTAATCGCCAAACCACAATGACATACGTACACGTTTAGAGCATAAATAACAGGAATTTCGGTACACAGAAAACGTTACAACTGAAACATCATTCGTACATTGCACGCATGGGTGACAAAACGTACGACTTAAAGATACGATCGCAAAAAATATTCAGTGATAGCAAAAAATTTTAAAATCACTGAGCATGCTAGGTAATGTGTGCGAAATGCCTTTCCGCCCATACTCTATGCGCGAGAATGGAACTTTAGAACCCTTGATGACCACGAGGATAGATGAGAGACGTTCTCTGCAAGTCCGCATAAATTAATAAGGCGTTCTGAATGCTCCAAATTGCAGTTTGAAAGCTTTTTATTATTGTCGGAAACAACTCAAGTCTGCAGTGAAGCTCCGCCCACATTTAGCCTCCGCGCACAGAATTCCACGACGAAAAAGTAGTCCGCTGCTTGAACGCTTCGTGTTAGCTAAACTAGAAGCTAAACAAGAAAAAAATATGAGCTCTAGAATTTTGGCACGCGGATTGCTTGATATAGTCAAACATTAAAAAGCTGATTTCGTTTACTGTTGCGACTGGCCAGCGAAGTGAACATGCCCCAAGAATTCAGTTCAGTATCAAAGAAAGCACGAGGTCACATCCTTTCATTTAAGCAAACTTCAGTGGCCGTCCTGGGCTTGTTTAGGATGCACTTCGTCAAAAATTTTCCCAGGTCAGCCCGATTAAAATTTGAAGCGTTACTTCAAGGTCAGGTATGTGCTACTGCTCGGAAATCAATGCCTCAGCGCAGGTATACGCGGTCCACAGTTATGCAAGGAGCACCGCAGAGGCGCCGTAGCTATCGAGTGGCGCCGGATATCACCGATCACTTTTCCGCATATGCCTGAACTACATGCGGCTCTCCGGTCTCACGGACGTGTTGCTGTCAATGACCACTCTCTGAGCTTCTATCCCACAAACGAGGGGAACCAAACCCGCGACCAACTTTCGTCGCTGCACCCGTTTCCTCGACAGGCTCGAGCCGCGCTAACAAGCGCAGCTGCCCGTTCGAAGTGGTGTTCGTTTATCACTCCAGCGACTACCGGCCCAATCTCCGATAATTCCACACGGCTGTCCGAATGCGACACGCGAAGAAATGCTTGCGGAGCAGGAGTTCGTCTGCTACGCGCACCTCAATCATGGCGGCCGGCGAAAATGATATGATGATGATGAAAGCAAGTGGAACCAGGCTTTTCCGCCTAGTCGCCTTCATGTCACAAGAGCTTTATCTGATTGTGATAAAGATAAGTCGACGCTCATTTTCGCACAGCACGCAAGGACACTGTGACACCCCCCAAGTGTTTTCCCACTTATTTAATTTCCGTACATTTTAATGTTTAATTTTATATACTACTGCTTTGCCTTACATATTCTGTACTATTTGAATTACCTGACGCTAATTTCACGTCAAACTTGTTATTCTTGTTATTTTGGTTATGTTTTTTTATGTTTACATGCCTTTGTATACGACCGTTTCACACCACTGTCTCTCCCCCCCCCCCCCCCCCCGCCCCATTACGTAATGTCCCAGACGGGATCTTTAAGGGTTCAATAAATGATGATGATGATGATTCAGTCACTGAACGAATTATGCAGGAACACAGACACTTGACAAGAACAACGTACCCGCCTGATGGAGACAAGTGCCGCTACACCGTTGCGGAACACTTTGTCGTCACGCTTGTTAGGTCACAAACGCTCACAGTATCCTTACGTGCTGTGCGAAAACCAAGTGACGGTTTCGACTAGGGTGATGGCAGGGTGGGAGCAGAAGACGCTATCCGTGGAGCCTCTCGGTGTGCATAGCGGAGCAATCCCGTCGTCTCACGTTACGCTGAGGAGGGCGCCTTCGGGGGCCGCGCTTCCTGCCGAGGCGAAATGCGACGCTGTTCAAAATCAGCGTTGGCACAATCACCAAGTTATTTCTCTTTCTCAAATGAAAGACAGATCCCAAAGGCCAGACGAGGCCACGGTTCCCTGGTACAGCGGCGCGAACACGAGCGAGGCTAATAAAAAGAATGTTTGCTACACTCGAATCGGAGCGAAAGCACGGATTTGTGCAGCGCAGAAGACGACGGAGCAGTCGACGACGCTCTCCAATGCACAGCGCGGGTACAGTGTGCTGGCTGCGGCCCTTGAAGATCTGTTCGCGCAGCCGCGACTCCCAGTCATGGATATTGATTGAATGTCTTTTATGCGAAGCATAGCTACACTACAGCCCGTCGAGCGCGGCGGCGGAGCTGCCACCGCGACAGCACGTGACGTCACAGCAGAGGAGAGATGGGCTGCCGGCTCGCGCGGTCGGTGGAGGCTCCACATCAGAGGCGCTGCAGCTGACCACGTGACGCTACAGCAGCGGTATAAAGCGGAGCTTGCCTCGCTCTCCGGGCACTTACGAGGCGGCCAGGTGTTGGGATTAGATTCGATTAGATTGGATTGGATTGTATTGGACTAGATTTGATTAGATTCCATTAGATTCCATTAGATTAGAATAGATTACATTGGATTGGATTGGATAGCAGTGGAATGAATTGGATTGGTTTGGATTGCATTGGATTGGATTGTATAACCGATGCATCACCACAAGTCTAACCACAAGCACCGCCTCCAGCTACACTACGAGCTGAACCATGGCGTAGCTACGGATATTGCTTTCGCAATTACCGGGCTTAACCAAGCTAAGCCAGAGATTTTTTCTTTTCCATGGCTTGACTTCTAACTCAGCTGGAGGTCAAATTTACACGGTCCGCGATTGAAGCACAAGGTCCCGTAGTGAAGCTTTCGCTTAAACGGCTCCAGTTCATGGATACACAATACCATGCACAGATCGACGCACTACACAAACGAAAACTTACAATGATGACGCGTTTTCATACAGGATACCACGTTCGCAAGAAGTGTAATGCATGTACGCGAGCAGTTTCACCCTGTCAACAGCGCTGGTGCCGTGTCGGGCATCGTTTACGGCATTGTATAACATTTCGGAAAACGATACAACGGAAGACGTCTCGAAGCGGGACGGCTTGGCGCTCCGCGATGCTCGCAAACGCTTGAATCGTTCAGAGGGCAGTGCAAAAAACGACACAGAGGTAACACTCGACAGGACGGGACCAAGTTGCTGCCAACAGTGATTTCGGTCCCAAAGCGAGTGAAAAGGTCGCACCGACTGCAGTCAGCTTCTCTGAGGGCTGATACGGAACTGCGCTGCAATTACACACAGAAACACTCTCATTAAAAATGCAGCTTTTAAAAGAACAAAAGCTAAACACAGGGTGCGCCGACTCCGATTTCAGTGCGGTATAGCACTACTAAGCGCATTTTCCGATTTCGGGCATATGTACGCACGTCCCTGAAGCCTTCTTTGCGACAGGCGGCCCCTCCGGGTTGTGGGCAATGCCCTCTGAAGGTCTTCAAGTCAAAGGCCTTTAGGTCAAATGCCTTCAGCGACATTAAGTGCCCACCGTAACTTCAGTCATGCTACGTTACACCGCCGTTCACTTTCGTTAGGCACAGCTCTCAATCGATTGGTACAAATTTCGCGCCGCCGTACAAAGATCAACGTAGCCAGAGAAAGCCCCACAAATCAATTTCACCAAGAGCAGTAACTTGGCGGAGGCCCTCTAAACGTGGCGAGGTCCTCGACGTGGCCACAGGACCGGTGACAGCGACAGCTGCCCGAGGTGGAGAACATTGTTATGGGAGATTAGCAACCCCGGCGTGGTCCCGTTAAAAAGTAATGGACAAACATTGTGTCAATTCACTGCTTATCGAGTGCGCCGCTGCGTGATCGGGACCACTCGGTGCGGCGCGTTGACGTCACTGCACGCCGACCAATCAGCGTGCCCTAAAACAGCTGACCGGTGAATGGGAACGCCGGCTGACCGAGCGGCTGCAGCGAGCACGTGACCTTGGCCCACACACACAGTCTCGGCCGCGCGGACAGGTTGGGCGGAAGAACAACGGAGGGAGGGGGGTATCGTGACACCGATCGCGGCGGCGGCGGCAGAGAAAACCCGTTCTGGCACGTTTCCCCGTGAGCGAAACCCCTCGGCGGGACAGCCGTCCGAGTAGCAGCAGCTACACACATCGACCGTCGAAGTGCAGAGCCCGGAAGCCCCGAGTGGGGCACGACGCCTCCCTTCTGGAAGAAGCCCGCAGTTGTGCGGCAGAGAACTCCACCCCAGCGGCCCCGACCTCGTCGCTTTCGCCGTCGACACGCTCCGTCGCGCTTCCGGGAAGCACCGCAAATCGCGCAAAAGGTCGCGGCCGCACGCTCCGCTCGGACGGGCACAGCCGCCGCTGCCGATGCGAGCGCCGCGGGAATGGTGTCGCGCCGACCGACGACCAGTTTGCGAGACGCTAAAAGAAGCTGCACTGCCGTCGCCAAACTGCGAGCTGGCTTTCCGTCGGGCCAGCGCAGAAGCATCCTTGATTAATCGGGACATGCGTCTGCGAAGACGAGGGCAGGGTGTCGGTGGCTGAGGTGTTGCCGTTGCTGAAGCGTCCATCAAAGCCATCAGACGCTGTTGTACAGCAGGCTCAGGTCGGTCGGAAGCAAAAGGGTAGAGCAGTACGATTCTCCGCCTTAAGGCCTCGCATGAGAGCCCAAAGACGGCCACACCAGCGCCGCAGAATGAGACCCCCCCATGTGGCCCCGGGTGAGGATGGCTTGATTAGCGAATCGCTGCTTTGGGGGCGCGGTTGTAGCACTCCGTCGTCGGCTGCAACCCCGCGATGGCGGATGCTCCGTCTCCTGTTAGTGCCGATCACAAATATTGTTATTTTTCTGTCGGTGACAGGCCCGAGTTCTTGTGGATCGCTGTTTCGAATAACTCCCAAAATGGCTGCCAATTACTTCTTTCGCTGTTAAATTTCAGCTGTTCCGATTTGGGGAGTCATTCCTGTCGTTCTGGCTCGATCTTCGTTCGAGTTAGCGCTGCCCACGTTCGTTCCCTCTGAGCAATGCTTCGCTGCAGGCTACAGCTTGGTTCTTAGAGAAATCACAATCTTTTCGCCATATTCGATGATCCTTGCAAACTGAGTCGGCTTCCTGTTCGGCAATCAGAGGACCGATCGCAGCGTCTACACCGTTCAGTTGTAACTGAGTCAATTGCAGAAGCTCGATAACGACCTCCAGATCCTCGGCATTCGATGCGGTAGACTTCAGCAAGGCTTCTTCTGCCTCACCAACCAGGCGCGTCACCTGAGTTCGCAGGGCCTTCCTCTTATTTCTTCGAGATCTCCATGTCTTTCGAGGAGTCGATCTTGGTGGTCCGTTGATGTTGCAGAATCGTACCCGGGTATCGGCGCCAGAAATTAGTGCAGCAACGGAGTGGTTGGACCGACGTTATCCATCACTCACTGCACACATTCTTTTTCTACAACACAACCACCATTTATTCCACGGAGGAGAAAAGGCAGCACGCTGAATCCCCGACCACGCTACTACTCCCAGCCCTACTATTCCCACTACTATCTTCCAGCCCCGTCTCCCAGGCCTTCCCTTTCCTCAGCGAGGGAGGAAGCCTCCACTTTGCGGAGAGGAAATACAATCCCCCCAAGGTCGGGGAACTGTATCGTGGGGAACTTGTAGACCCCAGGGGGCTTCGGCGCTCTCTGGACAAACCTGCATTTCTCGTATTCCGCAAAACCAGATTCCTTGCGCAACCCCCACCGGCCATCGATATCACTATTCGCGGAGTCCCCATTCCTCGAGTACCTAGAATTAAAATCTTGGCCCTAATGCTACAGTACAGCCACTGACTACGGGACCTCCTTCTAACATTTTCCTTTTCATTACAATAAACTGATTCTGAAACACGGCTTCATGCAAGGGCGTCTGCAGAACTTTTTCCAGGGCGGTGCACCCGATAGGCGGCTATGGGGGAGGCGGTAGGTTAGCACCAAAAAGGAACTATTTGCGGTTTAAACTGCGCACATGAAACAAAAATTAGAAACAGCAAATTAGTGCTAGGCTTGGAGAACAAACATTAGAATTTATTAATGAACAAAGAATTGAATTCAATGAGCAAAATCCGATAAGTTAATACCACCTAAGCGTGCTAATCAAGCTGTGTAGTTGTTTTCTGCTAGTGCATAAATAATATCCTTAAGACCAGGGGTGGGGGGGCAACCACTCCCTTTGCCCCCCTTCCGGACGCCCATGGCTTCACGCGCTTCAGGGAACCTCACAGCAAACTATGTGACTCATAACCCCAACACTTTGTGATCAGCCGCATAGCTTACATATGCCCTTACCTACAGACGAATTATGTTAACTAGTAAAGTTTTTAATTAAATTCTCATAATTAACTTTTTAACTGTTGTCTATAGGCGCCTGCTTGCAAATAGTGATTTGTAGCCGGCCGCTAGTAATAACCATACCAGCTTTCAAAATTTCGAAAAAGCGATTACCATCGCCGCTGTGGCTCAACTATTTTGGGCCATTTCTGGCACCATTCGAAAACCGCGCGCCGGCGGCAGGGCTAAAAGCGACGTCAATCACTTTCTCACGTGGTCTGCACTGTCCCGCCCAGGCTGGAACACGGTGACAACATCTGCTGGCGCTGCGCCGGTGGAAAGTGACAAGGCGCTCCGACGGTAGCGAGCATATGCTTTGGTGATGCGTGGCGAGAGTGACCACCGAGGAACGCCGACAGCACACGCAACGCAGCATAAAGCGGCGCAAAGTATCCAGAAATGACACAAGAATGAAAGCAGCGCGGACACCTTAGGAAATGACTTGGAGTGGTCACCGTGTAAGCAGACTGTCTTCGCATCAGTTGAGCGCTGACATGGCCGCAACTGTTGGAGACTACTTTTCGGCCACTGAAATAGTTGACATTGTTAGCGCGTACGTGCGCGTGCAGAAGAATGCCACTTTAGCGGCACGGTTCTACGAAGACGTGCATACAGCTGGTTGCCGTGTGCCCTCTCGCCGCACTTTCGCAACAGTCTCCACTCGTTCTGCGAGAACAGGGTCGGTGTACCCTCAACGTCTAAGAAGTGGCTCAGTTTTGAGTTTGAAACTGGCGTCTTGGCATATGTGACCGCCAACCCACAGGCTAGCGTGGGAGAAATCGGCGATGCATTGGCATGTAGTTCATCTGCTGCTTGGAGAGTTAATTATCAATGAGTACAACATGTATCCGTACAAGCTATGCCTGCACCAAGCACTGGGAGGGTCTGACTTTCAGCGCCGGCTCCATTTCTGTAACTGGTGCCCAATCAAATGCCAGGAGAGCCCTGGATTTTTGAGACAACGTGATGTGGACCGATGAAGCGCACTTCTTCAGAGATTCCATCTGCACAACGCCCATTATTGGTCGGCCGCAAATGCATGGCGCGGGATATTTCGAGGACGCATTGTAGGCCCCTGCTTTATTGACGGGAACCCCACCGGCAGAAACAACACCGAGCGCATCCTAAATGATGTGGTCATGAACTTCGCTTCAGCACTTCCGCTTAACGTGCTGAAGTTGATGTGGTTTCATCATGACGGGGCTCCACCAATCTCAATCTCTTTGTGCTGTGGTCGTTTTGGGCACAAACTTTCCCAGGCAGTGGATTGGGCGAGGTGTACCGACTCCTTAGTCTCCGAGGTCACCAAACTTATCTCCCTTGGGCTTTTTTCTCTGGGACCCAGGCAAAACCGCCATGAAAAGAAATTCGAACCGCAGAGAGCGTAGGCGTCGCGTTCGCGTTTCTTACCATCACGACAGTACACACAGCGTCATTGCTGACTGAGACACACACATTTTTTCTCTTCCACACGCGCAAATTTTCTGCCGTGTAATAAATGGATTTTTACAGATAGATTTTCATTCCTCATGGTTGCACTGTCGAATATGTCGGACAGAGTTTTTAAAGCCTCAAGGTTAATTAAGCCCGCTTAAGCGTAATTGCCGTCCGCCTAAATGTCACTAACGTACGTTATTGCACTCAGCCTTGTAAAGGTGACCTGCGTAGCTTGGAAAGAGAATTCATAAACTCATGTCAGCATACTGTTAGGGCCTGTGTTTTCTCTTCTTTTTATTTTGCAAACTATCGTTCGGAAAAAGACATCAGCGCAGAATACTTTATACGTGCCGTTTGCTCACTAACGTTTTGTTGAATACGACCGAGTCACTACCTTGTTAATTATAATAGTTTATTGGGGTTTAACGTCCCAAAGAGACTCAGGCGCCGAGACACGCCGTAGTGAAGGGCTTCGGAAATTTCGACCACCTGGGGTTAACGTGCACTGACATCGCACAGTACACGGGCCTCTAGAATTTCGCCTCCATCGAAATTCAGCCGCCGCGGCCGGGATCGAACCCGCGTCTTTCGGGACAGCAGACAAGCGCCGTAACCACTGAGCCACCGCGGCTTTTTTTTTCTTTATTGCATTTTCACAATGGGTACAAAGAAGTAAAACATGTCAGCAACACTTGCACTGACACGGCAGGTTAAAATTTTTTCAGTTCAACCAAGTCATCCAACACATTTAACCAAGTTGGCTGACCAGGCAGTGCCTGATACACTTCCCTCAGACGTATGACACCTTCAATGAAATGCTCGCGTGGAGATCTCACAACTACTTCTGCATTGTTGAATTGTGTCCTTGTTTTCCATAAACTACGAAGGCCAAGGAGCATAATAGTGTCATAAGGGATGTCCTGTTTTCCTACCGGTAAGAACCTGATGCCATGCGGGTGCAGCGGTAAATCTTTCTCTAAGGTTCTCTGAAGCACATCCCAGAAGAAAAGCGCATCCCAACAATCTAAAAACACGTGATCTATTGTTTCAGGTTCTTTACATAGAAAACAATCTCTTATCGCCCGATAAGCCTCACCAACGTAGATTATAAGATATTCATGAAGATTCGGGCAAAGCGAATTCAGGGCGTCATAACCATGCTAGTGGGGAGTCATCAAACTTGCGGTATCAAGGGTCGGAACATCGCCACTAACATACACATAGCGCGAAGTGTGCTTGAATGCTGCGATGCACTAGGCGACAAGGTGGCAATGATGCAGCTAGATCTCGCAAAGGCCTTTGACCGTGTATCTCATGAGGTTCTGTTCAGCTTGCTAGATCATGCTAATGTGGGCTGTGTAATAACGGAGGGCGTACGAATGGCGCACGCGAACTGCACAACGCGCGTCATTGTTAATGGGGAGCTGACTGAAAGCCTACACGTAAGCTCTTCAGTGAGGCAGGGATGTCCTTTGTCACCCCTCTTGTTCGCAATCTATCTTGAGCCCCTTTGTCTGGCTATACTAAACTCTGAGTGTATAACTGGCTTCAGGTTACTGTCAGCGCATGTAAAAATCTTAGCTAATGCTGACGACATCGCCGTGTTCTGCTCAAGTAGACAGAGTATCTGTGAAGCCACGGCTGTTGTTGAGAAGTTTTGCAAATGCACCGGGGCGCAAATAAATTGGGAGAAGAGTTATGGTTAAGAAAAACCAGCCAAAAAGACGGGGACAAAGGAGAGACGAGGCACACACAACGACTGGTCGTTGTGTGTGCCTCGTCTCTCCTTTGTCCCCGTCTTTTGGCTGGTTTTTCTTAAGTATAATGTACCAACTAACCCAGATTTCAACTCTTCTGCAAGAGTTATGGATTCTGGCATGGTGACTGGGAGGAAACGCCAGACTATTACTCCCGACTTCGGTGGGCCACAACTCCGACGACGTATCTTGGAGTACCGCTGAACTCTTATAGCAACCCCGAACCATACTGGAATGAATAGGTGGCAATGGCAAAGGAAAAGGCCAGTGGGTGGCAGGGGCGACCACTATCAATGTTCTCGCGCGCCACTGTGTGTAACCTGTTACTCATCTCCAAGATATGGTATGTCATGAATGTGTTGAGCGCCTCGCGGATCAATATTCAAAGGATCCATCGGGTTTTTGCTCTATTTATTTGGGCGTCGACATGGGAAAGAACTAGTCGAACAAACTTATTCTTGCCCGTGGAGAGAGGAGGTCTCGGTCTTGTTCATTTATTTGTACGACAAATCGTGTGCCGCTTTATGTTTCTTCGCGACCAGAACGATATTTTTCTTCGCACAGTTATGCAAGTTCGTTTATGTCGATTGCTACCAGGAGTTGTAGTATGCTCTGTTGAAAACATGCGTGGTACCGTGAGAGGTTATCTGCGTGAAGTTGTGCTTGCGTACAGAATGTTACGTGCGATTTTCAATGCAGTACCTCTCCAATGTCACTAGAAAAAAATCTGTATAAAGATTTAATTGAATCAATGCTCCCTGTACCCATTTACCGATTGTCAAACTGCGGAGGCCCAGGAGCAGATGTGCTCAAAAGGGTTAAAAGAATGCCAGTTTACCCATCTTTGAAAACTTTCTTCTTCAAACTTCACACCGGAACACTGTCGGTCAAAACATGGATGCATGAAAAAGGACTCTTTGTCCCTTGGTCACTGAGCCACCGCGGCGGGGCTTGTTAATTATAACGTAAAACCAATTAACCCCGATCATGTCCTTACATACGCATGCTACTGCTGTGAACGTTGCAGTTATTGAGCACACTAGGCGGAGCCTAACAAATTTCAAAGCCTGTGAAAACTCTACAACAATGCAAACAATAAACGAGAAATAAGAGCGAAAGCAACGAAGGGCAGGTGGCGCAAGAAAAGCCTTTCGAGCAAAAGCTATTATCAAATCATCAATTTTCGACCCGGAAAAAAAAAACGGAACGTAGAGCGAGATGAAAAAAAAGAAGTGCACATAATTTACCGCGTTTAAAGTGACAGCGCAAGGAAAAGAACCGTTGAGCGCGCATTTCTTGCCTCAAAATTACCTGCACGGGAAAAATGAGAAAGAAAAAAAAAACGATCAGTACGCGCGTATCATCATTTTACATCTGCCGGAAGGACAAGAACTTGACCTGCCGGTGCTTTCCTAGCAAAAAGGTCGGTGATCATGCTCTTGGTATGTCGGAACGGGAAGGATACACAGATAAACAAAAATCGCAAGATGCAAACAGTTCTGCTCTGTAGCATTCAGGCCAAGTGCGGGAGCCAGTGGCTCCGCTTCGATTAGAAAGCAAGGCAGCAGGAGACGGGCGGCACACAGTAAGCCAGGTGACTGTATGCCCGCATCGGCCACGCGGTTTCGATTTCACGCGCCGCGAAGACTCGGAATATCTTGCCGAGTAGGGACAAGCAGATTCGCATTTTCGGAATTCTAAAAACGTATATGGTTATTACTAACGGTCGGCTACAAATCACTAATTGCAAGCGGCCACCTAACAGATGAAAAGTTAACTATTAAAACTTCGCTAGTTAACATATGATTCGCCTGTTTTCTGACGTTCGCTAGCACTGCGATTACCATGCGGCAAAAAGCTTGCCTTTAACTGAAAAACCCTATTCTTAAAAATTACTGATCACCTTCCCTGAAACAGCTGGTATAACGGATCGAAAGTAAAGAGGGCGCTAGTCCCCACTGTTGCTATGCGATATAGTGTGGTCATGTGGTTACCGTTTCGGTGAATTTGACCTTCATTGCAAGCAGACGCGTCCTTGACGAACGTAAGCAGTACGAGCTCCCGCTCTTAAAAGACGGCGCCATAATTGGTGTACCGCCCCCAATGAACGATGCGCATGAGCTGACAGCGTCACCGTGGCTCGCTTCGATGGGACGCTCTCTGGGAAATGGAAGGGTTCGGTTTATGGGGTTTAACGTCCCGAATCGACTCAGGCTGTGGGAGACGCCGTAGTGCCGGGCTCCGGAAATTTCGACAGCCTGGGGTTCTTTAACGTGCACTGGCATCGCACAGTACACGGGCCTCGAATTTCTCCTCCAAAGAAATTCAACCGCCACGGCCGGGATCGAACCCGCGTCTTTCGGGCCAGCAGCCGAGCACCATAGCCACTGAGCCACCGCGGCGGCTGGGGAAATGGTTTGGTTCGGTTTATGGGGTTTAACGTCCCAAAGCGACTGAGGCTATGAGAGACGCCGTAGTGGAGGGCTCCGGAAATTTCGACCACCTGGGGTTATTTAACGTGCACTGACATCGTTAAAAAAAATAAACTGCGGACACAGCTGTGCGAAAGCGTACACAGTCGTCGCATGTTTCATGTGCCCCGGTAAAGAATTTTCTAACTTTCCCGACGTCAAAGAACCACAGATGTCTCGTTTTTAGGCGTGTGCGAATATCAAATTCTTCGAATACGAATCGAATACGAATACTTGGCTCCGAATATCGAATCGAATATCGAATAATCAAGGACAGACGCATTTAACCACTACAAAACATTTATTTGAGCACCCAAGAACATCACAGTTCAACTATCGATGATTAAATGAACACAAAAGGTGTGTGTGGCTGCACAAAAAGTATCAGTCTCGAACTTTATTTTTAGAAGAGTGGAAATATCAGAGAAGATGGCTGGTACACAGCATTGATTTAGGCTAACTTGGCATCAGCACGAACGCGCGTTGCTGGGAAGAACATAAAAGGCTGTCGTGAAGGAAAACACGCTGCTCCACATGGTCAGGCAGAAGTAGTCCCTTCTAGCTGAAACGACTCCTCCAGCCACAGAAAATGCCCTCTCACTTGGCACTGAACTGGCACGTATTGCGAGGTACTTCGTGCCCAGCTCTGAATATACCAGCTTCGCAGGTATAGCCACAAAGAAGCTCACCAGCGCAGTCAGCTACGGCATGGCCCTTGGAGGTTCATGCGCATTGCTCTGGGCACCACCTTGTTATGTCTTTGCCGATAGGGTTTGCGGACCGAAATGAACGCCGGTGCTCACAATGAATATTCGGCTAGATACGAATATTCGCGTCGGGTCGAATATTCGAGACAGCACGAATACTTGGATTTCGAATCGAATACGAATACTAATAATATAATATTCGAATTATATTCGAAAATTTCGAATATTCGCACACCCCTACTCGTTTTAGCCGCGTTTGTTAACGCGAGATCGTTAGAGCTGATGTTCGCAGGAAAAGCCGCTGTGACACTAATCCAGGATTGGTCGGCCCAGGTCATGACGTCACACTCCAGGCAGCCAATGAGAGCGAAGCATGACGTTAGGCACGGAGAGTAGAGAAGTTGGCAGGGCAGTCAGAGCGTGTAGAAAGTTGCCACTGTTCAGCGGTTTGTGCGTCGCTTCATTTGACAGCGTGACTGTGGGGGATGGGGAGCGGCGAAGAAGCGAGTCTCAAAAGAGGCTCCAAGACGGATGCGTGCGTGCTGTAATCAAGCTAATTCACCTACGACCCCTAAATAATTTCTAATTATAAAATTGTTCACCCATGCTGCAAAACATGATCAATGAGTTAGGCTGGCAGAGCAGTACCGTGGGTCTAAAATTAACATGCAGAAAACCAAAGTAACGGTCGACAGTCTCGCAAGGGAACAGCAGTTTACAATTTGTTAGGAGGTGCTGGAAGTGGTAAAAGAATATGCGCCTACTTAGGGCAGATACTGACCGCTGACCCGGACCACCAGAGAGAAATAACTGGAAGAATAAGAATGGGGCGGAGTGCGTACGTACAGTCGGGGACAAAAGTCTCCGGACCACGTGTTCCTCAAACGAAGCTAATAGCGCTACTATCAGACAGCGGCTGAGACCGTACTTGTGGAGATGAAAGAACAAAAATTTAACTTTTACCTGCGCAAGTGTGGTCTCTAGCCGCCGACTAATATATCGGCTTCGTTAGAAGAACACGTGGTCTGGAGACTTTTGTCCCCGACTGTACTACCTATGCGGCAGAAACGTGGAGGCTAATCAGAAGGGCTCAACTTACCGTAACATCCCCAGTCATCGCCCACGCCTATTTAGGAAAATATCGATTATGTCAAAACTACCAAGTTATCTACTTTCCCTAGAAAACATAATTGAGAATATTCACAGAATAACAATGCAACGAACGAAGGGCGGAAAAGATCGCGTTGTGTTCGTCCTTCCTGCCCTTCGTTCTGCGAGTTATCTTTGGCATGGAGCTGTTGCGCTGTTATCCTATGAATATGCCCCGACTGCAGTACCAACTAATTAACAGTTCTGCAGAAAATGTAAACCACGGACCTCGCAATTTGCGAAAAACACCCCCCCGAGCGTCGCTATCAAAAAAAAAAAAAAAAAAATTAGCTGCGGTTCAACTACAGCTGAACCTGTTTAAGAGAGCGAAAGCTATGGCGTATCGGGCAACTAACTGTACGCGGCTCGGCGTCTGTAACGTTGAGTGCGCTCCGGACACTGGAAAGGCCCGTGTGGGCATTACATGGGGGGGTACAACAAAAGTTTAGAACGCGGAGAAAATACACAAACAGTCAAGAGCGTGGAGGTCATCGAATTATCGATTCGCAGTAGAACAGCACACATTCTAAACCGCAACCCATGATAAGAAAGAAGGAACGAAGTGGACTGCAGCCCGCCATAATCACGCAGAGCTGTCTGACGTCACGAGCTTGAATTCTTTCACTCTGCACCGTTTTTACCAAGAGATGGCTGTCTGCGAGCGGACGGAGGGCAGCCACGCAGAGACAAAAGCGGCGCGGATGCACGTTGCGGACGCCCATTCTACGAGCCGCAGTGACTCCTGTCCCCCACTAAGCCCGAGGAGCCATGATTTTGTGCCCCTAACCAGTGGTGTTCGACCCCCCCTCCCCCGGCATTCTCGCTAAAGTCTCCTCTTTGTTCGCGCTTTCCCTTTCCATCAAACACTAATGTGTGTACACCAACACTGCAGTGTTCAAGAGAGAGGAGGGAGGTGGAGAGTGAAGAAAATATTCTCCTTAAGGGGCGACGCGACTTTTAAATTACCGTCATCAGCCTGACTGCGCCCACTGCAGGGCAAATGCCTCTGCCATGTCTCTACAATTAACCCTGTGCTTCGCCAGTTGGGGCCATCCTATCCCGGCAAACTTCTTAATCTCATCCACCCACCTAGCTTTCTGCCAACCCCGTGCATTGTGTTCCCAAGATGAACTCTTTATGCAGTTACTTCCTGTATTTCTTAATTACTTTTTCATTTTTTTCACAATAACTAATTTGACCCGACTGTAGTCAGTGAATCATGCAATCATGAATATAACGCTACGAGCAGAAGAAACTCGGGCTGACAAAGATATTTGGAGAATGTCAGTGCATGAACTATTTGCTTTTTCTCAAATTCAAGAATGACTCTAGACTGCCACCACGTTTTGTTGTCACAGCAGAATTTCTGCACGTTAGGCATAGGAATGAAAGAGATAGAAACTACCGAAGATATACGATCATTCACTTAGTGCACCTCCCGGCAGGCGCGCCAAATCTCAGCAACAGCCGGCTAGGCTGGGAGGCAAAACAACGAGCTTCCTCTCCCGGCCACAGCGGAGACCCGACACGGAAGTTCACCCCGAGGACGATGCATTTCAGGGTGCACCGAAGCGACACACGGCTTAGTGACATTGCGCAGCATAGCGTGAAACACACACAAAAAAAAATCTGTGGCTTAGCTTGGTTAAGCCCGGTAACTGCGAAAGCAATATCCGTACGTACGCCATGGAACAGCTCGTAGTGTAGCTGGTGGTGGTGCTTGTGGTCAGACTTGTGGTGATGCATCGGTTATACAATCCAAACCAATCCAATCCAATGAAATCCAATCCAATCCAATGCAATCCCATCCCATTCAATCCAATCCATTCCAATGCAATCTAATCTAATCTAATCTAATCTAATCCAATCCACTCCAATCTAATCCAATGTAATGCAATCAAGGTCAAATGAAGGTCAATGGCAGTCACCGCCGCGGCGCGATGGTGGCCACCGGCCGCGGCACGATGGTGGCCACCGGCCGCGGCACGCAACGGCGTGAAAGTGCAAGTAGTATTGCTTTCGCAATAAAACGGGTGAATGCAAGCCACTTTTGGAGCAATGCCAGAGACACGATCGCTAAAGAAGCTGCGTGAGCTAATCATCGGAATTGTAAAGTAAAGGCGCCAAAAACCACACACACACACACACTCAAGACAAGAGAACGGGACAGAGCGCCACTCACGACTAGTTTATTTTGCAGAACCCGCATACATATGTACACTCAGCCAGCGCCTGCGCAAGGAACAAATTTACGCATCAATGTGATAACGAACGGTCAAAAAACTTTTTTTTTCCGCCTGATACAGAGTAACAGATGTTTCGCTGACAAACGAACTGCCCCTTACTAATATAGAACGCTTCAATGAGTTCTCTGGCTTTGGTATTGCTGCTTCTGGCAAGGATCCGCACGAATGAGACTCATGGTTCACAAGAGCGCGCAGGGCAGGATCTGATATGTTTCGGCAAAATTGGGCCCTCTTTATGTTGTTCTACGTTTCGTTCATGTTCCCTGATTCGCTCATTAACGCAGCGCCCTGCTTGTCCTATATAGGAACGACCGCACGAGAGGGGAATTTCATAAACAATCCCTTCGGCACATTTCATGAAAGGTCGCAGGCCTATACGTATATGTATCTGGGTTCTGCAAAATAAACTAGTTGCGAGTGGCGCTTTGTCCCGTTCTTTTGTCTTGAGTGTGTCTGTAGTTTCTGGGGCCTTTACAATGAATTACCAACTAGCCCAGCAAGAAGTTCTCTTAAATCATCGGCGGAATGTTTCCGGACTCCATCCCCATGTGCAGTTTTCCAATAAAATAGGTGCGTCTTATTTGGAAAACTTGCGCAATCGCCCTGCTGCCGTTGTCCGCGGATTAAACTCTCTCCAGAGCTGGGGAGTCCACGGGTCGTGCGAGAGGCGACCCCACAAACGACGGGGAAAGAACGCGGAAACGAGTTCTCGGAGAATGAAAGCCAAGGTCGGGCTGCTGCTGCTCCGGCAGAGCTTACCGGCATGCTCACCCACGGGGCAGAAACGTGGAGGATAACGGAAAGAGGGCTCAGCTGAAGTTGAGGACAACGCAGCGAGCTATGGAAAGGGAAATGATAGGGGTGACGTTTAGAGATCGGAAGAGGGCGGAGTGGGCGAGGGAACAGACGCGTGTTAATGACATCCTAGTCGAAATCAGGAGGAAGAAGTGGGCTTGGGCATGTAATGCGAAAGCAATATAGTCGGGGGTCCTTAAGGGTAACGGAGTGGATTCCAAGAGAAGGCAAGCGTAGCAGTGGCCGGCAGAAAGTTAGGTGGGCGAATGAGATTAAGAAGTTTGCGGGGATACGGTGGCCGCAGCTGGCAAAGGTCAGGGTGATTGGAGAGACATGGGAGAGGCCTCTGCCCTGCAGTGGACCTAGTCAGGCTGATGACGATCATGGCTTTGGCGCCGAGAAGTGCGAGTGTGGCCACGATCCTCACAATGAACAATAAATGAGGCTGAAACATGACTGCGCATCCCCAGCTCCATTACCCGCACACACGCAAAATATTCCCATAGACTTTCATGCTACACCAGCTTTCAATCAACAACTTGTACCTCTAGGTCAGTCACCGACACGCGCTACATAATTCTGATCATGACTGCAAACGCAGAGGAAGGAACGTGCGTACGCGACCCATCAAAAGCGAAATGACTGCTCTCGAGCGGCGACACAACAGGGAAGACGGACGGCACCCCGGTTGTAACCCTGATATCATAAATACGCGCGAATATATACGTCAACAAAAGACTAATAAACTGTTCTAAGCTTACGCTTTTCGTTTCGTTTTCTCCACTTGTGACTTATCTCCTAATTAGCGCGTACATTACATTCCATCACGCCCAACCAGATGGCCACTGAGTAGCCATATTGTCTGTCCCTGGCCTGCGTTGAAGCCATCAATTCAGATCCAAAAATTCAGGGGGCGCTTTGTTAACCTAAAGTGCGGTGAGTCGGAAGCCTTAAGCGCGCTGGTGCTGCTGCGTCACTGATGTGGTTAACATGTTAAGCTTCGCCTGTAAGAGTGAAACGCGACAGCGTCTTGCAACGCTGCCAGGGAGTCCACAGAACGCCATCGCCCGTTCGGCTCTACGCCTTGCTCGTCCGTAAATTGATTTTTGAGGAAAGGAAATGTATCTGTCTCGCATATCTCGGTGCACACCTGAACCTCGCCGTAACGGGAAGGGAGGAAGATGGGAGTGAACGAAGACACCGTATTTATCAGACGCGCCTTTGTTTATTCCAAACCATCGAGCTGGCATGGCGGAGTGGTAGCGTGTTCGTCTCGCACTCCGGAGGCCCTGGTTCGATTCCCCAAGTCGACCAATTTAATACGCGGCTTTATTTATTTATCTGGTCTGACTTGATAGGTTAATTAGGCTACTTGGTTAATTATGGAAGTAACTAACCTGAGTCCCATTTACTTGGAGAATCACTATACCATCCCTTTAATTGGTTGGATGGTTGCTAGCCAAAGTACAATTGGCCCCGTTTGAAATTCGCGCACTGTGACGTCACGCCCATTTCCACCAATTGAAAAGCGTGACATATCTGTCGACAACTCCTCCTTACAACAATGATGGATTAAAGGCTTCCGCCTTAATAATATCGCCTTCATCACCTCTGTACGCGGCTGGCATCTCTTGTGAAACGACGGTACCTCGTGAGAGCATAAGTAGAGAATTATGGCCAATAAAACCGTGTCGTACTGGATATTAATTACAAATGGCAAACAGAACGCGACCGCATTTGTTAAACTTGTGCTACAGGCATCGTATTACCCCCGCCCCCCCCCCCCAAAAAAAAAAAAAAACAAACAAACAAACAAAAAGTTCAAAAAGGAAATAAAATTGCATTTCCGTGGCGAAAAATCCTTTCACATGATCGACTTTCATACGTTTTTTTTTGCCTGCTGTTTATGTAGTACACTGCACGCTGTGTAGAGTAACAATGGCTTCTTCAAACTACACGAGCCGCGTGGTGGCCCAGTGGTTATGGTGCTCCCCTGCTGACCCGATCCCGGCCGTCGCATTTCGATGGAGGCGAAATTCTAGAGGCCCGTGTACTGTGCACGTTAAAGAACCCCAGGTGGTCGAAATTTCCGGAGCCCTCCACTAAGGCGTCTCTCAAAGCCTTAGTCGCTTTGGGACGTTATACACCCGAAAACCAAAAACCAAACTAACATGTACCTTCTTTTCGGACAGGCTTTCAACATTTGCAGCGTTTGGAATTTGCAAGTTATTTCAGATGCGTCCCTTTGCTTTACCATCGGTGTTTCATGCAGTTGAGTGATAAATGATTTGTTTTTCTTTGATTTCTAGAATCAGTTGTTGTGAGTTCTGTGAACGCGTTACTTCTGCACCATCACTGATTTTTTTTTTTGTTGCTTTATGTTGATATGCCAAAAGCTTTTTTTTTTTTGTTCTGTACTCCGGGGAGCAGGCAACCAGTCAAGCTGAACTGAAAGCTTTTTTCCCCGCACTTTATGAGTGCAATAGCAGTTGTTGTTATTACTGTTGTTTCTAACGTTGTTGCTATTATAGGTCCACGCGGATACTTACTGTGGCAGCATCCATCAACATCAGGGCGGATACTGCCACGTACAGGCAAAATATGATCAACCGAACGTGTCGCCATCTCGGGCATATTTCTTCTTGTGGCACCGCATCATATGTGTCATCTAACGTGAGCCAAATATTAAAAATACACCGCTCCCCCGTTTCAGGGGGCAACACCAGTCATCCCCCTTGGCGACCAAACAATGCATGCTCGCTAAGCCTAGCAGCTCTATAAACATGGAATCAATATGAGAATTCGGCGCATTTCATCGCTAAAATTTTGTGGTGCTGCCAACTTCAGAGAAGGCGAAAGCTTCGTGCGCCTTTCGTTTGTCGTGAACTTAGTGCACAGGGTAGCGGCGACAACGAATCGGTGGTGAAGCGAGCGGCCCCGCTTCGACGGGCGCCGCCATGGTGCCTGAACGTAAGCGGCGTTGGGGCGCACGTACGAGGGGCGTTCAATAAAGATTTCCCCTGACCCACTTCCTTTGGACAGAGAGCAACGAAACTTTGCAGATTTATTAATCCTTCTCTACATAGGTGCCTCCCATGGACACACAGTTCTCCCGTCTTTTTATGCAACTGTAAACACCTGGCTTGTAGAAGTCGACAGGTTTCTCCAAAAGCCATGTTGTGACTTCAGAAATCAGAGTCTCATAATCTGGAAAATGCTTGTTCTTCAAATATGACTTCACTGTTGGAAAGAGGGGGAAGTATGATGGTGCGAGGTCGGGTGAATAAGCGGGATACGGCAGAATTTGAAAGCCGCAGCAGCGTACTTTCATCTGGGGAACATGTGAGTTGTGAACTGGGGCGTTGTCTTGCAGAAGGTTGACACCTTTGGTGAGCATGCCACGCCTCTTGCTTTTGATGGCCTCCCGCTAATTCCACAGGAGTGAAGCACAGTATGCCCCAGTAATCGTGGTACCCTTTGCTAGGAAATCCATCATGACTATTTTGTGCTGGTTCCAAAAGACTGTGAGCATGACCTTGCCCGCCTAGGGTTGGGCGCGTGCCTTCTTTGGAGGCGGTGAGTCCAAGTGCTTCTCTTGCATCGACTAGACTTTAGTCTCTGGATAATCGTGATGGGCCTAGATTTCATCCTGTGTAATCAGACTGTGGAAAAAGTCTTCCTGGTTTCCATGGCATAGAGTCAAAAGAGCCTGGGAACATTCGACTCGTTCCTGCTTTTGGAAAGGTGTGAGCAGCTGGTGAACCCAGTGAGCGGATATCTTGCGCAGATGAAGATGGTCCTAAATGATTTTTTCCATGGACCCCACACTAATCTTGACATTTTCGGCTAGGTATCCAACGGTTACTGGGCGATTTTCTAAAATGGCGGACTCCACTTGCTGGATAGTGTGTTCATCGATAGCGGAGTGGGGTTGTCCTGCAATAAGAGCCGTTTCCACCGAACTCCGACCACATTTGAATTGACGATGCCAGTACTTCACTTCATCATATGATGGGAAATCATCCCCATAAACCTCTTTCATCTCATCAAAAGTATCCTTGGAGTGCGGCCTTTCAAGTACAGGAACTTGATGACTGCTGTCTATTCAATGCATCCATTATCACACCTCACACCACTTTAGCACCTATAAAAGTAAGACCGTTATTGCTTGAGGGTTGCAAATTGGCACGTGACCTATAGTGACTTCAGTTATTACATATGCGCAGTTTCAGCATCCTGCTTTAAGTAGAAGTGAGTCAGGGGAAATCTTTATTGAACACCCCTCGTAGGTAGGTTCAGAAGAGCGGACTGGATCGCGGGTGGTCCGCGCGGTTATCGTGACACGTGGCCAAGCATCCGCGAGTCGGTCCGGACGTCGAGCATTCACACGGCCTTCCCCCTCGCTTCCCCTGCCCCCCCATTCCCTCTACCCCTTTCTCCTGGTCCTCAATAGTGATGCTGGCCAACATACGTCGGAACCAGTATACCCTCCCCAAGATATTTCGTAGTTCCGCCACCCATTCACACGATCCGCACGTACTCTCTCCCCCAGCGTGCTTGCGCGGCTCCGAAAACGTCGCCTCGCTGCACTGGCCCCTGAAGCGTCTGAGGACGACGAGTCGCGGCTAAAAATCGGTTATGTTGGACAAAGCCATGGTTGGAAAAAAAAGTGAACCTGTTGTACGAAGACCCACTTGAATGCGACCATTGCTGCGGCTGAGTCCAGACAAGTTTTACCAGATGCTGGCTCACGGAGCGCCTTCTTTCCAAATTCACTCATATTAGCACAAAGAACGAAGCAAAGCGGGCACCCACGCAAGCGCACAAGCTCAAACACACAGTACGACGCAGTGCAGCAAACACGGAGTGACGCATGAAAAGGAGGACACACGATGCTGCACTCGAGCTGTAAATGCGGCGAAAAGCGACCCAAAACGAAAGGAGCCAGCATTGCCACCATACCAGCACGGAGCAAAGCCGACTTCATTCCTGATACCAGACAAGGGATGTAGCGCCGAAACAGACAACACACAGCAAGATAGACGGGACAGGCGCAACTTATCACTTGCAGCCAATCGTACAGCAGACGCACCTGTGATAAGTTGCGCCTGTCCCGTCTATCTTGCTGTGTGTTGTCTGTTTCGGCGCTACATCCCTTGTCTGCAAACATGCACCAACTAGCCCCCCAACAAGTATTACTCATTCCTGATAGGTGGCCAGACGGGCGCTCGAGCCAACGTTGACAGACCTATAAGCAAAAAGCGCAAAACAATCCTGGTCTGCAGAAGGGCTGAAATGCGGGGCAGTTGGTACATTCCAGTCGTTGTGGTGTGTACACTCTTCTTGTCCGTCGTCTTGTGTGACTGGTTTCTTCCGTTTACAATCCTGGTCCGCCACCAAGCCCCCGGACGAAAGGCCGGCGGCCCGCGAAGATGCACGCACAAGCTCTGGCAACTCGGCTAGCAAGGCGGCCCAGGCCATTGAGGAATTGGACAAAGGGCCGCACCCACTCTGGAGGACTTCCCCCGCAGTTCAACTACAGAGCCTCTGTAGTTCAACACAGCTTTTCTCTCATTCACTCGCACAGTCATGGGTAGGGAGGAAAAACCAGTTCAACCAGCGTTGCCAAACACTTTAAAATAATCTGGCAACTGTGGCACACCCAGCGCGTCGTCTGCTCTTTTGGTCCGTCGCGTCCGCTTGACGTCTTGGGATCGCAGGCCAGTTTTTAGTGGCGTACGAACACGTGATGCGCGTTCCGCGGACAAACGGACCGTCGCCTTTTCCATCCGGTACGCGGTCCGGGCACGGAAAAGTCCGCGCCGCCGCCCGCTCAAGGTCGATCAGAGCAGTGACGTACACGTCACGTGGCACGCGGACAGCGCTGACGCGCCCGGACCATCCGCGATCCGGTCCGCTCGCCTGGACCCACCTTTGTTACCGGACTCCACGGTTAGCGCTGCGCACGCTAGAAGACGTTTTAGCATACCGTCTCTCCCGTAACAGGTTGCCGTAAGGCGAAAACGAGTGATGATGACGGCAGATGCCCCAACATTTTAATTACAAACAACAAAAATACGCATGCATTGCAAGCATTTCTTTGCAGTGAGATGATGTAATCGTCTTTTTCTCTGCATATAAACACGTGCACGCTACTTGTCTGCTAACGGCCGGCTCTGCGGCTGTCGCTAAGAGTGGAACGCGACAGCGTTCCACTCTTAGAGGGGAAGCTTATCTTAACCACAAATCAGTGAAACAAGCAGCAACACCGTGCTTAAGGCTTTCGTCTCACCGCACTTTAGGTCAACAAAGCACCCCCGCGAATTATTTTTCCGTCACATGGCGTTTAATGTTTAAAAAACTCTTGTAAATTTAATATGAACTGCAGTGTTACATCATTTAAATACACAAAACACAGCGACAAAGCTGAAATCTACTTCCGTTTTGTTCCGGACGTTTGTGCTACGTTCCGGGCAGCTGCAGACGGTTGCAGTGCGGCCTGAGGTCCCATTATTTACTTATTTATTTATTCAACATACCCCTAAAGGTCCTCATTCGAGGGTATTACATAGGGGGGGGGGGGGGGGGGGGGGGGTCACATGTAACAGGAACATTATTAACAAGCAGATGAACAATAAATAGGCTAAATATAACATGGGAAAATAATTAAGCACCAGAGGATAAAGAAACAGGCTAATAGGAAGCAATATAATAATAGGTTTAAGAAAACAATAAGGCATAACAGAAATGGACGTACACAGCGTGTACGTATTGCCCATAAAGAGAGACAGACCCAATCACATACATTTCAATCAACAGTATATTTCAAATGCCAATGTCGCTGCGGATGAGATCGAGAAATGTGGAGGCGTTAGATTCAGTGGCTATGTGTGCTGGTAGATCGTTCCACTCTATGATAGTGCGTGGCATGAATGACTTCGCAAAACGACACGCGATGCGTTTAACTTTGTGCGGATGGTCGAGCCGTGGAAAGAAGGCTGATGGTGATAGGAAAAAATCGTGGTGGAGCGATGGATGGTGATACAGTTTATGGAAAAGAGCTAGTCGTGATAATTTGCGGCGGAAAGACAAGTCTTCTAATTCGGCACGATTCTTTAGGGCAGTGACACTGGTAGTATGGGAGTAGTCTTAAAAAATAAAACGCGCAGCACGGTTCTGCAAGGACTCAATGTTTGCTATGAGATAGGCTTGTTCAGGATCCCAGATGGCTGATGCATATTCAATCTTCGGACGAATGAGTGCTCCAGTTTCGAGAGCGTATCTCAAAAACTGGGCTGAATTGCAGCTTAAACTTTATCGCCGAAGCAAGGTACGTCATAGCGAAAAGCAACAGCACCAGTAGTTGTCGGTCCTCCTTCGGTGCTGTATCTGAGGATACCATTCTTTTTCCGATATACCAACTATAGTTCCTGCGTTATAGGACCGAGTTTAGGTCCACGCCTAAACCGCCTACATAGCCATACAATGTTTATGCATTAATAAATGGTACGTTTCCCCATCGAGATTTTTTTGCGTTCGTTTTTTTTTCGAAACTCTGCTTTATATTGCTTGATGCAACTGCAACCGCCTAATCTTCAAACCGCTACTGGTCCTGATCGAGTTCCATCTTATGTTCAGTCTCCCCGGAGACTGAGCGAAAACGCTCCAACACCATTAGCGACTACAACAAAGCTCATTTTGTAGCCCTTCATAAATGGGCTCTTTTCTAGATATTTTCTCACCAGGCTATCACCCCGAGCGCTCAGTAGAAGCAAACTGGTTCATGTACCGAAATAAAGTGTCTTAACTGATTTATCGTCTTATACCTCTTCGACGTGTCTTATCCCCCTTCGGCGTAGCCATGCTCTATGTTATAACAGATATTTAAAACGATTTTCTAACAAAAAGAACAGACTTTTTCGAAATGCTAAGTATTCACTAAAACCTGCCCATTGGACAGCACAGAAGACAGCTGTTTCAGCATATTAACGGGCACTGAAGTCTACTGAATCCACCTTCTTTAAAGGGGCACCGCTGCTCAGTACCGATTAATATCCTTAAATAGATTCATCATGCGTTCTAGAGACCAGTGCAAAATGAATGATTGAAATCGGAGCACGCAAACGAAAGTTATTCCCCTTTGAAAATTCAAAGTGAAAAGATCAGACGAAAAGGCGTTTCGCTCGCCCATTTCACTCACCCAGTATTGAGATCGGGCATTACCAATCAGAACCGGGGCTAGCGCACACGCAGCGGAAGCGTGCATGCAACTGTTGCAAGAGGTTTCGGGTGTGGGCTAGTCGGTTCATACTTTAACAAACAGATTAACACAGCGCAACGGAACAAGGGCAACGAGTGTTTCGTATATCTCCTATCTCGTCCTCGTTCCATTGCGCTGTGTTAATTGTTGCTTTGTCGGCTATTGACATTTTGACGGCGTCTTCCCCCGCGTACGCGGCGCCGTAGACAAGACAGGGGTGACCAACAACAACGGATGCTCCCCGACGGTTCTTTTTTGGTCGGACAGGAAGGCTGTCGGCAGGGCCCCCTACCCAAAACTCGCCTCCCGCCTCCTGCCCGGCCTTTCTCTTCACATTTTTAGGCACGGTGTGTCGATGGATTTTTTTGTTTTCGCTGCCTTCTTGGTGTGGTTTGAACCAACATTTTTTGAACAGCGCTGGCCCCCACGAAGGTCTGAAGCGGAATGGAAAGTGTCGCCCCTAGCGTTACTCTTGTCAGTTTTCGTTCGCTTTCGCTGCTCCTTTCCAGTTTTTGTGGCATTGAGCTTTGAGTGCTCAGACACAATATTTTGGATCCATTTCGTGAGTATAAAGGAACATAATTTAAACTGGACGCCCTATAAATCAGAAAGGCAGCGCCCAACCTGGATGTCACCTCATTTGCGCTGCCGAAAATGGCCGCTGCGTTGCGACACCGTCGGCTCGAAACGAGCATTTCTGGAGAAGATTAAGATATCAGATATTACGATTTCGGCGATCTCATTAGGCGTTCAGGACTCACAATGTACTTCACTCTGCATACAAAGAATAAAGACCTCATCTACGTCGTCCGCCCCCTTTAAAGTAGCCCTCCTGAAGGTTTTGAAGACTAATCCAAAACGCTTCTGGAATAAAATAAAATCTGGAAACACCAATAAAGTGTCGCTGTTGCACCCACAGGCGAGCCTGCTCCTGACCACCTTTGTGCTACTGTACTAAATTATAATTTCGTTAAGTAGTTTCCATCTTCACCCAATGTTATCTAACGTACCTATCTCCAACTGTGCGATCACTTCGCGATGGATCCCACATTGTTCGACTTGCAAGGCATCATACCATTATCGATTTGAAACTAACACCTTCTAGTGGAATTGAAGGTATAAAAAGGCAAATTTATACGGAATGCTCAAGAGTATGCTTCTATCATCATGAAATGCGTGTTCTCACAATCGTATCATCATGATGTACAACTGAAGACTGCTATGGTCATACCAGTACATAAAGCCGGAGATAAACCGTATGCATCTAACCAATAACCCACACCTTTGAGAACAATAGCATGCAAAACAATCGTAGATATATTTACGCATCTTGTTAATTTTCTGGAGGATAAAAATTTCTTCTAACAAGGCCCCAATTCTGCCTGCCGAAACGTAAACATCAAATTTCCTTTTCTGATTGGCGTCTCTGTTTTATGAAATGTGTCCTCCCGGCAAGACTCCGTCATACTCTCGACTTTACAGAGCACGGCCTCCGAAAGTTCTTCTCTTGTGACATTCAGTTCCCTTACGACCTCCGCTTTTTCACCATATTTGTTTTTGCTAAAGCATTCGATAAAGCTAATAACTCACTGCTACTACGTAAACTAAGAGTGCTGAAAATTTACCCCGCAGTTTTTAACTGGATCGTAGATTTCCTTCTTCTCGTGCTGAAATTGCCAGCATTAATGACGATGGTTTCTCTGCTGTACCACTTGGTTCGGGGGTTCCTCTAAGATCAGTACTTGGCCCCCTTGCCTTCTTTTTTATCCCCTATATTGCGCTTAATTGCCGTTCCCCTCTGTAATGTACTCTCTATCCTGAGAGTAAAAATAAATATCTCTTGCCAAGAAGCACGCCCGGAGGAGGGGGGAGGGAGGGCGAATGAAAAAAAAAAAAAGAGAGGGTGCTAGGTTACACATCTCAAGGGAAGGAGACAACTGCCTCATTTTTACACGTAAGCCTGCTGTTTTTTTTTTCTTTCTATACTCCGTTTCACACACAGCAGGCAACGCTGCGGAGGTTGCTGAAATAGTGCGTCCGCGAAACCATATTGCTCCGCCACGTATCCTTCGTTCTTCTCGAAACTCCGGCCATTTTTTGACGAATACAATAAGCGGCATAAAAAGATGTGGTAGCATTGAAAATCACGGTCGAGGCTGTAAGGCGCACAGTGTTCGGGCTCTCTGGCCATAATTTTCACGGAGTGTCAACTACTTTTTGGGCGCGGATTTAGTGGAAGCGATTCGCCCTGCCAACAGCGTATCACACCGCCACGTGTACTTATGCTTCTCGAAATCTCGACGAGTCGCAGGGCGAAAATGTGGCAAGAGGTAAAACGAAGTCCGGGAGGTGCCAGTCACGGCACTTGAGATTTGTCGCCACGAAATATGTGTTTGTGTTCGCCTCGGTTGTATGGGGAACTATTTTTTGCGTGCGGACATAGCCTGCGCGAACAGGTGAGCTAGCTTTGGCAGCGTTGCCTGCTACGTATGGAACCGAGTATAGTGACTTTCATTTTAAGGCGAAGGCCTTTAATGCCCCATACTGTCATGACCAAGGAACGTTAGCAAGTGCATCCGCGTTTCGGCGTCACTACTTAGAAAAAAACTGTGTCGAGGCTGGCAATCGAACAAGGGCCTTTGACATTTGAAGTGGAGACGCTATCACTCCCGCCACGAAGGCTCAGGGTTTGAGCATGAATAAAGGCGTATCTAGTGAATGCGTGGGTTTCATAATTAAAATGAAATAATGAAAAATAAACAAAAAATAAGAAAGGAAACAAAAATAAACACAAATAAAAATTAAATATATAAAGACCAAAATATTAAAAAAAAACAATGCGCCAGGAAACGCTTTCGCCTTGCAGCACTTTGGAGAGCCACAGCGCCCCCGAATTTTTTTCTTTTAGTGATTCTTAGTCCGGCGTCTGCTCCGTACGAGTGGAGAAAGGAAAATCCCCCTGGGGATTAACTCTACCTAGCCGGTTGTTGCCAGGTGGAGGCATGACACTCCTAGCACTCTCGCATTAATGAACACGTAGCCCCCTGCCGTGAGCAACGATGGAACCTCTAAAATGCGGCCTGGATTCCATTCGGCGACCCTGAGCTGCAGAGCCGCCCGCGGCGAGGCGCTCTGCTGCGAAGCCAAGGAGGCGGAAGCAAGGCCGGCCGATATCCGGACCAGAAAACCGGCCGAGAGCCAAGCCGCCACTGCACGGATGCACTGACTCGCTCTCGCGGAGAACACGAGACACGCCGACGACTACACACGGCCGCTGACGGATACCTCAACTTTATCTCGGAGGCACCAACCGCATGTAGTCCGAGAAGGGGGCGGTACACCAAAAAAAAAGAAGAATTCGGCCGGAATTCAATCATCAGCCTGACTACGCCCACTGCAGGACACAGTCCTCTCCCATATTTTCCCAATTAACCCTGTCTTCTGCCAACTGCGGCTACCCTATCCTATAGCAAACTCCTTAATCTAATCCGCCCATCTGACTTTCTGCCGCCCCCTGCTACGCTGAGGAGAAACTGAAGTTGGCTTGCATCGATCGAATAAGCTCCTAAACACAACAGCACCACTCATACTGACAACAAAGCTCTTGTAAGGCAGAAAACAGCAAGAACTGAAATACGGGTGTCGCCGCCACAGGCCAATCTCGCAAGTACAAGCGTGATGATGAAATAGGATAAAAGACAGCACAGATCTCTAAGGCTGACAAACGTGCATGAAGATTACGCGTTTGATCGATATTGAAGTAGACAAGTTCTCTTTTCTAACCAACAGTGCACTTCTGCCACACGAGGCAACCTGAATGTTGGAAGTGCATGCCCCGCCGCGGTGGCTCAGTGGTTAAGGCGCTCGGCTGCTGACCCGAAAGACGCGGGTCCGATCCCGGCCGCGGCGGTTGAATTTCGATGGAGGCTAAATTCTAGAGGCCCGTGTACTGTGCGATGTCAGTGCACGTTGAAGAACCCCAGGTGGTCGAAATTTCCGGAGCCCTTCACTGCGGCGTCCCTACACAGCCTGAGTCGCCTTGGGACGTTAAACCCCGTGAACGAAACCAAACCAATGTTGGAAGTCAAGGAAAACCAGTGATTGACGGCGCAACAGGCGGCCAGCCGAGCTTCGGGATGTTCTGGGGTGCTTCGCGGCTACGCGTTCTGCGTGCCCGCATGGTTTCGTTACGCGCCTCCGTTTACAAGGGCGGAGCATCAGGGGACCTCCAAGTGCCCCTCGGACGAAGTTCGTGACACAGGGAAAAAGAGCTGTGCACAGCCAACGTTCAGCGCGGTTAGCAAACGCACCGCTCGGCGTGTTCTCATCGTCAATGTACAATACGCAGGGCTGCGTACCAAGCCTTACGAGGACTGCTACTACTACAGAATTTAAATATGCCCGCACGCACCAGTCGCTACATACACACCAAGAAGAAAAAGAAACGGGCCAGGGGAACAGCTTTACTCCTCAAAATGCCCCGTTAGTCCCTAAATTTGCACACGACACTCTTCTTGCCACAAATGCGCGCCGCGCGCAAACTAAATGGACTAACTGCAAAGAAAGGGCCAAACGGGGGCGAATCGCAGCATGGCAGCACGTGAAAATCGCGCCAGAAGACCTCGACTGCGATAGTATTGATTTTTCAAGTGCAGGATGTCGTTTAAGGCCAGAGAGAGCACACTGTAAAAAAAAAAAATTGCACCCTTAAGGGTGCATTTCCATGACTATAACTAGCAACCTCCTAAAAGGGTGCAAAGTATTTCAGTCGACAACTCCTGCTTACAACGATGAGGCATTAAAGGCTTCCGCCTTAAAAATTCTTGCTGGAGGACATTCGTGAAGCGGCGTCCTTTAAAGGGACACTGAGGAGAGCACTATTAATATATTTTTTATAGCAAAATCCGATAGTTCGGCATGTCATGGCTTTGTTGCCACTTGGCCGGCAGCGAAAAATGCATTTGTTTCTAAGAAATTTGGATTCGAATTTGAAAAGGTTTTTCCCGCCGCTATGATTCAAACTTGGGATTCGGCTATGACGACAGAGGACTAAGTGACGTGAAACATGACGTGACATGACGTGATGCAGACTCCGTGATTTCCGGCCGCCAGCAGTGCGGCCTAGCAGCAGCCGAAAAGAAAGCTACCGCCGGCCGCACGTTGAAGGCATCTATCGGCTATTGCGGCCGTCGCTTCGTTTACATTTGCACCGGCGTTTTGCCAGCGTTACGATGGATCTCGTTCTCGAAGTCGTCAACGAAGTTCTCGCAAATAGACACCTTTAGCATACCGTGTACCTTGATACCGCTAGCGGAATACCGGGAGCCCGCCTAACGCCGGCGAGCAGGCGCTGATTGGTCCCGATGCTTCAGGCGAGCGCGTAGCTGCCCGGCACGTGGCGCCATCTGGCGACGTCAAGGAGATTTGCGCATGCATTGGCTGCGCCTCAGTGATTTGTGCTTCTCGTGTCCTAGCGTTGCTAGAACCATTGGTTCTAGCAACACTGTTTTGTTATATGACGTCATGACGCTTGTACTTGCGAGTTTGGCCTGTGGCGGCGATACCTGTATTTTGGTTCTTGCTCTTTTCTACGTTACAAGAGCTTTGTTGTCAGTATGAGTGGCGTTTTTGTAATCAGGAGCTGGTATTCTGTCGATACAAGCCAACTTCAATTTCTCCTCAGTGTCCCTTTTAACATCCTAGGCATACCGAAATTTTATTGGAAGCCCCTTCAGAGCCCTTTCAACGCTGCACCCACCGCATCGCTACAAGCTTCCTCGCCTCCAAGAAAACGTAAAAGTGATAAATTTGCTTTACTTTTTTATTCAGAGTGACGATTCCGCCGCTTCTAGGCTTAACAGCAGAGTCGGTTTGTTGACAGTAATGATTCCCGCCCTGACAACCAGATGGCGCCACTACACGCTGAGTTTATTTTTGCGTCTCTGCTAGCATACGCTGAACTAAAACTGAGAATGTGCCTGCTTTTATCGTACGCAAGCATGCATACGCCTATGCTACGTAGACAGCGTAAATTTACGCTCTTTTCTCGCTATATCTGTGTATGCCGCTAGCAGCGACGTGGTGTGGAAAAGCGAGAAACAGCGGCGGCGCGCCGAATCCGCCTCGCCCACGCGTGTACAAGTGAGGACAGGTCCTAGTTTTTGGGCAAGTGTGAACGGGCCTTACAATTCCCGGGCGCCGGTAGGTCAGCGGATGACTGAGAGCGCGGAGGACTTTCCCAGCAGCGAGAAACGGGGACAGTGACCGGACCCGAACGCAGCGACGCCACCAGTGGCGGCATACAATTACTTCTCGAGCAGAGAAGACCAGTAAACAATGCACCGCTGCAAACAACTGTCGATAACAACTGTCGATGAATCTCGCGTTACGGAGCCCCGCGAAATTTTTCCCCCTTAGTACGTCGCCCTCGGGAGGTTCGCACTTAAAACAGCGCCAAAGACGGGACCAAGCGTACCTAACACGTAATCTCGAATCTATACAGAACCATGCTGCACGCTTCATCGCTCGCGATTATAACCGGCATTCCAGCGTCACTAAGATCAAGTTATCGCTATCACTTGAGTCTTTAGAATCACGTCGTACCGTAGCACTTCTTTGCTTATTTCATAAAACGGTTTTCAGTCTTCACAGTCACACATTACCTTTGTCACGGCCATGTCGCAAATCTCATCGCCTCCATAATCATAGCAGCTTTACGCGTATTTTTGGTCATACAAAAGCATTCAACATGTCTGCTCTCCCACGTGCCATTAACTATTGGAACAGCCTTCCTGACGATGCTACTAATACCAGAAATCCTGCTACATTGCGTGATAAAATAACCGCAATCCTCGCCTAGTGTCTCAGTTCTCTGTATTCTTGCGAAAAACCTCTTTTATTGCTGCTTAGTGTGAACTAACTTGTGCACTTTTTAGCCTCACTGTCAAATCGTGTTCCATTTCCATGTTGCCACATTTTGAAACATGTAATTATTGTGTGTTGTATTACTTTATTTGTATTCTACTGAGTGCCTCTTGCTAACTATTGTATAACGTTTCTCTTCTGTAGTTGTTTTTTTGTTTTTTTTGCGCTGTTTTCTAACTTCTATGTACTGCCCCACTCACACAATGCTCCAATGTAAAGGAGCCTGTGAGTGAGTAACTTGAATAAATAAATAAATAGATAAAAAGAAGGAGACAACACAAGCACTGACTGACAACTGGCGGATTTTCATTTTAAGAAGCACAGGAGTGTATATTATATATATATATATATATATATATATATATATATATATATATATATATATATATATATATATATATATATATATATATATATATATATATATCGGTTCAAAAAGATGAACACAAAACACAATTACGAGGGGGAGTGGTTGCACGACGAAGCATTACAAGGAAAAAAGACACGTGGCCGGCCGCATTTCAAGATCATTAGATTTCGACGCGCGCCCTGCCACTAGATTTTAGCCCTCTTATACACTTGTCTTGTTGCGAACTGTTTACTCTTGTTGTTTTCTTTTTGCAGCTTCTGCAGTTTCCGGTTGTTCTCTTGAGACGCTCTTCGCGGCCCGGCCGGGCCCGTGCCTAATTCCTTGTAATGCTTAGCATGTGCACCAATTCCTGCTTATAACTGAGTTTTTTGTTATATTACATTTGGTGTGAGGTACTGGGGTCCCTTCATGGCCATCCTGGTCACGGAGCTTCGGCGTCCTGCGCCTGCCGTGGACGTCGACCGTGAGTACCTGATCCGCCCCGCCCGACTTGAACCGACCTCGCCGCTCACCCCAGCCCCGTCCCCCGCCCGGACCGCAAGACACGACGAACTGAGGACGCTACCACGACCAGAATGACCCGAACGATCCAAGACCCTGCCCACACGTGAGGACACCGCACCCCCTGCCGCTCGGTGCGTCCAAGGACCTCGGCCATCAGCTCCTGGCACCCTACGGCCCGGATGCTTCGTGGACCGGGACTCATCCTTCGATCCTCTCATCCACCGAGGCGGCCAGCACTTGATCACCTTGCCACTTCTTTCCTGCCCTGAAAGCCATCGCTGAATCACGCATCCCTTCGTCCACGTCTTCATCAGTTTGCGATCGGGACGATCGCTCGGTGGCCCCGGGTATAATGTTACGAAGACGACGAAGCTGGCAGTGGCGCGGGACGGAGCACTCGCGCTGGGCCAGCGGCCATTAAAAATCATCTCTTGTCCGTCGTTCATCCCGCCTCATTCTTCGGCTGGCCGCCACGTATCAATATTATGAACCTGTGCTTCCTGGAATAATAATCCGCCAGTTGTCGGTCAGCGCTTGTGTTGACTTTCGTCCCGTCTTTGGCGCTGTTTTAATCGCGACCAACACAAGCCCAGTCCGCCGCACTCGTGCCCCCGGCCTCTCTCCGCAGGGCTGACTCGGCGTCCGCCGCGCTTCGGTTATTTTCGGCCAGACGCTGGTCTAGGA
Source organism: Amblyomma mixtum (assembly GCF_055824585.1). NCBI lineage: Eukaryota > Metazoa > Arthropoda > Arachnida > Ixodida > Ixodidae > Amblyomma > Amblyomma mixtum. The sequence goes on from NC_143017.1 coordinate 14,860,445, forward strand.
AACCGCCGCCGGAGGACATATATAAAACGGCGCCCCTTTTCCCGCTGCTAGGCGTCGACGGAGGAGGAGAGACCGTTCAGTAAAAGACCCGCTCTCTTTTTATCGCGCAGCGTCGTGTCACAGCAGCACCACCTCGAGCCGCCCGAGATTCCAAAGCACCGAGCGACAATCGGCACCTCTTCCCCAAAGATCCGAACGGAAGGAGATTCCGCGATACGTAGTTTAACTGTCCAATCAGCAGCCTCTTTTACTCAGTTGGTGCGCTCGTTTCTGTTCATTTTGTGCCTTTGGTCTGGCTCGCTGCACCAGGGTGTGCCAGAAGGTGGTGCATAACAAATTAGCCCAAACACAGCGAGGGAGCAACACGTTCCGCATCATGCTCCCTTGTGGTAACTGCTGCATAGGCCAGTGCCTGAATGAAAGCATCGAACAACAGCCGCAGCAGCTCTGATGGGAGGTGCCGCAAGTGCAAAACAAAGATGGATGGCGAAATAGGGGAGCAAGATTACACCCCTCTGTTTCGCAGCACTAGCCGGTTCGACAAGCAGGTCGATAGGGAAATTTCAGAGGCCTTTTGTATCGATAAAGCATGAGAGGAGCAACCATTCAATAGCCCTCACGAGTAAAAAAATTGCATACCTGGCGAAAAGCACGCGCTTCAATCTATTGTGATTTTACATTTTCTTTTTGTTCCCTGCGTCGGCGATAACCAGCGATGGTGCTAATCAAATATGTCTTGTGTATCGAGCATGCGCATGATGATTTCTTCACATGCGTGTGCAATAAACGAAGTCTAGCGTCTGTCCTTTGTGTGTATTTTAACGCTAGCGATAATGTGGTTCTGCGGGCGTCCATTTGCACGAACCACGCAACAGGCTGTCCACCTGTGGTTGCCACGTCAGATGAGCGTAAGGATCACTAAGCCTAACAGCCATCCATCCAGTGGAGATCCAGCACTTGAGAAGCTCACGAGAAGCCTGAAGGCTTTACGGAGAAGGGCATCGACGTGTTCACACAGGGCTTCTGTCAACACAAAAACGCCGGCCGAGAGTATGCCTGCCTGTCCGGTTTGCTATCAGTGGCTCACCACAGCCCAACTATGCGTCGACCGGAACATCTCCGATGAACTGTGCCGACTGCGGCTGCCGATTCATTTTACGTCGATTATTCTCCTTTCCCATTTGAAAACACTGCAGCAGAGAAGAAACAAACAGACGCACTCAACTGAAATCTTATCTGAAGCGTCGCCATGAAGTTGTGCATCGCCACAGGTCGGTGCAGTGACGACGACACTACTCTGGCGTGCGTTCCGATTTTGTCACCACTGATTCGATCAAAAGCATCCGTATTCGTACTCCACCCTGCTTCATACGTTTCCCCTACACTCGGAAAGGCGCTCCACTATGCTCAACAGCAGGATTCAAGGTTGAGCCGTATAGGAGAGCAGTGCTGCCAAATGCGTTCCGCCCCGTTCCTCGCCTGCCATCACAACCTCCTGTATTCCCTTCCTGTGCTTCGCCGCCTATCGCGAACACCTTTAAGGCGCAAGCCTTTATTGCCTCACATACTGTCGTTAGCAACGCGTCGGCAGATTTGTCCGCCTTTCGGCGTCACTGCTTGAAAAGAAACTGCGCCGAGGGTGGGGATCGCACCAGGGCCTTTGGCATTTGAAGCGGAGACGCTACCACTCCGCCACGAAGGCTCAAGGTTCGAGCATGAATAAGGGCGCATCTAGTGAATGCATGGGTTCCATAAATAAAATAAAAGGAATAAAGCCAAGAAAAGGTAAAATGAAAATAAGAAAATGAACAAAAATAAAACGAAATATAAATAAGATATGGAAATAAAAATAAAAAACAATAAAAATAGGAAAGGAGCAAAAATAAAGAAATAAAAAGTAAATAAAACCAGACAGTGTGCCAGGAAACGCTTTCGCCTTGCAGCACTTTGGAGAGCCAAAGTACCCCCTGAATTTTTTTCGTACGTCAGCAAATCGGAGATAATTAACATCCCCTTCCCTGTCTGTAGCTCTCCCCGAAGGCAAGACCGAACGCAGAAACGGCGCCACCCGCGGCGAGGAATGTCGAGCAGCGGCACGCTTACGGCGGCCGTGAATCGCGCGAGCGGCGGCGACAAGGCCTCCGTGAAGGCCTTCGATTCCGCAACCAGTTTCTTTGTGCGTTTGACGGATTCATTTTCACCCCTCTTTCATCCGGAGATTATCTCCCAATGGGCCGCGTCCAACTCCCGCAAACTGGTACGCGTGCTGGGGAATCTCGGGAGCACCGTGCACTTTGCGATCGATGTTGCAGCGTTGCTCAAAAACCGGCTCTCATTTCGCGCACAAGGAAGGAAGGGACGCCGTACGAGATTATCCGCTATATAACGAGATGGCCAAAGGGGGACACACGCTTCGGGTTTTTTGAGGAAACGAAACGGCGCAGTAGCCGCCTCCACATATCGGCGGACACCCGAACCGCGGTGGAAGAGGACTCCGGAAAAAGTTCGATCGTTAACGCGCGCCGACACCGCGCAGAGCACGGTCGCCTTTGCGTCTCGCCTCCGCGGACGGGATTCTGCTTCCTTGCGAACTCTTTCTCTGCGATGACGATGTCCTCAGGCACATACCCACGGCCGGGGGATTGGCCGGGGCGGATACACTCATGTACAGGGAATGGAGTATTTTGATAATTTTGGGATTAGTACAAAACAAAAAATACGGACAAGGAAAAGTTGTGGATTCACATTCTAGCAGAGGAATCTACCAGATGAAATCATATCATCGTGAATATAATCGCACACTGGTTTCAGGGCACATCCCTTGGCGCTTGCCCCGAAGGACAGGAGAATCGGAGTAGACAGAGGAAGCCGATCGAGGGGGATCTCCAAGTCTGTTGTGCCTCCCTCGCACGCGATCTTCGCCCTCTTCCGAGTGTCGTAGTCTTTGTGGCTGGCGCGCATAAGGTAAACAAAAATTACAAACAAATGGCCGAACGCCGATAAGAGGCGGTGTTTTAAAGCGGACATGTCGCACACATTCGTCGGTGGCTGCTTACAAGGCTTTCCTTAATGAGAACCTCCCACGAGATGATACAGCCGGGGTAGGACAGCGCTAGTTTTTCCAACTCTCTATTTTTCCCCCTGCCGCCTAATTTAAAAGTCGACAGCGAGGGCTGAGGTGACCACTCCGTGCATCTTCCTTGTCCCCGTTGCGTCTCTGAGCAGAGGGAATGGCGGGGGAAGGTCAGAAAGAGCTCATTTCGACCACCTGCGCATTTTAAGGCGGAAGCCTTTATTGCCTCATGGTTGTAAGCAGGAGTTGTCGACAGAAATGTCACGCTTTTCAATTGGTCGAAACGGTCGGGACGTCACAGTGCGCGAATTTCCACCAAACAATTAAAGGTATGGTATAGTGGTAGTTAAAGGAAACGGTCGGAATGGAATGGCCGGTTGGTCCGATCGTACGTTGGTCAGCGGTACTTTGTCCGCTCGTCCGGCGACACGTTGCCGGTTGGGGCAGCAACTCCAACCTTCTTCAGACAAACTGATTTAATCAAGACGAGACCGAAATACAAACACTTAAAGAAAAGGCGGTTTAAAGAAAGGCTGTTAAAAAAAAGGCCGTCGAAAAGCGGCCGAGACTGGGACTCGGCGCGCTCGTTTCGCTCTTTGTTTGCAGCGGTTTTTATCCCCTCGATAATTGGGCGGAGCTTTAATAAACCGGCTCTCGCCCAATTCCAACCAATACTGCTGCAGTGGCACTGCGCATACAAGTAGGCGGAGCCCAGTGCACGCCAGGGCCCGACTCTGGAGGCGCCACTGCTTAGCTATCCGCTCCAAGCAGTGCCCCCGTTCAAAAGGGTGGCAGAATGCGAGCGTACCCCCCCCACCGTAGCCACCAGTAGTGCTTAGCTAGACAGTCGGGGGTTTAAGGAGTCGTCGACCTTATTGTCCCCAACTCCCACTTCTATGTTTGTCAAGGGATCCTTTCAAGGGGTCGTCGGCCCCTTGGTCCCCGACAAGGCGGTCGCGGTCTTTCCCGCATCCTTGGACGGCATCCGAAGCGCGCGACCCGCTGTCGCCATTCCTAACCCCTCCCGACGGACACGGTAGGGGGGGAATTAGCCTACGGGCGCCGTAGGCTTCTGCCTTAACAGTGGTGCTCCAAGAAAAATAAATAAATAAAATCGAGTAGGAAATTCTTCGAGTGCGTGAGACGAGCACGCTAACCACTCTGCCATGCCATCTCGATGGTTTGGAATGAACAAAGGCGCATCTAGTGAATACGGTGTCTTCATTCACTCCCATCTTCATCCCTCCCCCTACGGCGAGGTTCAGGTGTCCACCGAGATATGCGTGACAAATACATGTCATTTTCTCAGAAACCAATTTACCGACGCGCAAGGCGTAGAGCCGAACGGGCGATGGCGTTCTGTGGACTCCCTGGCAGCGTTGCAAGACGCTGTCGTGTTCCACTCTTACAGGCGTAGCTTAACGTCTTAACCACCACACATCAGTGACACAAGCAGCAACACCGCGCTTTAGGCCAACAAAGCACCCCCCTTCCCTGCGCATTTTCAACGTGCACTGATATCCCACCTGTTGCATTCCCCTAAAAGCAACTTTTTGGACGCGATAACGTCGCTCCGCGGAAAACCCGGCGTCGGCCGCCGTCCTGCATCAGTCGGAAAAAATCCCACGAGTTTCACATTTCTCACAGAGTTACGCGTGCTCTTAGCACGTATTGCTAATTCACCGCTTGACCAGCCAGCATCGGTGTTCGAACCCTGTACCTGCCAACCGGGCCCGCAACGCATAGGCCACGAAGTGGATCAGCGTGTTAGAGCAGCGCCTGCATGGGAACGCGTTGTGGTATGTCGCGTGTGTTTGGGATGTGTACTGATGTTATAAAAATTTACAAAAAACAAACCCACAAAGAAATATGCTAATTAGGCGTCAGAAACTGCGCAGACCGAAAAGGCGGTGTTATGGTGCCTCATTACTGAAACAAATGGTCTGTATGTGTACGAGTATGTAGTGCCGTATGTCGCACAGTGTGTAATGACAGTGACTGGTCATCGGTACGAGAAGGAAATGAAATACGAGGAGGAAAAATTGGAGAGGACAGTAAAGCTCCGCCTCAGCGGCCATAGCGTAGTCGGTTAGCCTTTTCATTCTGAGCAGTCCTTTGAACGCATATTTTACTTTTTTATTGTCTCAATTAATTAACTGATCAGTTACATCTGAAATAGCATGCCAGGCCTATAACCAGGCAGACCTCTCCATTATTCATTACAATCTCAGTTGCACACTGTAAATTTCCTTAATTGGCATCACCAAGCATCGGCTTTTCATTCTGAGCATTTTGGCACCTTTGGAGTCCACCTTTTCCAATTCATTTACTTAATTAATCAATTAATTACAACGATTGCACTGACTCCTGACCGCCCATCGCACATAAATCAATAATCAATCACTAGAACCACAAATTACCGTGATGCCATTTCTTTACGCAGCCCCCGATTATAGGTGGTCGGTACGAACCACTCCCGCGAGCTAGGCTCTAACTTAACCCGTAAATTTATGCTGCACGAAACGCTGAATCGTATAACATCATACGGAACATCCTGCGGCAAACGGTCGGCATGATTTCTTACGCTGCTCCCGATTACGTCCGATACGCGTTACTGGCTATACGCCGACGGCTTTTCGACATATTGCAGTTTTGCACTTGAGCAACTAATTCATGATTAAATTCCCAGAATTTGGGTGCCCAGGACGCGCTGTAGATTCGAAAAAAAAAATTGGCAGAGGCTTAGCTTGGTTAAGCCCGGAAATTGCGAAAGCAATGTGAGCTGATTTCTCCTTATGTTTCGCTGTAGACGGCATGGCTGCACACAGCAGGAAGCATCCGCCGTGACTACCGCCGCTCTACACGGACGGCACCCAGATCAAGAGGTGTTGAACGCATTCGCCTGGCTGCACAATATGCACGCCGTTTAGCTAAACGTTGTTCCCGCTCTTCATCTGTTTCTTCCGCACGCCGCCGCTTCTTAGCTGCAGCTTCACCTTATAAACATCATCCGACATATCGTGGAGGATTCGCTGGGACGACTGCGACGAGCCGAGTTGGGGGGGGGGGGGGGGGGCGCTTTTGACGTCACGTAGAGCGAGCGCCTACCCCACGGCAGCGGCGCGTGGAGGATTCGCTGGGACGATCGCGACGAGCCGAGTTGGGGCCCCGCTTTTCCACAGCTGGCATGACGTCACACATAGGTCACGCTAAAGGTCGATGGTGGATTCTCCGGGACGACGGCCAAGAGCGGAAACCTCGAGCAGTATTGTTTTCGCAATAAAAAATGCGATCGAAATTGACACCAGGAAACTCCTCCCACCGGCAGCGACTGCCGTACTGAATGCTCTCGTGACGCCTTACACAACGTCGTCTGCCGCTGCAATGCGCGCAGCGAGCTCTCTAGTCCCCTGTATACTTTCGCGATTGATCAAAGTAGAGGCGTCCCTCGTATCTGAGTGGCTGGTATCGCAAAAGCGATAACGTTAACGTAGTTCTTCTTCGGTATAGGTAGGGTCCGGTCACACTAGGCCGATGCGACGCCGATGGGCAGTCGGTGGTCCGGTCCGTATACAGATGCCGTCGCTGACGCACCGGTCTGTCACGCTAGACCGATGACGACGACCGTATGACCAACGACCGCGTATCGCAGTAAACACTGAGTTTAAAGGGAAACAGGAGAGTCTGGTGAGGGGCTAGTTGGTGTGACGCTTTATAAACTTAAAAATTTGAAAACTTATTGCACCCCATGTTAGCCGCGGTGACACACGCGACGTGCGCGCACCAGCGAAGATGTGGTTTCAGCCAGTGCCCGCGCACAGAACCGAACGGCGAGTGGGGAAAAAAAATGGCGGGGGCTTAGCTTTGGGTAAGCCTGGTAGGTTGCGAAAGCAAAAGCACAGCGCCTCCAACTGAAGGAACGCAGTGCGCCGCGTCTACAGGTCACGCGTGGCTACCGGCCGCCGCTGCGCGACGACTCGAAGCGTATTCGGTATTTTTTTATATTTTGTTTCTGATGTTGCGACTGAGAGAAAGAAAACATAATCTACAGCTGGTATGACGTCACAGCGGTAGTAGCGCCACAGGTGCGCGGCGCGGTGTAACTGCAAACGGGCTATCTGAAGGAGCATTCCCTCCGCTAAAGGTCAAACGTAACTGCGGCCGGGTCACGCGAAGGCTTGAAAATGCGAGTAGTATTGCTTTCGCAATGAAAACACCGCAGGACGCTGCCGCTTGCCGCTCGCCGCCGTCGCCCGGGCTGGTGCCTGCGGCCTAGCGAAAGACCGGTGAGGCGACAGCCTGAAAAACTGCGCTTGTGTGTGCCTTATCCGCACCGAAACAAGCGGTCGCATTTCATATCTGACACTCTAACAGTGACCGGAGAACTTTTGCCAGATCCCAGATTTCGGTCGGCGGGATCGCCGGTACTGTGACCAAGCCTAGCGAATCCGCGAGATTCGTGTGTGCGATTTTGGCGATTGCGCAGAGCGAATACACAAGTTTTAGCGCATGCAAATAGCCGTCGAGTGCAGTTTTGGCTACAGCGACCTCAAAGCGACGGCTGCCTACATCGCGAACAATAGAGAAGTGCCGATGTGACCCGGTCTGCAGAGGCAGAGCGCGAGCTGAAGGCAGCCGGCAGCAGTCGTCGGCGTCCACTGTGGATAACAAATTAAGCTGTTTTCAATAGACACCTTCAGCATACCGCGTGCCGTGTTACCGTTACCGGTACCGGAATACCGGGAGCCTGCGCGCAGCTAATGCGCACGCGCGAATTGCGTTGACGGCTCCAGATGGCGCCATAGACCCGGCAACTGTAGGCAGCTGTGCTCGCGCCCGCAGCGTCGGAACCAATCAGCGCGCGCTCATCGCCGGTGGGCGGGCTCCCGGTACTCCGGTACCGGTAACACGGTACACGGTATGCTAAAGGTGTCTAATAGCGAAAGTGGGGTCCGAACGTATTTTTACGCAAAGCGATTTAAAAATCTTAACAAGCAACAATTAGCGAAAAGCGCCGGTCTTACAGGAAGCGTTTCCCAATCGGCGCTGATTTTGTGTCATCGTAACCCGCCGCGGTCTACCGAGCCGGAGTACCCGGGTTCGAATCCGACCGCGGCGGCCGCGTTTCGATGGAGGCGAAACGCGAGAGGCGCCCCTGGGCTGTGCTACGTCAGTGAACGTTCGAGATCCTCAGGTTCCGGAGACCTCTACTACAGCACCTCTTTCTCTCTTTCTTCTTTCACTCCCACCTTCCTCCCTTCCCTTACGGCGCGGTTCAGGTGTCCACCGTGGTATGTGAGACAAATATTACGCCATTGCCTTTCCTCGAAAACCACTTTACCATTTTTTTTTTGCGTACAGTGTGTAAGCTACTAAAACCCCAACGTCTGAGCACACCTTGCGTTTCATGCCAAGTTTGTGCACAGCTGTGTAAACTACCTCAGCGCGGGGCTGCGGTTGTCCTCATACTTGCAATCCTGCTTTTCGCCAGCGGCCAATGGTTCAGCAGAAGGGTTCTACGGGCCGAAAGGAATGCATGTTCGACTTGCACACATGCAGCGGGGAAGCATTCGGCATTTTTCTCCGCTGCTTTCGTGCCGCAAGCTTGCTCTACAGTGCCACCTTGTGATAATCTGAGCGTAACCATCGAGCCGACGAAGAGCGGGCAAGAACTTTGCAGCCAGCGAAAGAACGAACATAAGCGAAGGCATGCACGCGAGCTTAGTGATCCCGAGGATCAGTGTAAGCTCGCGTACCAAGGTGAAGGCTTCCGAAAAGAAAACGCGGAAAATGCATCTTATTTCGATAAGCTACAGAACAAACTTTTCGAACGGCCGCCATCCACGGTGTGCATGCAAGCACCTCAAGGCAGCCAACAGCGCGCAGCAGACGACGCGGGGCGGGTATGCCCCTGTGACGTCAGCGATCAGAGGTTGCCAGATCAGCAAGCAGCTCGCAAAAGAAACTGAAAAAATAAATTAGGTTTGAAGCGAAAGCTTCACTACGGGACCTCGTGCTTCGATCGCGGTGTGCCTAGTTTTCACCTTCAAATGACCTTGACCTTCGAAAGCAAAGGAAAGGCGCATAACTAGAATATATGTTGTGCTACAAAAAACTTGATCGGTTGTTTAGTAACCCCTTCTGCAACTTAACGAAACGAAAGTTACTCTGAAGTGAATATTAAAAATTTTACGTATTTAATCTAAGTTAATCAAATAATTACGCGGAATTTAAAAAAGATACTCTGAGGAGCGCCGCGGGACGGGAAAAAAATTCGCTGTGGCTTAGCCTGGTTAAGCCCGGTAATTGCGAAAGCAATATCCGTAGCTACGCCATGGTACAGCTGGTAGTGTAGCTGGTGGTGGTGCTTGTGGTTAGACTTGTGGTGATGCATCGGTTATACAAACCAATCCCATCCAATCCATTTAAATGCAATCCAATCCAATTCAATCCACTCCAATCCATTCCTATCAAATCCAATCCAAACCAATGTAATCTACTCCAATCTAATCCAATCTAATGCAATCAAGGTCAAATGAAGGTCAATGGTGGTCACCGCCGCCAATCAAATCCAATCCAAACCAATGCAATGTACTCTAATCTAATGTAATCAAATCCAATCCAATCTAATAAAACCCAGTCCAATCTAATCTAATCCAATATAATGCAATCAAGGTCAAATGAAGGTCAATGATGGTCACCGCCGCGGCACGGCAAAGGCGTGAAAGTGCAAGTAGTATTGCTTTGGTGGTCACCGCCGCGGCACGGCAAAGGCGTGAAAGTGCAAGTAGTATTGCTTTCGCAATAATATGCGTTTGGTTTCACCCAGTTCCGGTCCGGCACTTTTTTTTCAAACCCTCGACGTGAAACACCCCGTGTATCGAGCTGACGACGGGCCGCCGATTCTCTTCCTGCTTCTCGCCCGTCGGCCCCTTTAGAGCCGCTGGAACAAAACAAACAGCGTTGCTGGGCCGACAACAAATGGCCTCCCCTCTGCGGCAAAAGTGGCGGCAACAGCCCGCTGCTGCAAGAACGTGTGGGCGGCGGAACGGCTGCCGGTAATCCCTCGGGGCGACAGGAAGTACACACACCATCCCAGATTTTCGACTGCGACGACAGGCGTAGCGCGGCGGGACGCTACATGAAATACCTCAAGGCGGATGAAAAGCCTGAAAAAGCAGTCACCTGCGGCACGCACAAAGGGAAGAACCTTATTTCAGGGCGGAGCCTAAACAGGGGACTGAATTTCGACCCCCTACCTCGCTTGCCTCCTCGGAATATGCGACCCGTTACCCGTAACGAGCATCGGTTTTCGTGCCTTCATGCCCAGCCCAATCCCATCTCTTTTCTTGATTTCAACTATGACCCCATTTCCTGACCCACTCGGCTCTCATCCAGTCTCTCTCTCTCTCTTTTTATTGCGCAAATGTGCCCTTCGGCATAAGAGGGTGGTTACAGGTAGCGCATGTGTAGGCCGGTGTCGGCTACATGCCATCAAGGCCCGGTATTGGGGCCCATCTCTCTCTCACCGTTACACCTACCATCTTCCTTCACATGGCTCACAGCGTTGTCCTGAACCTAAGTTCAGCCCTATCCGTTAGCCTCCCCATTTCGGCCCCCACAGGTGGGCACCGGTAAGATATAGCTGGCTGTTTCACATACTTTTCTCCTGTCAGACCTCTAGGGTAAACGCCTTCAACCCATAGGAGTTCGAACTAAAGGCCACCGGGTGTCTATGTATGCACCGTTCTCGCGGCGAGGAGGAAAACACTACATATGACGTCAGTAACTGAGTAGAGTGCCGACAATGAAGAAATCCCCACCCAACCAATGAAGCGACCACAGTGGTCACGGGAGAAAAACTAGCAAGTTTCTCCGCCCTATATATGTCCTAGTTTCGCTTATGCTGTGCGGAGGTTACGCGTAAGGCAGGATGAGACGTGGCGACCACGCCATGGTGAGATCTAGAATGAGCCCGGGCTGAAATATATAGGCAGCGGAGGGAACTTAGCAGGACAGTTGCTGCACTGACCCTAAAGACAGACTTGCGAGTCGCAAACGGCATGCGACCAAATAGCAGCTTACACCGTGCAAGCGGAACTTGCGCGTCGCCTTCTCGTTAGATTCCCGTTTGATGCGAAAATTATAATTTTTCGTTTCGATTACATTAATTTTTCGATTAATTTTCGATTTCGATTATAATTCACCAGGCACATAAACAGCCTAACAAGAGAAACAGCATATGGCATAAGGGTATAAAGGCACGAAATTACTTTAATTTACAAACGCTCATTTCACTGTACCATGCTTTCATCCATAGCCATATCAACTATTTTATTTCTTCTTGAGGAAACACCTACAGAACACGCATATCACTGCTGCAGCCCATACAGAATCAAGCCACACGCATTATTACCTTATGCAGTTCGATCCCGGCCGCGGCGGCTGAATTTCGATGAAGGTGAAATTCCAGAGGCCCGTGTGCTGTGCGATGTCAGTGCACGTTAAAGAACCCCAGGTGGCCGAAATTTCCGGAGCCCTCCACTACGGCGCCCCTCACAGCCTGAGTCGCTTTGGGACGTTAAACCCCAATAAACTAAACTAAACTAATTACCTTACGCAGTGCTGCACCCTTACTGCAAGATCATAAAATCCTAGGGGTCGCATCCGTGGTTCATTATTCGCTTGGCATTCTCATCTTAAAGTTCACGAAAGGATCACTTCCCCTTCCGTTAATTAATAGTATCTAGTTTACTCGACGAAGTTTCACCCGCTTTTCATGCCAACACAATTTCTTGCCACCACAGCCTAGAAACTAACTACGGTAAATTCACAGTAAATTTCTCTGCCTCATTTTTGTGGAATTCATTACCATTTAGTATAAAGCAATCTAAAATTCACACTTTCAAGCGTGGTTTCCGTACTTTTCTTCTATCGAAATAATTTTTTTCTTCTATGAGCATACGGTGCACACTTCAATTGTTCTCCTCTATGCATTTATGCACATTTACCTTACTCGTGTTTCGTTTACAGTTGCACCTTATTGCTTTTTCGCGCGTTTTACTAATAATTTTTTTGTAATATGTTTCAATTTTATCCGCTCGTTTGTACATAGTGATTTTTTTTTAAGTTTGTAACAGGACGTCCCCTGTGCAGCCTTAAGCCTTGCCCTTATAAAAATGGTCTATAGACAGTCTATAGACAACTATTCATAGTCTATTCATAGTCTATAGATAAAAGTCTGCTAAAAGTGTATGGCCATAAATCTATACATAGCTTGCACCGACGTCACATCCGGTGGCCGTTGGTTGCGAGTCGGCCATGCTGCCGAACCACAGCCAGACCGCCTCTAGCTTTCCGCTGCCCATGTTAGCTCGCAACGTGTCGATTCTCGTCCATCCGTAGATTCGGTATGGTTTTGTGTGCCACGCTTGGCTGCTACGACCGTAGCGACAGCACCAGGTGAAAGAAGATGCCATTTAACACGAACTTCATCTGCATTCGTAAGATAATCGTATGCATGCAAGTGCGAGCGCTCCATGACTGAGTACGAATCTGCGCGAGCTGTGACTGGCTCGCATTAAGCGCCACGATTAGCAACCCGTCAACCCAAATTTACTTTGTGCGGCATGCACTTTGTGACAAGTAAGAGGCTTGTGTCGTCGACTAAATGTTTACGAAAACGTGGGAAGCAATGACTACACTCTTGAATGTTGCTGTTTTGACTGACGCCATCCAATTTGTCTGACAACACAAACCCAGACTGGGTCCCGTGTCGCTGCATCTTAGCTACAGCACTAGGCAAGCCGGCTCGGATCGCCACGACCGCAGCGAGCAATGACGGCAGAGAAAGCGGCGTGCCGAGGCCGAGCTTTTCGTCTCGTTGCTTGCGCATCGCAGACAGGCTTCTCACCCACCTGCTGTAGAAATCACTGTGTGCCTTCATTAATTCGAAGGCTTTCATTTCTTCCAACTTCACAAAGCTGGAAAGAGTACACGATATCCCCCGTGGGCCACTTCAAGGAACACATCAACACCCATCGTCGCGTCGACTCCCGGTCGCAGCGTGTACGGATCTATATCGTCGTAAATTTTCACTTTGTCTGCGTAGCGTACGCGCGCCGATCGAATAAATTCAGACCAGTAGCTTGCACTGAATGGTTCATTCCTCTGTGGAGTAGGCACCGCGCCCGAAAGATAAGAAAATAATCCAAAGTGTCCGAGGAGTGGCCAGGCATCGCAGGGCAGACGGACGGGGACGGCCAAATGGTTCGGCAGCATGGCCGCAAGCGCTTGATGGGGGCGGAAGTGACGACACGTGCAACCTATGTATAGATTGTCTATATACTGCCTATGGCATTTGTATTGCCTATAGACTGTTTAAGATTTATCTACAGAAAGCCTACAGATTTTATAGACAGAAGTCTATAGACACTCTATAGACTGTCTAAAACTTTTTTTTTTTGTAAGGGTGGGACCTCCTCTTGTATTTATCCAATACGGGGATGTACTGTCTGTTCGTTTAAATAAACTTATTCCGATGATCCTGATTGAGGCTCGTCCGCTCCGCGTTCCCGGGCACATCTCGGCTGAAATGTCGACTCCCCGGCGAATGGCACTGGGGGGTCAGCGGACGCGCCACAAAGCAGAGGAAGCCCTCCTCACGCGTCCGGAAGCCTAACCATGGCGTCCCATTCCGGCCACTCGTGGTGGGGGCGACGAGGAGGACCTGAACTGTAATCAACCCGGCCGTATACCAAACGCAACTTTAAAAATCGCCAAGAGCGGAGCAGTTAGCGCTTATAGACTATTCTACTCCGGAGAAGAAAGTTGAGGCAACCAATTTTCTTCACTTATACTCCGTTTCATACATAGCAGGCAACGCTGCGGAGGTTGCTGAAGTAGTGCGTCCGCGAAACTATATTACTCCGTCACGAATCATTCGTTCTTCTCGAAACTCCGGTCATTGTTTGGACGAATACAAAGAGCGGTATAAAAAGATGTGTAGCATCGAAAATCACGGTCGAAGCTGTGAGGCAATAAGTTTTCGGGTTCTCTGGCCAGGATTTTCACGGAGTGTGAACTACTTTTTGGGCGCGGATTTAGTAGAAGCGATTCGCCCTACCAACAGCGTATCACACCGCCACGTGTACGTTTTGCTTCTCGAAATCTCGACGAGTGGCAGAACGAAAATGCGGCTAAAAACGAAAAAAAAAAAGGTAAAACGAAGTCCGGGAGGTGGCAGTCACGGCACTTAGGATTTGCCGCTACGAAATATGTTTGTGTTCGCTTTGGTTGTATGGCGTACCACTTTTTGCGTGCGGACTTAGCCTGCGCGAACAGGCGCGCTAGCTTTGGCAGCGTTGCCTGCTATGTATGAAACGGAGCATAGATGATAAACTAGACCTGAACGCCTCCTTATATATTTAATGCCAAGACGAATTCGGCATCACCACCCTCATATTTGCTAAAACAGTCAGAAGTTTTTTTTCGCACGCAATAACAGATTGGAATAAGATAACTCGACCACTCCTTCGTCAGGTTCAGCCAGCTACGCCATTAGTGGCTCTCTTTACAATGTTCCTTCTTTGTGATTTCACTAACTTGTAAGGCCAGCCTGCTCGGAGTATGTGCCCGCGGTATTTTATGAATAGAAAATAAAAAAACACTGAAGTTCGCCTGCACCGATAGATTGCAGGGTTGTAAAGACAAAGAGAGCAGACTCGCTGGAGCTTCGAAGAGCTAGAGGTCACAAAATCAAGTACAGGTGCCGCCACAACCAACCGTTCTCGCAAGCAAAGTGACGTCGAGATAGATTCATTCACTTCCAAACGGCCATCACGGAGTCCCTTTTCCGCCAGGACGCCATGAGAGGCGGGAACAAAAGAAACGTTCCACTCTCCGAACTCATTTTCCCCAGAAGTGAATGCGCCTACAGGTAAAGACGCGCGTTTTCGCCCTTGGCCGCCACCGGGCTACCGAGAAGAAGGCCCAGCTGTGGCCAGACTCCGGTCCGATTTGTGCGAAAGCCTGACGAACCAACCCCTAGCGAGGAATCTTGTGTGAAGCGTCGGAGTAACTCGGCTAAGCTCGGGAAAGTTCGGAGGAGCGTCGCGCCAGCTGCCGCAGCCGAGTAGAGAGAGTGTGCGACGATGAAGAGCGAGAAACGCCGTTCCGCGCGCACGTGCCGATGCCAGAAAGAGGCGGCGAAGAATGAACACGCGCTTTCGTACGTCCACTCGCTTTGACTACGTTAAAACCCTAGCACTTTTTTAGCCTCCTGACAACACGTAACCGGGGTGGCCACGAGCTGGATGCTGTCGGTGAACTCGACCGGACTACGAACTCGAAGGTCCGACCTTTGACACATTTTGAGCCACGGTGCATCTTCGAAAAGGACAGCGCGAACAGACCCTGTCCGTATTATGATGGTTGGTTTATTGGGGTTTGACGTCCCAAAGCAACTCGGGCTATGAGGAGGGACGCCAAATTTCGACCGTCAGTGCATCTTAAGGAACCCCAGGTGGTCGAAGTTTCCGGAGCCCTTCACTGCGGCGTCCCTCATAGCCCGAGTTGCTTTGGGACGTCAAACCCCAATAAACCAACCATCATAATACGGACAGAGTCTGTCCTTTTCGAAGATGCACCGTGGCTCAAAATGTGTCAAAGGTCAGATTATGATGAGCAGCGTTTAATGGCCGACGGGGCCCACGTCGCGTCGTGGCCGGGAATGGGCTTGTCAAGCCTCGATAAGCCGCCAGATCAGAGGGAACACCCGTCAACCTGGCAGGTTCCTCGCTTTTTCACCGCCGCCATGTAGCAGACGATATTCTCATCATTATAGCACATTCAGGCGACGCAAAAAGTGCCTCGACAGTGTGCACCTGCATAGTTAATTCACTACCAAATTTTCGCTACCGCTCCGAAAAGAAGTGTCTAAAGATAGGTCGGACGTACCCAGTCGGTTCCCATAATAATAACCACTGCTGCGGGTGCCGCCTGTTCTGGCTCCTCGCAGCTGCAAACTATGCGGATTTCTAATTTTTATCCATTCAGGCAAGTGCTCCCTTCAAGCATAATATGAAAAAAGAAAATGGACAACACAAAGTGCAACATACATATACCAGCGGTTTAGCCCAGAGAAGCCTCTCACAAGGTGCAATTAGGGATTCAAAAATCACGCCAGTTAAAAGATTTGGCCCGGTGTCGGGCGGACTTCGCTGTTAGTCCACGGCTAATCACGTCCAACGTATGCCCGTCACGCTACGTGCATTTCCCCGCAAAGCGTACGCAAGTTTCGAGCGGCTGCAAAAAAAAAAAAATTGGTTCATTCTTGGATCACCCCGCCGTGGTGGCGGGGGAGCGCTCGAGTGTTGTGCACGTGGACGCGGGTTCGATTCCAGCCGCAGCATGATGCAGGCGAAACGCAAAAGGCACCCGTGTTCCGTGCGATCTCAGTGGACGACGTGGTTGAATACATTTCACAACCCTCTACTACGGCACCCATTTCTCCCGTCCTATCGCTCCCACCTTTCCATCAGGGCGCGGCTGAAGAGTCTACCGAGAAGTGACTGCGCTTATCATCATTTCGTCAAACCAGCCGCCGCGGTGGCTCAGTGGTTACGGCACTCGGCTGAAGACGCGGGTTCGATCCCGGCCACGGCGGCCGAATTTCGATGGAGGCGAAATTCTAGAGGCCCGTGTGCTGTGCGATGTCAGTGCATACCATAGAATCTCACGTGGTCGAAATTTCCGGAGCCCTTGACTACGGCGTCCCCCATAGCCTGAGTCACTTACGGACGTCAAACCCCCGTAAACCACTTCCTCAAACCCAATTTTCAACTCAACTGTCGTCGCGAACGCTCCGTAACGTGCGCCCGTATCGTACGCAAAGCTTTTCCGGCCGCACAACTAAAACTGCCTAATCATATTCCTTAATGTCACATTCGCCCAGATCCTGTCTTATCTTGACAACAAGATGTACAGCTCTCCTTATGCTTTCCCATCCGAGCCCCATGTATCTGTGCAGGCGCAGGAATGCGGTCTGCTACAGCCAAAAACGAAGCGGCAAATGCCCCCATCACCGATCCCATTGGATACGCAGGCGGTGGCAGATGAATGGGGAATAACCATGGCTTAATCGGCCCCCTTTGAAGGGCGTTCTTGAGCTGTATCCGACCACAGTGCGCTTACGCTTCGCGAAACCGGGCGATAAGATCCTTTCTTTAATCGCTTCTTTCACAGGGGTGTTGTGGAGATAAACACCCAATATAGGAGGTACTGATATCGCGTCTTTGCAAACTGCTTCAGCCCCTGACCAGGGGTCGAATCACGGAACGATCGCAATCCCATAACGGCGCCGACTGGCGGACATACCGACCATAGGCTAATGGATCCTTTTGTGACAAGTTTGTGATTTCATCATTCTGTAATCCGGGCCCCAGGTCGAATTCTTCAACTGCCAAGTTTCTGTGAAAGCCGACAGCTTTGCTTTGTAGCCGTATGGCTGTGCTAGGGTGGATGCAAATGCAATTACTCCCTTATTACAAATATACCCCACCTTGAGGAATTGCCTTAAAGAATTGGAACAACCCCTGCGCAGAGGCTCGCAGAGCGTTCTAGAGGCGTTTCCAAGCTCCAGGCGGCGTCATTACGATCGTGCGTCGTCTCGCCCACTAACGACGACTGCGGCGAAGAACACGAAACCGGATCGCTTTCTGCATGCTCAGAATGTACGAGGCGGAAGCCGAGAATACATTTCTGCATCATTAACACAACACATCTCAGAATGAGAGCACTGATATAACTTCCCCGTTTAAAACATGCTCGGCAGGCAAACAGAGTGGTGACTTCAGTACCATTCTGGAACACTGGCTCAAACTGGTCACGCCGAAATACATATGCGGAAGCAGAATTTCCGCATTTCTGAGGCGCGAAACGTACAAAACTGCTGCCAGGCATCGAAGTATCGTTTCAGAACTGGCACCGAGGTTCCCTGGCAGCAACGACCTCGCGGCGGGGCTCACAGACTTGACGCGAAAAGTGCGAAGACGTTGAAAAATGCATTGTATTTTTTGTTGACGTTTTTTACACTCGTCGGAAGCTTACAGCTGTACGCGCTGGCAGGTCAACTGCCGCCGGAAACAACGTTAGAACACGGAACAGAGCAAGCGCGCAAACTGAAGTTCACTGCCGTCGTCCATCGCAGCCTCAACACACGCTAATTCCGCTGCCCAGGTATACGGCTACACAAATGACGCCCCGTCGAAGGCGGCGTCATGGGACAAGAGAGCGTAGCAGCGATTGTCTCGCTCGAATGAATATATGCTCAGCCTACGCGCACCCTTATACGGGTCGGAAAGGCGCCGCTGACACCCGACGTAAACACGACGGAGATGCGCAGCGCCGCGTAACCCACTTCACGATCAGCGGCCCTTTTTTCTTTTCCGCGACCGGTGTCGGGTGGGTCCGATCGCAATGCGACGCGATGGGCCCGCACCTGCAGTCCTCAAGCACGACGCGCGCATCGGTGCAACGTTACCAAGCTCCGAAAGGAGGCGTTCCCGCGACGCGTTGCGGAAACTTCTCCCGAACCAGTGCACTGTCTGGACAGACAGCGTCTCCGGTCCCACGCGAAACGACTACGCACACTCACTCGACAGGTCACCAGAGGCATTCTGCTGCTGCTAGGTCAATCCACGCTGCACAGCGAAGAAATCCACGGCGCAAAACTAAACTTGGCGCCCGTAGGCGCGGCGGCCGAGCAGAAAGTAGCAATAGGTCCTACGATTGCGAGTGGTACGGTGATCGCTAATGGCAAGAAATGGCACCTAATTTTAAGTAAAAATGGTGCAGCAGCAAGGATAGGTGTGCAGTCTTGTATGCCGAGAGAAATAATGAAAACTTACTCTTTCTTTTGCACGTCCTGCGTGTTTTTGGACGACCTTGGTAAACGATCCACCTTTGCCGTCTGCCATGTTGGCTCACTACTGCAAACTCTGAACTATAATGAGATTAAGATAAACGCATTTAATTTATAAACGCATAAAATATTTTTTATTTATTTTTTGGTATTTATATATTGCTTTAACTTTCTTATTAGGTATATTTTTACATTTTAGTTTTTGCTGCGGTACAAATGTTGTGCAGCCATCATTACTAAGGATTTCCGCCGCTGGCACTCCGTGAATCTAAACCGGTACGTTCAGCTTGTGTTGTTACCGGTATTTTTCTGCATGAAATGATTGTCTTGCGATTCTAACGTGCTCCTGTGCATGCTTGTGTCCAGCTCCTTTAATTTTCGGTCGTTTCATGTTTTGTCTGTGATGTTTAAATCACCAGCTAGCGAAGAGCGCATAGGTTGATATCTGTGCTTCGTTTTCATTGAAATAACAATTTCTTGGGCGGTTACCTGTTGCTGTCCACCTTTATTCACCTTATTCAGTTCGAGTTCTTCTGTTTCTGCTTTGGCGGAGTATCTTGTCGACTAAATAGGATTTAGTTGAGTTTGTCCCGACAGCAAGGTGAAGTGTTTCTCGAGTTTATTCTTGTAGCCTTGTTTAACAAATTGTCAGCCCTGACGTCAGCCAGCATGCAGAAATTCTTAATGAAATGCCTCTCGTATTAACTGCTTCGTCAGCTGCCCGACGTTGCATCGTTGGCGTGGTTTGGCGACCTTGTTTTTTCGGCTTTCGTCTTGGTAAAGCAGCGCCTGGCCAGAGTCGTCAGCAAAGGAGCGTAGCGGCAATCGTAGCGCCGCACTGATTTCGTGAACAGCGCGAGCGCTTTTCTTGGTTTGCCCTGTCTGGCACACGCGTGAACGAACGAGGTGGCGTGACAAAAAGTGCGTCGTCACTGTCGCCAGGTCAAGATGGTTGCAGAGCAGCCCGACGTGGAAATGAAAAATGTGGAGAGCCCTGCTGCAGTGAGCACCGAGGCCGAGGCAGCCAAGGCGGACCCCGACACGCTCACCATTGAAGGTGAGAGCACTTTTTGCCTGGCCATGCATGCGTTGACGAGCAGATCTTGGACATTGTTTAAAAACTCGAGGTACGTGCCTGCCCGTTTAGGTGCGCGTTTAATTTGAAGGGCGCACGAGTGGTAAGAAAGTGTAGTGACTTGTGACCTGCTAGTGCCTGTGGTGTACAGTATGGCGCGCTGGGTATACTCAGTCTCGTACATCAAGTGCAACGCTGTCAAAGCCAGCACTGTCTCTTGCGCTGCCTACATCCGCAATTAAAAAAAAGTAGTGTGTTCCTTGTGGGGAGCGAACACTAGTAAATGCTTTGCTCGCATGCTTACTCCATGATGCATTTGTCATCAGGTTGATCGCATGCACTCTTACTGCGGACGACATGCTTTCTACTGGCTTGCACCACTCGGCCACGAAACAAGTGTGAAGTAACACGCCTCCCTTTATTTTTTCATGCTGGCCAGCTTCTTTTCACAGGGGTGTAAGAAATGGATTACAGGCAGTTAGCAGCTTCCTTGCATGCTGTCCGCTCAGTACAGTAAAAACGAAACTGCTGTCTTAATTTGTTGTTCCTGAGAGTTCATCATCCCCTACCCTGGAGGCATGCGAGTTCTGTGCTGTGAACGTAGTGTAATCCACTTGCTGTGCTAAGACTGGGGGCTCGGAAGCTACTCGGCAAAGCAGACAAGAGAACACCAAAGAAACCTTGCGTTTGTGCTTCTCTAAGCTCCGTATTGTGTAGTAAGATGTTGTATTCTGACATGGGCCCACTGCGGTTGGCTTAGGGGCCGAGCCCAAGGCCATGGGATGAAATCCGAGCCATGGTAGCCGCATTTCAGTGGGGGTGAAGTGCAGTGGGGGTGAAGTGCATGTTGGTGCATGTCGAAGAACCCCAGGTGGTCGAAATTAGCCCGCAGCTGTCCACTATGGTAGGGTGTGTCTCGCAGCCTGTTTGCAGCAATGCACCCCACGTAGCGTGCTGCCTCTGCAACGTGCATCTCCAACACACTTGTGTGCAGACATCAAGGAGCATGCGCGGCACATCGAGAAGGCTGTGAACAGCAAGGAGCCCCGCTTCATCCTGCGCATCCTGCGTGCCCTGATGCCCACCCGCAAGCGGCTCAACGACAAGGTCCTGCGCAAGATTGTCTCGGGCTTCTTCACCCACTCCAACCAGGACAGGGACTCACTGCTGGCCTTCCTGGAAGAGGTCTGCCAACTTTCTCTTCTTGGTGCTGCTGGCATGGGCTCCCTTTTTTTCAGCCTCTCAACTTTTACTCAGAATGTCAGCGGTGCATTGAAACCTGTATACAGAGCTAGAAAGAAAAATTGAAATACTGCAAAACCTTCGCGTAGCAAATTTCTCTTGTGTTGCTTCTCCATTCTCTAATACCACGTCGTGCATTGAGGCCTGTGTGTTCGTGAACTCCATGTAATGGACGTGTTGCAACAGTTGACCTTAATCAAGTTGCTGCACCGACAGTCTATCAGAAAGGGCTGCATTACTTGAAATTTTTTTCAACCATGATGCTTCACGACGATAAAGCACCAGCCCCCATTACAGGAAAGTCTCTGATTGCAACGAGTAAGCCTAGCTGACATAACTTGCTATGCCCTTGTGTAATCGGCGCCCCTCCGTGGCAAACCCTGCGGCTTTTGCTTTTGTAGTATCACAGCAGGTGGAACTGCAACAGTTGGTGTTGAAAAGTTATTGGGTCCTGTTCACATCATCTTCTTGGTTACCCAATTCCTGATAAGCGTGTTTGTTATTGCTTGTGTACGTATCAGTATATGTCTGTAAGACACCTCTGAACTAAGCCCCGCCGCGATGGCTCAGTGGTTATGGCGCTCGGCTGCGGACCCGAAAGACGCGGGTTCGATCCTGGCCACGGTGGTCAAATTTCGATGGAGGCGAAATTCTAGAGGCCCGTGCACTGTGCAATGTCGGTGCATGTTAAAGAACCCCAGGTGGTCGAAATTTCTGGAGCCCTCCACTACGGCGTCCCTCATAGCCTGAGTTGCTTTGGGACGTTAAACCCCCTTAAACTAAACTAAACTTCTGAACTAAGTCAAAGACCACAATGCATTCACTAGGTCCACCTTATTCAGCTTGGGCCTTCATGGTCGTGGTAATTTTGCTTGTTTGTCTAGATGCCTGGAGCACCTAACGGGGCATCACTGTGAAGGGGGGGGGGGGGGGGTTACAGCAGTACTGAGTGGAGGTAGTATTGCAAATACCTGCCAAGGCTCGCAGACAGTGTGTTGACTGTTCTCCATTGGTTCTGCTAGACAGAATGGGGGGCAGGGTGTGTGACTGGGTGTCTGGTGTGCAGCCCATGGAGACGGACAGTGGCAGCACCAAGGAGGGCCGCATCCGCAGTGCCAAGACTCTGCACCTGCCGCTGCTGCCCGAGCTGGACGTGTACATCCACCTGCTGGTGCTGGTCTACCTCATCGACGCCCAGCGCTACGACAAGGTCAGTGTGTGTCTACACCAGGGTTGGCAGACTTCTCTGCCTGATATTTCTGACACTATGGAATCTAAATGCTTGAGTTGTTGGGCTGAAATTGACTGCTTTTCACCCAAAAGTTTATTTCAGCCTAATATAGATGCGAGCAGGCATTGCTGTCACAACCAACTCGTTCTCCGCTGGCGTGAGAAGCGCCACCTTGGCTTTAAATGGAATCGGATGGACCGGCTTGGATAGGCTTGTCTATTGGTTCTCCATCATTGCCATTCGAGATAATGGGACACTGTTCGCTGCCATCGAAACGGCATACAGAAAGTGTTGCGATTGCATTGAAAACAGTGCAGAGGGGCAGCTGCAGCGTCCGCCGCGGCTTGGACAGCGCTACCTGTTGGTGTGGGGCACCAAACGTGGCCAAGGGGGCGCTCACTTCCACTCTCATCTTCCTGTGGGTTACCTCTTGGTCTCCGTGACCGTTGTTGCAAACTGACGGCTCTTGCTTCACGTGGCATGACTTGTGGCTGCATTGCACTGTCTGGTATCGTTACGCAAGAGGGTGCGGACATGGCAAAAGCATGTCTGTGGCCCAGATACAACCTACTACCATTATCGCTTGTAAGGGCCACATGGGGGAGCGGCGATTTTCGTGGCCTTGGAAGCTGATTTTTTTTGCTGAAAAGCTTTTTTGAAGTTCACGGATTTTTCGGACCATTTCCCGGGTCCCGCTGAGTCAGAAAATCGGTCGATGACTGTGTACCTACGCATCCACACAGGGAATTTCAGCAGGGTGGCAGCTCTTTTCACAAAATGAAGTGCAAGCCACGAAACAAATTGAACAGCAAGTATGCTGCAAGAAACAGCATCAGTGTTCAGCAGGAACGCGGCACAAAAAATGAACCTAATTTGAGCTTCTTAGGGAATCAAGTGAGGCTGCTTAATTCAGTGTGTACAGGGCAATCGACTTAACAATTCCTGATATAATGATATATCACTTATAACGGTATTATTTATTTAGATCTATGAATTTTCCCATTGCCCTTAAGTAAAAATGAACCGCATAGGACGACAGAGTTATCGGTGGAATAACGGATGCAGCAATGCGGATGCAACGGATGCAACGGATGCAGCCCGGAAGATGTTTGCTACAGAAAATTGTCTGAAAGTGGGAGGAAAATTAATATACTTAGAAGCTCCCCAAATGGACTGGCCTGGCGAAATCCAAGGGGGAGCCTTGGGAACCGAGAGCTGTCATCGCCGCAATTGCTGGAGGCAGGAGCTTGCTTGGCCGCCACTGCGCACTGCTGCCTCCCTCAGACGTATACTCCGTTTCATACATAGCAGGCAATGCTGCGGAGGTTGCTGAAGTAGTGCGTTCGGGAAACCATATTACTCTGCCACAGATCATTCGTTCTTCTCGAAATTCCTGTTGGTTCGCCCTACCAACCGCGTATCTATCATACCACCACGTGTACTCTTTGCGTTTTGAAATCTCGACAAGTCGCAGGACAAAAGTGTGGCAAGAGGTAAAACAAAGTCTGGGAGGTGCCAGTCATGGCACTTAAGATTTGTCGCTACAAAATATGCTTGTGTTCGCTGTGGTTGTATGGCAAACTACTTTTTGCGTGCGGACTTAGCCTGCACGAACAGGCACCCTAGCTTTAGCAGTGTTGCCTGCTATGTATGAAGTGGAGTATAGTTTGCACCGGTTTGTGCTTTTGTGAACTGGGTAAAAATGACACAGATTGAGCGCGAGGCATTATCTCTGACCCCCCACCCACCTACCCACTTTTGTTGTTCAGATGGTTGAGAATTATGTTTATTTAAAGCACTATCTTTTCTTCGTGCATTTCCCTGTTTTACGCTGTTCTCAGCACGCCAAGATGCTGTGCGCTCTTGACAGGAGCGCGGGTGGCAGTGGCTATATGCATGGGGTAATACCTACATGTGGGGGGGAATGCACGGGTGTGTTCTATTTTGCCTTTTTTTTTTTTGCCGGTCCAGGTATAATGGTTATTGGCTACGACAGTCGGATTTTGCAATTTTCTCAGTGTCGTTATAAGTGGACTGCGCTGTGTAATCTGTTTCCCCCCTACACTATTGGTCCAGTGTGGAAGGTGTAGGGGCTTTTAAAATTGTAAACGCAGTCGACCCAAAGCGCGCGCATGCGCACACTGAAGAATGCAGGGTGCCTTTTCTTGCAGAAAAGATTAGTACCGCGCGAATGGGACAGGACAGGAGAACGAGGAAACACAGGCGCAGACTTCCAACTGTTTATTCGAGAACGGAAAGCAAACGCTATATATATATATATATAGGGGGGTGAACCTATGCGCATAACCATCACTGTCATTCACACAAGGCCTGATTGAAATCTAGACCACATTGATCAAAATTTGCCTTGCAGAAAGGCCGATAAACCAGAGGGCATTCAGTCGGCATGTTCGTCCCCAGAAACTCCGTGTCAGGGAAACGATTAGGAACTAGTAAGGAACCTACTAGTATAGGACCAGTGCAATGGACCAACTGGCCAATAAAGAACGTCCTTTCTTCTCCCCTTACCGCGCAGGCGGTGCAGTGCTCGGACCTGCTGATGCAGAAGATCCAGGCGCAGAACCGGCGCACCCTGGACCTGCTGGCCTCCAAGTGCTACTTCTACCACAGCCGCTGCTACGAGCTCACCGACAAGATGAGCGACATCCGCAGGTGCCTGTTCCTCCTCCTCCTTCCAGTGACCCTCACCCAAAGCCTGTAATTTGGCCTGACTACGCCAATCAACCACCGTTTTTATCGGCAAAGTCACATTTACGAAATTCTTAGGCCAGTTGTGTGGTATTATGTGCCGATTTAATTCCATGGAAAACAAGTCCTTGTGCACTAATGTAACGCAGCTGACTTACTGCTGAGAGCTCTCAAGAAATTTGTGGCGGGGAACTTCTTAATACGCGTGCAATTGTTTTTTTTCTTGACATCGAGGTAAAATTACCATCCCGCCTAGCATAGAAGTCGAGTTAGTAGGTTTTCAAGTTGCCAGCGGGCAAAACCCCAGGTGGTAGCTTGTCTCAAGGGACGCCGCTGTTCCGCGAGAGGAGCGTTGAGCAAGATCAGGTGGAGGGAGTCGATGCGGCCACGTTGCCTTAGCTGGTTGTCGGCGTAGGAACGTCCTCGCACCGCTGACGAGGTCCGGGAGCAAACACCAGTGGATTGCCAAGTCATCATCATCGTGAGGTGGAGCGGCAGCAGTGGGAAGATGGGAGAAGTGGAATAAAGGCTGTTGGTGTGGGGTCCGTGCGCTTGGGAATTGTGCGAGTGTGTCACGGCTGAAGCGTGACAGTACCTGGATATAATGCGTACTGTCTGGAACATTTGTATCAAACCATGATCATATGTCATCGAGATTTTGCTGTGGCCTAAAACCGTGGCTTTCCAGCCGTAACGGAGTAATCCTGTTGCCACCGGCAAATCGCTAGGGCTTTTTTTCTGTTTGCGGTGCAATGTGGTGTCGCAAGGGGAGGATGAGAATGCCTCCCGTACACCTCTTGGGCTGGTCGGAGGGCAGTGGTGGGAGCTGTGTCTTTGTCCTCTGCAGCTTCCTGCACAGCCGCCTGCGCACGGCCACCCTGCGCAGCGACTACGAGGGCCAGGCTGTGCTGGTCAACTGCCTGCTGCGCAACTACCTGCACTACAACCTCTACGAACAGGTGGGTCTCCCGGCCCGAAAGACGCGGGTTCGATCCCGGCCGCGGCGGCCGAATTTCAATGGAGGTGAAATTCCAGAGGTCCGTGTACTGTGCACATTAAAGAACCCCAGGTGGTGGAACTTTCCAGAGCCCTCCACTATGGCATCCCTCGTAGCCTGGGTTGCTTTGGGACCTTAAACCCTAAAAAACCAAACCAAAGACAAGTGGAGATGGTTAGACTCCAAGGGCCACCCGAAACATTCAGTGGCGCCTTCGCATCGGATAAGAGGAATGGTGCCGTGCCTGGCCTGGCAAAGATGAGCATCGTTGACGACAGTGGTGAGGCCACACACACAGGCAGTCTGCAGGTGTGGCGGCCATTTTTCGATTCACTTTGGCAATGATGCAATCAGTGGTTCTTTCGCTAAGTTAGAACACGGAGTGGGGACAGCAGTGCTTATGGGTGGCCCGTGCTGTTGCATGTGTGACATCGGCGCCATGAACTGAAGGGCGGGCCCCCGCCAACTGTGATGTGAGAGAAATCGCGACACTTTATACAGAGAAACTAGGCGGGACAGAAAACGCCGAAAATCAACACAAAACACCAAGACGGGACATTATACACTTGTCCAGTGTTGCGTAGTAAAGTTCTTCCACGACCGGCTTATCTGCACTGGTGTAATGTACTCCGAAGGCCCTGGCGCATGGAAACATGATCACTTGTGTTAGTGAAATCTGAAGTGACTGGTACGTTTGTCGTGCAGTCTATCCAGCTTGTCCATAACACCACGTCGCACACCAAACTGCCCTCAGTGGTCCGTTGTACCACTTGTTTCTGCTATATGTGTTCTCACCACATTGTGCACCACATCATAGCTTCCAGTTCAAGCTCTTCGTTTTCTTCTTCCCCTTCGTGTGCACTTCTCTTAATAGCAATGCCTTTCTAATGGACACATCTTTCTTGCGTCACACGTGCATAGTCTGTGACTGTACAAAAGGACCTTCGTAATAGTCTTTTAGAAGTGGTCTGCTCTGTGTGTCACAGCGAATCGTGCAAATGAATTACCTTAAGACGCTCGCTGCTGTGTTTCCAGCTTGTGTGCCACAGGATCAGCGGTAGACAAAAATAAATTGGCCACCAGAGTCCGTGGGGGTGTAACTTGACTGTTCAAAACTAGTGTTGGAGGGGAACCACCACTTGGAACAATTTTGTCAGAAAACCTACGGCAAGAAATCTCTTGTTGGTGCAGGTCTGCTTCAGTTTCTCCCGAGTGTCCCACTTTTTCAGCAGTGAGAGGAGGGTGGACAGGACTGGCACGGGAGGGATGCAACCTCAGCCCGGCAACCCTGTGCACAGTCAACAGATGTTGGATCTAAGACAGAACCAGTTTGCAAAAAGCATCGGTCCTGCCGATCACCAACATGCATCTGATTGTGTGCACGTCAGACGGGCGGGGGAGACGACAGTGTATGAATGATCACTTGTCGATGAGGTCACACCCCAACCTATCACTACTTGGGAAGCCCCCCCCCCCCCCCCAATTTATTTAATTATTTATTTATTTCATACATACTGCCATCTGCCATTTGGTGGTCAAGGCAGGAGTGCACAAAGTTAAAAAAGAAAATTACGAAGTAGTAAAAAGAAAATAACAGCAACAAAGGGCGATTAATTCAATAAATAAATAAATTCAATAAGACGAACGGGAAGCAAAAAAAGTACAGGCAAATCATTTGTCATCAACCAGACTGGGTGAACAGAATAAAAACAGAGAAATTGAAATACACTGTGTACTAGACGCGCTACTGTGATACATGAGACGAAACAGCAGACAAGATTCTGAAGATACCAGGTTGGTGATATCGCTTGGCAGTCGCTTCCATTCGGAAATGGTGTGTAGAAAGAAGGAACAAGAATGTGCTTTTGTTCGGCATCGTGGCATCAAGATAGTCCTTTTGTGTTTGTTACGGGTGGGGCGTGTTGTGTTGTATTGCATGTAATTCTGAAAATTCAGTTTTGTTTTATTACCTATGATGTTGAACATTTTTAATCTGTGCAGCTTGCGACGGGATTCAAGCCTGGGAAGCCCAGATCTGTTGAGCAAATCAGGTACCGAGACCTGTCAACCATAAGCGTGATAAATAAACTGGGTAAATAAACCAAATAAGTAAGCTTCCACCAACATGGGCGTTTTGTGGGAATTCACAATGAATGATAAAACGAGGTTTTGCTGCATTCAGGGGCACCTGTGTGCAGTGGTGCGTGTTGAAGGAGAACCCCCCGCGTGTCCCCCTAACGCAGGCGTCCAAGCTGGTGTCCAAGTCGGCCTTCCCGGAGGCGGCGTCCAACAACGAGTGGGCGCGCTACCAGTACTACCTGGGCCGGATCCGGGCCATCCAGCTGGACTACTCGGAGGCGAGGCGCCACCTGCTGCAGGCCATCCGCAAGGCCCCTCAGCATGCCGCCCTGGGCTTCAAGCAGACGGTGCACAAGCTGGCCACCACAGTGGACCTGCTGCTGGGGGACATCCCGGACCGGTCCGTCTTCCGGCAGCCGCCCCTGCGCCGCACCCTGGCCCCCTACTTCCAGCTCACCCAGGGTGGGTGTGGAGAAGGGAGGAGGAGTAATCCACCACAGACGGCCAGGCATTCTGAGCTGCGAGCGCGTATTAAGGCAGAAGCCTTTAATGCCTCATCGTTGTAAGCAGGAGCTGTCGACAGAAATGTCACGCTTTTCAATTGGTCAAAACGGTCGTGACCTCACAGTGCACAATTTTCAAACTGGGCCAATGGTACTTTGGCTAGTAACCATGCAACCAATTGAAGGGATCGTATAGTGATGCTCTAAGTAAGTGGAACTGAGCTTAGTTAATTGCTTAATTATCCAAGTAGCCTAATCAACCTTTCTAGTCAGGCAAGATAAATAAATAAAGCCGAGTAGGAAATTGGTCGAGTTAGGGAATCGAACCCCGGTCTCCAGAGTGCGAGACGAGCTTGCTAACCACTGCACCATGCCAGCTCGATGGTTTGGAATGAACAAAGTCACGTCTAGGTGTCTTCATTCACTTCCATCTTTGTTCCTTCCCTTACCACCAGGTTCAGGTGTCCACCGAGACATGGGAGACAGATACATTTCCTTTCCTCAAAAACCAGTTTACTGAGCGCACAGCCCAACAGTGATGGTGTTCTTTGGACTCCCTGGCAGCGTTGCAAGGCGCTGTTGTGTTCCACTCTTAGAGGGGAAGCTTAACACCTTAACCACACATCAGTGACACAAGCAGCAACACCACGCTTAAGGGGGGACACTGGTCTTGAAAAGAAAATTTTATTAATTTAGTCATAGCTATGAAATTTTCTGGGCACATGTATTTTTGTGCACTGATTCTAGATATGTCATTTAATTTCATGTAAAACAATTCCTTGGGCACTTATGCACTTTTTATGCAAGTATTTTGTAGAGAGTTTTGAAGAAAATTTGCTGCAGGAAACTCGCTGAAATGTATGCCATTGGGTTCTCTTCACACCAAGGAATACAATAAGGGTGAAATTGTCATCCTGCCTATCATAGAACTTGAGTAATAGGGTACTGAAGCTGCCACTTCACACACAGGAACACACATTTTCCTTCTCATTTCTGAAGCGACAACTTCAAAACTCTATAACTTAAGTTCTATGATAGGCAGGATGTCAATTTCACCCTTATTGTATTCCTTGGTGTCAAGAGAACCCAATGGCATACATTTCAGCGAGTTTCCTGCAGCGAATTTTCTTCAAAACTCTCCGCAAAATACTAGCATAGAAAGTACATAAGTGCTCAAGGAATTGTTTTACATGAAATTATATGACATATTTAGAATCAGCACACAAAAATACATATTCCCTGAAGATTTCGTAACTGTGACTTCATTAATAAAAAATTTTTTTTCAAGACCAGTGTCCGCCCTTAAGGCTTCCGCCTCACTGCACTTTGGGTCAACAAAGTGCCACCCTGAATTTTTGTTTGCTCGGGTTGTCCAGAGGTTCTTGTTCGCTTGTTTCGCGACATGCTGTCTGCTCGCTTACCTGAAAGCATCGCAGGTGAGCCACTCGTATACTGGAGCAGCTATAGCGCTTGTTGCTAACATTTTTGCGAAGGCTTTCGTCTATCTTCCTATCCACAATGAGTTGGGCTACTTTGTGCAAACTTCGCTGCCAGCAGTAGCGGCGAGCATACCTCCGAAGCTGAGTTCTGTAATGCACCTACGCTAAGCTGACAGTGTGATCTTCAAATTGACTTAGTGATCGTGATCGAACGCATGGCATTGCTTAAGGCGGCCATGGCTTGCGGCGTCACCTAGATGACAGCGTCCTGGTAGTGTAACCGAGGGGGAGCCCAGCGGCGAGTCCGCAAACAGCCTCTGGAAAGTAGGTCGTGTGACCGTGACGCTGCTTCCTGTCAGAGTGGAAGCTAAGACCTGCCAGCCAGTAGTCCGGGACTTGAAAATCAAGTAAGCCCATCGTGTCGCCGGTCGGGGCTCTAAGGTGATGGCAGCAGAGCCGGGTGCATCGTCCCCGTCACGCAGGAGGGAGTTCGCGCGACATACATGCCGAGGCGGCTCACAACATAAGCAAGACTCGCGTAGCGCCATTGGTGCTAAAGGACCACTTAAATCGAAAGTAAACATTTTTTTGCCCGTGAGTTATCCGCAGCACATTCTTGGCAGATTCTGAGCATGCTGACAGAAATTTCGATGTAGTGAAATTTCAGTGCTACGAAGTAAATTGCCGACTTTATTGGTTTCGTTAAAGGGGCTCTCTTTCGAAGAGAGCATGTCAACTCAGTCAATCGCAGACTTCTGCTCTGCTCGCAGGAGAGAACCCGCAGTCATGCGCAATAGTTGGTGAGCCCTTTCCGAGAAGTTATTCATGCTTGCACCGTGCCTGCATATACAGTAGCCGACCGATATTTCGGACTCCAATAATTCGGACTAGCGCGATATTTCGGACTTCGCTGAGGAACCGTCGCGCACCTCATAGGAATGTGTACATTTTCACGACCGATATTTCGGACTTTGTGGGGTCTAAAAGTTCGAATTTTCGGACTAAAATAGGCGCCAACAATATTGTGATGATCGTTTTTCAACCGAAAGTTCGTTATTTCGGCTTAATATAGACGTGAGCGGGCATCACTGTCACAACCAACCCGTTTGCCGCCACCGCGAAAGGCGCCATCTTGGATTTAAACGGAATCGGACTGGCTTGGATAGGCTTGGCTATTTGTTCTCCACCGTTGCTATTCGAGATAAGATGCTCGCCATTGCCATCGAGATGCCCTACAAAGGGCGCACGATCGCATGGAAAACGAATGGTATAGCAGAACAGCTGTAGCACCCCCCCCCCCCCCCCCCCTTGCTGCACGCGGAGTGGGGGGGGGGGGGGGGGGGGGGGGGTCGGAGGTGCCTGCTTCCACTCGCGTCTTAGCCGTGGGTTACCCATGGGTTAGCTCAGTCTTTGCGAACGTCATTGCCTCATGCAGACTGACTGTTCTTGCTTCGTGCAGCGAGTGCATTCATTTGCCGCAAGACCGCGGCCGCGTTGCACTATCTGGTATCATGATGTGATAGGGTGCGGACATGAAGAAAGCATGGCTATGACTCAGACAGAGTCTAATATTATCGCATGTAGGCCGAACATGGGGAGCGATGATTTTCGCGATTTTGAAAACTGTTTTTTCGCAGAATTGTTTATTTTTTTAAGTTCACGGATTTTTCGGACTGTTCGATTATTCGGACCATTTTCTGGGTCCCGCTGAGTCCGAAAAATCTGTCGGCGACTGTACCAGTCCAGAGATGTAGAATTGGTTGGACACTTTCAGAAGCTACCATGGCCGCAGTCAATAAAGGGTGTAGCTCTATTGAGCGGCTCTAAGCGGTGGGGCCAGGGGAGTAAATGACTAGGGGAGAGGGGAAAGGTGCCGAAAATTCAGATTTCACCACAGATGACTGAGCTTCTACACAGCACATCAAGAAAATTCTTCCTGCGGGATGGAGTGGGTATCATCACAGGCATACTGCATCTTCATCAGGGCCCCTTTAAATCGGGGTTTAACTGTGAAACGGTCCCCGGGCTCTCTGCCACTGTCCACTGTAGCCGTGAAGTGCATCACACTAGAGACAAACTCCAAAGCGGCTGCCAGGGTCACATCGTTCGCCTGTTCATGCTTGGGCACTCCGCTGTTGCTTGCTGACGCCGCTGCCAAGTAACTGGTGCCGGGCAATGCGAGGCTTGAATTTTGCCACCTGAAATCTAACAGCCAATTGCATTGCCTCATTTTATGATCTCTCTTTTTTTTAGCTACAATCTCAGTCGACCTTTTGTTCTGGCAGGGGAAAAAAAACTGAAGTTTCGCTCTTTCAAAAGAGACCAAGTTCGCAGTGCTGCACTGGCTTCTTTTGACGGTGCAAGCAACGGAAAAGGAAACAAATTTTTCTGAGCTGTCTTATCAAGATTGCATCTTCACCTGTTGATTTCTCGTTAGCTCGACGGTATTCAACCATGAAGCTTGGCAGTTAGATTAAGAATGGTGAGACATATCCAACTTTGACAAAGGACCAGTGTCCCATGGATGAAAGTAGCAAGAGTGTAGTGAGCAGCCCCTTGAGAGCAGGTGGAATGCCAGATTTAACCAAGTTGTTAGACAAGGCAGTTGTGTAACCTTAAAGGTGCACTGAAGAGGATTCTGAACTTGTCTTCTTGCCGCGGGAACTCTATCTACACGTTCCTAGCATTCTTAGAATCTGCAACTTATTGCCCTGTACGGCCGATTTCCCTAATTAAATCGAATTAACGTCCGGCTCCCGCCCTTTTTTTTTAATTCTCCCTCGTACGATGGGCGGAGTCCACCAACGCGTGAAGTTCCTTTCAGCCAGCTCCGTGGAGGCTTTGCTTTCGCTTTATTTTGTTTTTTTGGTTTCCATGAATAAAATAGTTTCATTCGCAGATAATATAGCCGCAAAATAAGCCCGCAGAAATAAAAATACGCGCGGACTATTTGCTACTACGGACTACTACGTATTACTCCGCCGATGGCAGAGCGGCAAGCCGCCACGGGACTGGGTGAAAGGCACTCCACGCGTTG
The DNA here is from genome assembly GCF_055824585.1 of Amblyomma mixtum. NCBI lineage: Eukaryota > Metazoa > Arthropoda > Arachnida > Ixodida > Ixodidae > Amblyomma > Amblyomma mixtum. Next base: position 14,893,752 of record NC_143017.1, read on the forward strand.
GTCGACTCCGCCCACCGTTCGGGGGAGAATTAAAAAAAAGGCGGGAGCCGGACGTTACTTCGATTTAATTTGGGAAATCAGCCATACAGGGCAATAAGTCGCAGTTTCTAAGAATTCTAGGAACATGTAGATCAAGTTCCCGCGGCAAAAAGACAAGCTCAGAATTCTCTTCCGTGCACCTTTAAGTGATCGGAAGCGGGCGGACTGGGTGAGAGAACAAATGCGGGTTAATGACATCCTAGTTGAAATGAAATCAAGAGGAAGAAGTGGGCTTGGGCAGGGCATGTAATGCGAAGGCAAGATAACTGCTGGTCCTTAAAGGGGCTGCTAAACACTGCTTGGGGGGATACCGGCTATACTTCAGGTGGATTCTTTATGTCACGCAGATGCTGACTTAAAAAGAATGACAGGAATCGCACAGGAACGGGAGTTATTCAATGAAGAAATTTCAAAATACAAGCAAGCAAAACGCTGCCCTCAACTCGATTTTGGCGGGGCTTCCCACTCCTATTTCGCTCTCCCAATGACGGCACCTGGCACAACCAATCAAAACAGCCAGCCAGAGCACGTCACGGAAGTTTGTACTCCATGGTTGCCTGCTCTCTAACTCGTTCTTGCTGAGTCTGGCAGCGTCGTTTCCATGCCAGAGCCCCTGGTGGTGTATTTTTATTTTACTTGCTTTGCAGGGCTTTTATCTAAGAGAAAGACATTTTTGTTGATCTAATATAAAACGCAGACAGGTAACAAAATGTTTCTCTATTTATTCACACAATTTGCAGTATATTTACTGTTTGTACAATCATCAAGCTCGCTCCAGGTGATGTCATTCGCAGCTGAAACCCGCCACTGTGTGGGGACACCATCAGAGCCATCAATTTGTTTTTGGGAGGATATTAAAATATTAAAAAACGCAATGTATGCGGTATTACCGACGCTAATAGCAGCGTTGTAACTTACTGTATGCGATCAACAGGCAAAATAGTCAACTAAGATAGTGTTTCTGGGCCCCTTTAAGGGAGTGGACTCCAAGAGAAGGCAAGCGTAGCAGGGGGCGACAGAAAGTTCGGTGGGCGGATGAGATTATGAAGTTTGTGGAGATACGGTGGCCCCAGCTGGCGAAGGACAGGGTGAATTGGAGAGACATGGGAGGCATGGCCTTTGCCCTGCAGAGGGTGTAGTCAGGCTGATGATGATGGCGATTGTCCTCCTCTCGCAGCGGTGCGGGCAGGCAACCTGGCGCGCTTCAACGAGGTGCTGGAGAACTTTGGGCCCAAGTTCCAGGCGGACCACACGTTCACGCTCATCATCCGCCTGCGGCACAACGTGATCAAGACAGGCGTCCGCATGATCAACCTCTCGTACCTGCGCATCTCCCTGGCTGACGTGGCCCACAAGCTGCAGCTGGACAGCTCCGAGGACGCCGAGTTCATTGTCGCCAAGGTGAGGGAACAGCATGATGGATGTTGTCATTACTGCTCTCTGTTTTTTTGTTAGATGCCTATCTGAAAAGCATTGTTTTCAGTCAGTCCAATATTACAATGACAGTTGGTGATATTGTCAGCAGTTTGATTGCACAGCTCCAAGTCTTTGAACTCTTTCCTTACCATGGGGAAAAATGACCATTTTCTGAAGGTTTTAGTACATTTTTTTGTTCTGTAAAAACTATTGCATTCATTATTTATTGCAATACCCAGAAACATAGCTGAATAAAGGTGCTTTCTATTCATATAAGTTTCAACAACAAATTGCGTGTTGCAGCAAAAAATTGTTTGCTAAAAACAAGATTTTAGGAAAAAAATCTAACAAAACTTTCAAGAACACACTTATATTTTAAAAAAAATGTTAAAAATTTTTGGAATATGCAAAATGTTTGTTACTCTATTGGCCACTATCTGCAAAAAAAAAAATTCTATCCTGAACAGTATTCTTGCTGCAAAACAATAACTGGAAACCCTGTAGTTGTGCTTCGAAGCGCGGCCGCCTGTGTTTCAGGCTGGTTTCTATCATCACCGATGTGAAAACTGAATCATCTTCAGACTTGTTGTTGCTTGGGTCGTCGATAAAATCACTCGCAGATGGATGGAGTCCTAAAATTTGGTAGGTTTTAGAGCACGTGGCACACATGCGGAGGCTGCCAAGCAGCTTTGATGGCACCACATCTTTGGAGCGCGTTCAAAAAATGCCGTTTTGCAGGGGGTGAAAAAAAACTACCATATTTAATCACATAATGATCGCACCCCTAAATTTTGTTGTCAAAATTCTATTTTTTTTTATTCCCCGCATAATGATTCCACCCCGAACTTGCCACTGCAATTTGCCACGTGCCAGCTCAAGCTCGCGATGATCGTAACCCCCGCACGGGTCCACGCATAGTGCAAGGAGAATGCATCTCCGTTGCCAGCACGCGCTCTCCAGCTTCGCGTCTCCAGCACGCGATGGTCCTGCTAACGTGTGTCGGCTGCGTGTCGCCCGGGGAAAGACGGGTGCCGTGGACTTTCATTCGGCGACACGTTCATGTGACTGCGGTTTTATTTTGGTGTTCCGCACTTTAACAACGGCAGCCGCCTGTTGGTTGACCCACAGTCATCCCGCAGCAAACGCGTCCCGGTGCGTTCTCGCGAGTCTCGATAAAAACGTGCGTTCGCCGTTTTTGCAAGTCGGTGGTGTGCTTTGTGGTTGTGTGTGCGTGTCAGTGCCATTTCACCATGGGGCGGTATGCTAGTTTCATGGCCGTGTTCAAGCTCGAGGCTGCTGATTATGTGCTGGAGCATGGCAACCATGCTGCTGGCAGGCATTTCGGCAGCGACGAAATCCGAGTACACTATTGGAAAAAGCAGTGTGAGAAGCTGATGGCAAGCAGTAAGACTCGCCGGGCCGGAGGATGCGGTCCTTGAATACTTGAGGGATCTGTGCAAAGATGGTTGCGCTCTGTCATTGGAAATGACACAGACACAGGCGCGCACAACTGCCAGGAAACTGGGAATCGCCGCAAAGGACTTCCGCGCTAGCTCCGGTTGGACGACTGGCTTCATGCGACGAAATGGACTTTCATTGAGGCAGCGGACGTCGTTATGCCAGCGGCTCCCACCCGCGTATGAAAGCAAGGTGGTGGACTTTCATCGTTTCGTCACCAGGATCCGCGAAAAGAACGGCTACCATTTGTCACAAATAGGGAATACCGATCAAACGCCGCTCACCTTCGACATGCCCCGGAACACAACTGTCAACGAGAAGGGCGCTCGGGGTGTCCTCGTGAAGTCATCTGGCACAGGGAAGCAGCGATGCACTGTGATGCTCACTGTGACGGCCGATGGGCGAAAGCTGCACCATATGTCGTATTTAAACGAAAGACTGTTCCAAAGGGAAACTCCCCGTGGCATCCATATCCGCGCTCAAATGAAAGGATGGATGACTGCCAACCTGATAGTCGACTGGGTAACGACTGTTTAGGGGCAAAGACCGGGGGTGCTTCTGCTTCCCTTGCTCCTTGTTTTGGATAGTTTTAGGGGACACCTTGTGGATAGCGTACGTGCTAAGCTTAAAGAGCGACACACAGACATTGCAGTGATCTCTGGGGGACTGACGTCCCTTCTACAACCTCTCGACGTGTCACTTAACAAACCATTCAAGGACAATGTTTGAAGGCTCTACGCAGAGTGGATGGCGGCGGGCCAACATCATTTTACGCTGGCCGGCAAAATCAGAAGACCGTCCGTGGAGATGCTTTGCTCGTGGATCGTCGAAGCGTGGAGCGGTATCCCCGACCAGGTAGTGGCCAAGAGCTTTAAAGACACTGGCATATCCAACGCGCTGGATGGAACAGAAGATGACTTTCTGTGGGTCTGCGAAGATGGCCTCAGTGACGACAGTGCCGTTTCCGACAATGAATCATGCAGCAATGGCAGTGGGGATTTAGACTCGGAATAGAGTAATTACTGGACGAGAAAAATGAAAGGGCATTGTGCAGTTCATGTGATGCCTATGCAATGTGTGCGCTTATTACAAAGGCAAGTCTTTGTTGTGATAGCTATCACAAGAAGTCTGACTTGCAACTTGTTTGCATTTTCGGTGCTCAAAAATTTTTTTGAAAAGTTTACCCCACGTAATGATCGCACCCCTAAATTTGCGTCAATTTTTTGAAAAAAAAAAACTGATCATTACGCGAGTAACTACAGTGAAAACTCGTTAATTGTACCCCCGTTAATTTGGAAAATCGGATAATTCGACGCGCATGCGAGGTCCCTACAATTATACATAGGAGTCTATGGGGGGGGAACTCTCGTTAATTTGTACAAATTTTGCCGTGCGTCGGTTAATTCGACTTCACTCCACAGCCCGCCAAGCCGGTGCACCGAGAGCAAAAAGAAAAAAACACTCCTGTACGACTGATAGGCCATCCGTGCGGCCATCGTCATCAGCAGCGTGAGAGAGGGCGAGAGAAGCGAGGTTAGCGGCAGCTGGTGTCTCATTGGGCTCTGTTGTGTCGCAGCAGTCGTGTTGGTGTCTTCCACTTGACCCTATCGACAGCCAGTCTCGTTTTGGCGTGTGTCGTCGTTTCCACGTGTTCTGGCTGCTATGATAGCGGTTATTTAACCTTAAGGCGGCGCCTTTTTTGGTAATTGCACGCTTTGCCAGCGTGTGTACTGCACTGCTTTCGAGTGGGTAGCACGCAGTGCCGGCACGCCATGCCTTTGTGTCCTGTCAGCTGACCAAGGATGAAATAATTGAAGAAGTGACAGGCGCTGACAACGACTATTCGTCAGAAGGTGATGATTGTGAGCAGTTGCCCCAGATGCTAAAGTGCACGATGAAAGAAGCCGCAGAAGCCTTGTCCGTGCGGGAGGACTTCTGTGAACAAATCCCTGACGGTCCGTGAGCCACGCACCTGGCAGCTGTTGAAGCTATCGTAGTCGCTCAAATTTGCTCGAAAAATCAGACGACGATAACAGATTTCTTTGCCAAATAAAAGTATGTCCTGTTGCGGCAAACATTGTTTTTTCTTGTTCATTCGATATTTCGACGTTCGGATTATGCGACAATTTTTCGCGGTCCTGTCAGTGTCGAATTGACGAGCTTTTACTGTATACATTGTAAGTTGTGAGTTTTCACATCCAAAAGCACCACATCTGCTATGAGACGCCATAGTGGAGGGCCCTGGGTTAATTTAGCCTACCTGGGGTTCTTTACGATGCGCTACATTGAGCTCAAATCATCTGGGGTAACTAAAATAAATAATTACCACCTAACAGATCGTTAAAGCAGTGGATCGTTAGAACTGTGAAGACATTTCAAGTTTACCTGAAGACCTCCTGAATAGTAGCAGTAGAAAAAAACAGAAGTCCTTTTAATAAATTGGCTACTTTTGAGAGGCATTGTTTTCTTTTGTCGTTTTTTTCTCTTGCTCAGCATAATCGTCTTTGTGAAAGTGTTGCAATTTTTGTGGTGTATAACTTTTGTACTTACTCTGTTACCCGGTTATAACGAAATTGAAAAAAGCCTGATATTTTTCACTACACGTTTTTCATTACATGCAGTTTTCGCAAGAAGAATCGAAAGGACAGTGTAGAACAGAAACCAAAAGAAAAAATGAATATGAAATACCTTAATGAGGGTGAAATCACTTTGAAAATTTACAAAAAACAGCAATACTCAAAGTTACAAACACTGAGAAACAATTTGTTGTCACGCTGATAGCGCAACTGCGGACTCCTCACCTTGTGTTGCTGCCGTTCTGCCATCCCCGCTCCCAGCGCACGAGAGCTGTCAGGGCTTAATCGGTGCTTAATCGGTGCTTAATCGGTGCTTAATCGGTGCTTAATCGGTGCTTAATCGGTGCTTAATCGGTGCTTGATCGGTGTCTGATCAATGATCAGTACAATCAGTCCCACAATCTGGCTATAGGAACGCTGGGGTTGAGGCACATGGGGATTTGGGTCAGTGGCCCTAGGGTCAAGGGGTCAGTGGAACAGACTGATAACCCCTGGATTACGCACATTCAAACCTCGTTACAACAAACAATGATATGTGTTTAATCTGCACTTAATCTGCGCTTAATCATGCGAGCAACTGTGCTGCGGTGTTGGCCGGGCACTGCTTGTTTCGTTTTTTTTTTTGTTGCTGTGCCATATTATTTTGGCTGCTTCTGAGCGTAAACTGTTGTAATGCCACGTGGTACGACGTTCCAAAAGAGAAAGCACTGAAGCACAGTGCGTTGTGTCAACTGCGGCGGCTCGTGTCATTTCGTGCTTTATTGTAGCAAAACTTTTGTGTGGTGCTGCCGAATCTCAAGTAGCTTAGCACCAGCTAACAGATAGATGGCGTAGCCAGTTCATTGTATCAAGGTCAACCACTGCAACACCTACCTTACATGGAGGTCTCAAATCCACCCGCTTCAATGAGGGCCGCGCTGGGGAATTGTGAAACTTGAATTGAGCACGACTGTTGTCTTCAGGTAAGGAGAAAATGAGAAGTATAGTTGAAAAATTGCTTTCTTCTAAGGTGCATGGTATTACTCAGCAGAATTGTGTGTGAAAATTGGTACCACTTGTGTGGTGTTTTATTTCTATGCTTGTGTACTATATCCCTTTCAGGCGCCATTTTTTGTTTTGACTGAAATCAATTATTTTTTCACCTAGGTAGTATATTCAGGCCTCAAGAAAGAGAATTTGTTAGTTTTTGAACATGAAAGACCAGCAAGTAAGTTTTTACAACGATGTGGAAAATCTCGAACAAAGTGTTAGATTTGTTAGAAATAATGACATCTGAATGTTCTCGTGTGTGAGGTAAACACCCAAGGGATCGTGGAATCGCTTTGTGTTTCGGAGATTCACATTACGCTCAAAATTGAGCAAAAACAGTCGATGTTTTCACTCGCGGCAAAATCTGTCTGCACAAAAACGGTGGACCTAGCTCACTCTTATGGGAAATATTGTTTACTGCATTTGCTAGATGGTACAAAGAAGGCAACTTATTTGCAACAAGAAGGGTGCTCAATGTGACTGAAGTAATGAAATCACTGTCAAGTGCTCCAGTTTCTCAGAAAAAGTTGTAGGTTTGCCGCCTGAAAGGGTATCTCTTTAGCTCAGTAGCATGAGTGTGGAATGAAGATGCACATGGCATGCTTGGCTTCCGCCAGCCCGCCCACAAAGCAGAGTGGCAGAGTTCTGAGCACAGCCCTACTTTTGAAGGAAGAAACAGCGTGACGAAACACGGACACACATAGAAAAGACACACACACGAGCCCTGCTTTCTGTGCCCATGTCTGCCAGCGTGGGGCGAGGCCTGCGAGAGTGTGGCAGTAGTGTTTTTCTCCCAGAGAGAGAGAGAGCAGGTGGTGATGGTTGTGCAGGCCATCCGTGACGGGGTGATAGAGGCCACCATCGACCACGAGCGGGGCTGCATGCAGTCCAAGGAGAACATGGACATCTACTGCACCCGGGAGCCCCAGGCGGCGTTCCACCAGCGCATCTGCTTCTGCCTCGACATCCACAACCAGTCAGTCAAGGTGGGCGCATGTTGAAAGCCTCAAGGGGGGGAGGCACCAAATTTTTTGGCTGGCATGTTGTGTGTTTCAAACATTGAGTGTTGCTCCAGGACTCGGGGTTCATGTGTGCGCTGTAAATGATGTATTCATCATGTATGCTGAGTGATTCCGGTTTCTGAGCGCAGGGAAGTGCTGTGAGGTCATTATCAGGGAAGAGCAGCAACCCTGCTCGACTGCCACATCGTCCGCTCTTCTGCACGTGCTGCATACCAGCTACTTTCGAAATGCCGGCAAGCTTGGCACTGTGATAGGTTGAGAAAAGCCAAGCAAGCAAGGGACGACACCAAATTCTGTAACCAAGCGGCTTATTTGTGCCGAGCTCAGTTGGCATACCACATTTGCCAACGCGCCTTCTGCATTGTATTTCGGTTTGCCACACTACGCCGATGCTGATGCTCGGCAGACATCTGAGTCTATGGCCCATAGCTGACAGCGCGGACTACATCAACCGGTCTCCTGGCCGCATTAGAGCGGCACGATGTCTCCCTCTTAGTGCCGGTCAATTCCTGTCACTGTCTTCACTTTGCTGCAAAACTGCTCAGTGTTCTGTGGCTGCTGATTACGATAACTGCTGCTCGCTCTTTCTGCTGCTTGCTTAGCAAACAGTCCGTGTGTTTGCTAAATGAATGCCTCAAGATACTGTTTAAATGTGTGTAAGGGCCACACCCTGTTTTCCTGAAGGAAATGTAAAGAAAAAAAAAATCCCTGTAAGGGCTGCACTCAAAACTTTCCATGACCCACGGAATGCACGCACCGTGGCCTCCGCAATCAGCTCTGGCTGCGAGCAACAGTGCGCTTATTCGTGGAGGCCACATAGTACGCACACAGGAGCTTCCAGGTGCTTCCCATGGACGGCACTCAAGGCCACATTTCATCATCATTATCGTCAACTTTTTCTCCCGCTGCGAGCTCTCCCTATCCATGTTGGGACCACTGTCACCAGCTCTGCCAGCTCCGGCTTTTTGTGGCTGTCAAAGGGACGGGAGTTGCGGTAGTGTATTAGTTCACCACCGTTGTGGCTTTCGTGTGCTGCCACCGAGCGGTGCAGTTTTAGCATGATGGGCAAGCACCTTAATACAGTCGACGACTGATTTTTTGGACTCTCTCTAGGGACCGCGAAAACAACCGAAAAATGGGCAGTCTGGAAAATCAAATTTCACCGAAAAAATTACTTATTACCAATATGCCGGACGAAGCAGCCAGTTGTATGGCACACACTCTAAAGCTCCTCATGACTGTACATATTTCGCTGCACGACATGTGCACGGACGACGGGCAGCGACCGCTTTTCACGAGCTCGGCCTGGCTGTGCTGCCCTCGGCGTGTCGCCGATGAACGCAGGGGTTGGGACAAAGTCTAAATGGGAAAGCGAACACACCACTGCGGGAACTGCGCTGCGCCCACAGTACGATGGGCCCGGAATGAGAGCGCGAAGATGGCGCAACGATAAGAACAGGGTAAACGGCCAAAGCAAGCGTTTCGTCGGCATTTGCCTTCGCCATTAGGCCTGACGACTAGAGCCAAAATCGGCATCGTATCCAACGATATGCACTTTGCGGTGGCTTGCATATGACCGCGGCCTCGGGCGCCATCCATGAATGGCACTTGGAAGCTTCTGTGCGTGTGCGTGGCCTCCGTGATGAAGCGCACCAATGCTCGCAGTCAGAGTCGATCGCGGAGGCCACAGCGCATGCATTTATAAGGCTATTCCCACCTTGGTCTTGGAAAGTTCGGGTGTGGCTCTTACACGGATTTATTTTCTTTCGGGAAAACGGGGTGCGGTTTATACACGGGTGCGGCCCTTACACACGTTTATACGGTACTTGGCAGCTTGGGTGTTGGAGGCGAGTGCGAACGAGGTCCGGAAAATCGAGTGGCCAGTTGCGATGCGCCCGAAATTTCAGGCGCTCTTATACATTGGCTTTATGGGCCATGTCGCGGTGCCACAAAAAAGTCCGAATAATCAAGCATGTCCGAATTTTCGGTCGGTTGTTGACTGTACCTACACAGCTGGGAGTTTTCTCTCAAATACGGAAATTGTGTGGGGGTGGGGGGTCATGAAATTTGACGTGGCGAAGAAGTGCGTCCAACAATGATGCAACCACAAGGATGCATTGAGGAGCACAAGTTGCAAAAAGCCCAAGGCAAGCCGTGCGAGTTTCCAGAACTGGAAGAAGAGCTGCTCTGCTATGTGATGGAAGTACGGAACAACAGCTACGCGTTGACTTTTTCTGGGATGAGCGAGCACCAGAGCACAGCACCAGCTCGGGGTCGGAAGACTCCACGAGCGATGATTGAACGTAGAGTAAATGCCGCTCATTCTCTGATCAGTGTTTCTAATTAAAAAAAAAATATTTTTTTCCAATATCGCGTGTATGGGCTACACCCCGAAAATTTGCCATTGAACCTGGAAACAAAAGTGCGGCCCTTACACGCGTTTATGTGGTATTTGCCATCAGCACACGAACCTCCAATTCTTCGACGTAGTGCCTGGCCGATGTTGCGTGTCGCCGTTCATTGTGCGTCACTTTAGTGTGCTGTAATGTCACTAATGTTCACTGATATCGTTCCTATGGCTATACGTGTGCAAATGCCACGCTAGCAATGGGTCTCGATCGTGAGAAAGAGCATTTATAGACTCTTTGTAGCTGAATTGAAATGTATTTCAAGCTTTGGTCGCATCGAATACTTGGCCAGAGGTGACCTTAAGTACAGAGGAAGCCCAAAACAAGCTTTTTATAGCCTTAAAATTTGGTGTCTCAACCTCTTTAAACGCGATCTGCTTGACACTGAGGCAAACGGTCCTTTTCAAACTCTTGCCACTGCTGCTAATGTGCCAGAATGTCTTATTTGAGTCTTTAAAGCCAGTTAATACAGTTGCACTTGTTTTGCCGACAAAATGTCCCAGAAGTGAAATAAGAAACATGAAACAGTGGCGCCATCTAGTCAAGGCATTGTTAACTACAAACCATTAGAGCAAGAATATTTCCATCGCATGACATGTAAGGCTCAAAAACTTTGTAAATTTAATATAAATCATTGTGTTCTATCTTTTAAGTAGATAACACTACATAATAAGGCTTGAAGTGTATTTTTTGCTGCTTCGTTCCGGAAGTTTGTGTTACTTTCCGGGCAGTTTCAAACAGTAGCAGTGCAACTTGAGGTCTGATTAGGCTTGATTGCTCCAGAATCGAGAGTGTATCTCAAAAACTGGGCTATAGCGGCTTCAACTTGATCGTCGAACCTAGTTAAGTCATAGCGAAAAGCAACAACACCAGTAGTTGCCGGTAAACATGCTACCCAGAATCGCAAGGACTGTTGAATCGGGTGAAGCGGGCGGCTCTTGCTTGGAAGGACGCCGCCATGTTTTCACGCTAAATGCGCAAAAGCCACAACGCTAACTTTTGAAGATTGCGTGCGTACGCTAGCGCTATTTCCCTGTTAGCGTTTCTTGCTATGAGAAGACAGTTCTTAAATGCAGTTGTCAGTTGTCACTTTGCGTGTCCTTTAAGGTGTCCATGACCTTGTACAGGCTGCAGCACTTATTTCCAACGTGTCTTCACATGTAGGTCACCTGGTTGGGGACGATACCTGAATTGAAAAAAAAAAAATGCGGCTCTTAAAGCTGGTGGCCTGTAAAATATGTGGCTTAGTTGAGAGTGCTGAAGGCTTGCCAGTGCGGCAAGACATTGGGCATTCAGAATGTCTGTTAATTGTAGTATAGTGAAAGGTTAATTCCAACTTGAATCATTCGAAATTTTTTTTATCATTCAGACATTTGAAGTGTGTATGCAGGACATGGATTGTTGCTTGGTGGCACTGCCTGTGTTTTGGGCAGTAGAAAGTGCAAGAAGACCACTTTCCTGATGAGTGCCGCCGTGCAGTCTGATCGGTGTGTGTGTCTCCCCTCCCAGGCCATGCGGTTTCCACCAAAGTCGTACAACAAGGACCTGGAGTCAGCCGAGGTGAGCTCTCTCTCTCGCACGCTGCTGCTGCTGCCTGGCGGGAAACAGGCCACCACGGTGGCCTTGCTCTGTTCTTGGCTAACTCCTTGTTAACTGCTGGGGAGGAGTGGGCAAAGCGTGGGATGCAGAGCCAAGTCCTTTGGGGTAATGGAGTGGATTCTAAGAGAAGGCAGGGATCAGGTGGCTGAGGAGGAGGCTTAAAGGGACCACGCAAAGAATTAAAAGCCGCTTGTACATGTTAGAAGTGATGCTCAGAAGCATTGACACCAAGTATGAGTCTTCGGAACTGAGCCGGCAATTTATTATGAATTTTTAAAAATCGTGTTTTTTAAAATTCGTGGACCGTTTGGTGTCTTCGTAGGGAGCCATTTTGGAACCAAAATCGGGAAAACAGACGTCACTAGTCCCATGACGTCGGCAGGCCACCGCACGCTGTCATTCGCTTGAGCCGCGGCAGCAACGACGTCACGGGCACACTTCCGGCAGCGGTGAAAATCATCTGCTCGAGCGGCCGCGCGACCCCCTCGGGCAAGCGCGATCCAGAGCATTGCCTTTGCGCATATGTTTTCAATTTACGTCTGCCGCCTCTTTCTGTCGCGAGTTCGGGAGCCAAGAAAGCGCAGAGACCGGAGAGATGCTGCCGACGCACGCTGCTCCTCGGGAGTGGGACAACCGGAAGTCGTAAACCGAATGTCAGCGAATGACATATTCATAGGCGGTGCCCAGTCCTGGAGCTGTTTTCTTTATTTGCTTATGGTGCCCCGCGCGTACGAGTTGAGGGGGGGAGAGGAGGAGCGTGATTTTTAATCGTCTATAACTGCGTTGTTATTGATGCTAGCTCAAATTCTTGCGCTGGGGAGACGAGTGATGGATTGCCTATCTTTACGTAATCTCGATAAATTTATTTCATAGTCCCTTTAAGGCCTTTGTCCTGTAGAGTCAGGCTGGTAATGGTGGTGACAAAATTTCGCAAATTGCACAGTCCCCTGTGCTTTTCCCATAGGTGTGTGAGCTTTCAGGCACTGCGAATGCAGGAACCCAACTGAGCACTTCACTTAATGCATCAGCAGTTGTTCTTGAAACTGGGAAGTAATTTAGGTGTCCACCAAAACCCTCAATCGAGATTTGGTTTGGTTTGGTTTAGGGGGGTTTAACGTCCCAAAGTGACTCAGGCTATTGGGACTTTGTAGTGAAGGGCTCCGGAAAATTTGACCACCTGGGATTTTCGAGTCAGGAGACGAGCACCATAACCACCCAACCATTGCAGCAGTGGTTTCATCAAGATATCTCAAGAAAGAAGTTGTTGTTCTCTCAATCTTCTAAGGCCATTTTCTCGGAATCAATATTTTGCCTGGTGTGGCTGTTAGGGAAAGCCATATCTTGGGAACCACTTATCAGAATTTTATGGGGTTTCTTTTATAACATACCTGAATAAATTTCTGAGGTCAAGACAAGCCCCCTTATTTAAGATATTGTCTCTGGAATTTGTAATAAACAATTAAAATTTGGTTAATGCAGGTCTAGTAAGTAACACTAAATTCAGGGCTGTGCTAAAATTTTTCAGCAAGGAAATTTAGAAAAAGGGCCTTGTCTTGCCCTGGGGTACCTATCCAGGAATGACTGTGCTGAGTTTCAAAGTGCTAGCACATTTTGCAAATTCTCCAGGCATGTCCCAAGGAACCCATGTAAACTACCTTGATATACTCATGTAACTTGAGAACCAGAGGGCACAGCTCCATGAAACTTGGTAGTTCTTCAAATGTTTGTGCTACAAGCTTACCCTGAAAATTTCGTCCATATATCTCAAGAAATAAAAAAGTTGATGCTCAAGGGTAGCCTCCCCCCTTAAAGGGGCAACGCGGCGATGATTTTTTCAGTACCAGTTGATATCATTAAATAGATTCGTCATGCTTTCCAGAGACCAGAGCAAAAAGAATTATTGAAATCGGAGCATGCAAACGAAAGTTATTCCACACTGAAAATTCGAAATGAAAAGCTCAGACGAAAACTCACTTCACTCGCCCATTTCACTCACCCAGTACCGAGATTGGGCGCTACCAATCAGAACCGCGCCTAGCGCACACGCAGCGGAAGCGTGCATGCAGTTGTTGCTTTGTTGAGGCTGTAGACAGCTGCGCATTTTGACGGCGCCTTCCCCCCGTGTAGTCAGGGCAGGGGTGACTAACCACAAAGGAAGCTCCCCGAAGTTTCTTTTTTAGTTGGACTGGAAGGCTGTGGGCAGTAGCCCCCCTCCCCCCCAAACTCGACTCCCGTCTCCTGTCCGGCCTTTCTCTTCCCAATTCTGGGCAAGGTTTGTCGACTGGCTTTTTTTTTCGCTGCCGTCTTGGTATGGTCACGGCCGGTCTCGACGCGCGCGCTTTCTGTTTCGAGCCCACGTTTTTTGAACAGCGCTGGCCGCCACCAAGGTTTGAAGCGGAATGGAAAGTGTCGCCCCTAGCTGTATTCTTGTTAGTTTTCGTTCGCTTTCCCTGCTTCTTTCCAGTTTTTGTGGCATGCGAAAAAACCTTCAGTGTTCAGAGACATAATATTTTGGATTCACTTCGCAAGTATAAAGGAACAATATGCAAACTGGACACCCAACCAATGAGAAAGGCAGCGCCCTATCTGGATGCCACCTCATTTCCGCTGCCGCAAATAGCCGCCGCGTTGCGACACCATCGGCTCGAAACAAGCATTTCTAGCGAAGATTAAAATATCAAATATTATTATTTCGGTGATCTCATTGCGCGTTCGGGACTCACAATGTCCCTTACTCTGCATACAAAGAATAAAGACCACATGCATTGTCTACGTCGCAGGGCACCTTTAATGAGGCTGGCATCTTTTTGTTGCCAACCCGGTACAAGCGTGATAAAAAGAAATGCGAATAGTGGAGTGTGTGGGCACCACGCTATTTGCTTTACTTTTAATTGCCCCTGTACAGTGCTTCCCACATTTTCAACGCGAGACGAGGATGAGAATGTTTTTTTGCATAAGAAATAAGAAGCTTCCTGCAAACGATCTTCATGCGGCATGTAATTTCTCAATACATTCACACATTCTTTGTCTTCATGTGCCGAAAACAGCAACACTTTTTTGTTGCATGACCTGTAATTGTAATCTGCCGTGCATCTCAGAGCGAAGCACTCATTCCCAGTCCTGGCTGCGGCAGTCGAATTTCGCAGGAGGTGAAATTCTAGAGGCCCGTGTGCTGTGCGATGTCAGTGCACGTTAAGGAACCCCAGGTGGTCGAAATTTCCAGAGTCCTTCACTACGGCGTCCCTCATAGCCTGAGTCGCTTTGGGACGTTGAACCCCTGGAAGCCAATAGACACTCATGCCCTATCGTCAAGGCACCAGAGACTGCCCGCAGTCAACATGCAGTCATGTGCACAATGCTACGTATAGCATTGAAGTCCGTGCTGAAGACAATTTATGTTTAACGACGCATCCACAGCAAGTGGACGACGACAATCTGAACTACTGGACTGCTCACTTTCTTTGTTGCCATTTATCGGCAGACAGGGAAACTGAAACTCAAAGGGGGGAGTGGGTTTCGGAGGCGAATTTTTTTATTTTGTGGCATAGAGTGCTGAATTTGGCACGCTTATTGGGAAATGCATAAATGAACAAAGTTTCACTCATATTTGAATACTAGTATTGACATTATAAAATTTTGTGCATCATTGCTATACCTAACTTGCAGAAAGCCTGGTGTGGCAACAAAGCATGGTAGGAGCCCAGAGTCACTCTTAAATGTTAGCCAAAGGAATGTTTTATGCAGTGACATTCTTTCGGCCCTGGCGGAGTCTGTTCACACCACAGTTACAGAAGAAAATACTATTAATTTTTTAATAAAATAGTTGCTTCGGGATCCCTGTTGTTGTTGGCATCGCTGTTCACGCATTTCCAGTGAGCTGTGCGGTCTAACAAGGAAGCAGCAGCAGTATGGTAGGCATGTGAAGAAGCAGAGGTATGGCAAATTTGTAGGCTTATATATCATGGTGTAAAAATAGCACACAGGGAACACAAGGGACGGAAAGGAAACGACGCAGACAAGCGCTAACTCGCAACTGAGGTTTATTGCTGACGCGCGCAATATAAGGTAGTCACTTTAAAAACATAAAAACAAAAACAACCTTTTTTTTTTGATAACGGTTTTTTAAGTGATCTTCCACAGCGCTGAGTGGCGCCTGATGCTTCAGTTTCATTTTTTCCCTCTGACTTGGTCTTTCGAGGAGGGACTGTTTGTGGTTTTTGTTTTATGTTTTTTAAATTAACTACCTTATATTGCGCGCGTCAGCAATAAACCTCAGTTGCGAGTTAGCGCTTGTCTGCGTCGTTTACTTTCTGTCCCTTGTGTTCCCTGTGCGCTAATTTCTACACCATGAAAGTTTTCCAGCTTGCCCAACTTTCGGCTTTGCTTATATATCACTAGCCATTTGGTCTTTCCCGCTCAGTTTTTCAAATATTTTGTAAAACCAAGCTCATATTCTCGTCGTAAACATTATTGAATGCGGAGGTGCTGCGCTTGAACTCGTTTTGTGGCATGTGCGATTTTGACACCACCAGGGCTCAACGGTTGGCAGCGGTGGCCATTGAGTGATGGTAGGTGATTTTTGGAGAAAGAATCTGCTGGAACTTTTGCGATTGCGTTTACACTAATGAGCTTGTTGCACTGCTGACATGAATGTTCATCGCAGCAAATCTTAAATTTGGCTTTCTGACGAACTGGTAAATGGAAGTTTTCCCTATCCTACAAGGTGAATGTTCGGATCGCGCCTGGAAATGACAGCAGCCGGAGCAAAGGGGTAGTGGGAATAAATGCATGCCTGACTGTGCGCTTTCATTCCTCTTTTCTGCCACTCTCCTCGTACTGTGAGCATCGGCAGTGAGCCTCAGGAAGCAACCGGGGTATTCACACTGTAACTCGCGCACCTCCGCTCGTGTGGCGCACCCTCGACGTTCGGATCAGTGCAGTGTGTTTGGCTGTGTTTTTCTGAGAACCCGTGTTTGGTGTGCACATAACTCCTTGTTCTTTCTCCCTGGCTGAGAGCTATCCGCACAGCGTAAGCCACTTGATGAGAGGGAATTTCTCGTTACCTGTAGAGAGTAGCATTTGGTCAAGATACCGACAGGGCAGATTATCTTCCAGTTTATGAATTCTTGTGCAGTAAACAGCCAGTTTGAAGACAGGCACACACCAGATGCATTGTGCCTAGAGCAAGCTTCGAAATTAGATGTGCGGGGCTCCACGCTGAGCGTTAACGAAGTGCTTCATGAAGCTCGATAGAGGAGGGCATTACAGATTTGGGGAAAGCCTAGTCGCCTTGCAGGAAGGCTATGCATGTTTTGAACCTGTGTGTTGTTGACGCGACGTACAAAAGCTGGATCACGGGCCTGTCAGCAACAAGAACGAGCAGACATGATGCAAAACACAAGACCCATCTATCTCTTCTCCACACTGCAGAATAAGATCTTTTTCATTCTTTTCTTTGTTGCCGGTAGCGGTAACCAAAATGGTCTCTTTCGCATTTTACTCCCGTTGAGCCTTGATGTCAGATTTTGACACCATACCTGTAAATCAATTCATACTTGCACCATGAGCTTCAGCTTCTTACTGCGTGGTTAAGGAGCCTTGGGCATTGTAAAAACACGAAGCAACAAAATCTATGACCAAAATAGAAAATCTAGGGCCGAAAGGGTGTAGGGCTGCCATGAGTGCCTCGCTATGCGTCTCAAGAAACAAACCACCGTTGCCTGGTTACTTTTGGCAAACACTGTACATGCTTGCATAATGCATTACTGTCATGTAAAATTAGTGACAGTGAAGGAATAAGAAAGTAATTCAGAAATATGGGAACTTCACTCCATGAACAATTTATCAAGGAACACAGTGCAACAAACCACATAAAAATGCATAAGGCCATTGTCATGCTACGCTTTCTGTAAGAGGATGGTCTAGTCAAAAACATACTGTCACGATTTTTGTGACCTGGAAGCCGCATCCCTCCCCTTACGTGTGCAACATTTGAAGCGCAGGACAAACTGCACCACCCCCTTCCGCCCTAGTGGGGGCTTTGTCTGAACCTGTGCGTGACAACAAAACATATTAGGAGCCTAGAGTCGGTCTCTTAAATTTAGCCAAAGGAATGTTCCATGCGGTTACATCCCCAATATTCTAATCAACCTGAGTGGTTGTTGGCCATCATGTGTGCACACGATGCATGGCGAGATTTAGGACTGAGAAGCCTCAGAATGTGCACAGAACTACTGACCTCTTTCTCTGGAATTTTGGAAGTAATTTAAAGTGATTTTTTGGACCTGATGGTCCATAGAGGGTCTGAATAATTGGTTGTCGACTGTAATAGTTCACCATTCCTTTCTTTGTCACTATTGGGCTTTCCTGAGAAGGACCCAAAAACTTTGAACATGATGTGGGAAAAAAAAGAACAAACTATGAAAGAAGGAGCAAGCAGCCCTCCTTGCCAGACTATTTGGATCATTAGCTTTCATCTTTTACTCTCGAATTGCCTACTGTGTGGGCTTGGCTTGGACCGCTCTGTTTTGATGCTCTTCCCTTCCTAGTTACTAGCTGATGGGGGTTTGGCCCCATGAGCAGTTGTGTGCTCAAGCAGCCTGTAATTGAAATTCTGTTCAGTATCCCTTCAATATGATCATAGTCAGAGGGGGCCAGTGAGAACCATAGTGTAGAAAGGAAAAGGACATTAGTGTTGGGTAAGCTTCAGTTAGTTTTCTGACAGTGAGCTGTTAACCGGCATCACGACTGTTCCGAAATCACTGTCACTTGGCATCGAAGGCCACAGAGAACGAAAGAAGGGCTGACGCTCAGCAGCAGGCCGTGCGTTGTTCTCTCTCGATGCTGCTGCCTGTGGTCGCAATGTTGCCCTTGTGCCAACAGCGGCGGCCCAGAGCTGTCTGCAGGCGGATTGTACGGAGACTGGCCCGCTGACCCCCACAGCTGCTGCCGCTGCTGCTCCACTGGTGTAATGCATCTCGGCCGCTACCCCTCTTTTCTCCCTTCTGGTGCTGTGCATGATGCTTGCCACTGCTTCCCCCCCCCCCCCCCCCCCCCCCCGCTGGAGTGTTGTTGTCGTCCAGAGCATCGGTGCAGCTTGTGCCAGCAGGCAGGAGTTGGGACTGACAGAGGATAAACTGCCACAGGTCGTGCATGCACTGGTGTCCGCTGCATTGTTATTGGCCCACGTGTGGACCTTGTTTCACTCTGGTCTGGAGCAGATCTATGGCTGCTGTACAGTCCTCTGGATGTTGTGTTGAAAGCGGTGCTATCATTATTCTCTCGCATGTCCAAGCGATGCTGGGTAGCCTGTTGTATATACCTTTGCATGTGTGTATGTCTGAACATTTTGAACACTTTTGTTGTTAAAATAAAGTTTCTTAACATTCTTTCTCAGGTATGCTTAGTGCAAGTAGTCTTCTCTTCTCTCTTACCCAAGAGACGCGGGTTCGATCCCGGCCTCGGCGGCTGGAATTTCTTGGGAGGAGAAATTCTAGAGGCCCGTGTACTGTGCGATGTCAGTGCACGTTAAAGAACCCCAGGCGGTCGAAATTTCCGGAGCCCTCCACTACGGCGTCTCTCATAGCCTGAGTCGCTTTGGGACGTTAAACCCCATCAACCAAACCAAACCTTCTCTTCTCTTCATCACTTGTGCCAGTGGCCTCAAAACTGTGTATATAGGGGTATAACTACTCTCCTCTGGTGGAGGAGATGTTTTGTCAGTGTCAAATGCACTGCTTTTTCAGCTCAGTTTTCATGAGTACAAGGAATATGCAGTGCTGAAGGGTGGTGGCCACATGTTTTGCCCGCTACTGGGAAGAAATGTTACTTAATCGCATCCTAGTCTAAATTGAAATGGGCATTTGAAGTGGAGGGAATGGCCAGAGTAGGCAAGCAGAGCAGGGGATAGCTTGATAAGGAAGGGGGGGGGGGGGGGCACAGCTGTCTTGGGGCAAGGTTCATTAGAAGGACATAAGCAGCCTCCTTAGTTAGGTTGCTGGTGACTACATCCGGCTGTCACAGTTCACTAAGATATAAGATGTAGAAGGCAACAAATTCTTTAGTGACCCATACCTCAAATATAAGATGTACGTGGCATTTGTGGATAGTAAACGATTTATTCCTGCATTTCATCGCTAGCCAGTCAGTTGGTGCTTGTTCCAGAAGATGTAGCTACATGTCTCCTCATTGGTGCCAAATAAATTTCTTTATGCCAAACTGCAAGCTTTTATCAGTGACTGTGCAAGTTGGTTAACAAGGCCTGTGCACCTTGGGCAAGCAGGACAGCTGGGTGAGCTATTACTAGGAATCCTCAGTACCTTCTTCCACAAAGCAAGACAGGGTAGTTGGAATTGTTAGTACCTTCTCTCACAAGGCAAGTGCAGGGAGTAGTGGGAATTGTCCATACCTTCTTCCACAAATAAAGAGTAGGGAGTAGTAGGAATTGTCAATACCTTCTGCCTCAAACCAGGAATAGGGAGTAGTAGGAATTGTCAATACCTTCTCCAAAATGCAAGAGTAGGGAGTGGTAGGGATTCTCAGTACCTTCCACAAACCAAAACCAAGGAGTAGTAGGAATTGTCCATGCCTTCTTCCACAAATGTAGGGAGTAGTAGAATTGTCCATACCTTCTTCCACAAACCAAGTGTGTGGAGTAGTAGGAATTGTCCATACCTTCTTCCACAAACCAAGTGTAGGGAGTAGTAGGAATTGTCCATACCTTCTTCCACAGACCAAGAGTAATAGGAATTGTCACTACCTTCTTCCACAAACCAAGAGCAGGGAGTAGTAGGAATTGTCTGTGCCTTCATCCACAAACCAAGTGTAGGGAGTAGTAGAATTGTCCATACCTTCTTCCACAAGCCAAAAGTAGGGAGTAGTAGGAATTGTCAATACCTTCTTTCAGAGACCAAGAATAGGGAGTAGTAGGAATTGTGAATATCTTCTTCCACAGACCAAGAGTAGGGAGTAGTAGGAATTGTCCATACCTTCTTCCACAGACCAAGAGTAGGGAGTAGTAGGAATTTTCAATACCTTCTTCCACAGACCAAGAGTCCCTAGGGAGTAGTAGGAATTGTGAATACCTTCTTCCACAGACCAAGAGTAGGGAGTAGTAGGAATTGTCCATACCTTCTTCCACAGACCAAGAGTAGGGAGTAGTAGGATTTTCAATACCTTCTTCCACAGACCAAGAGTCCCTAGGGAGTAGTAGGAATTGTCCATACCTTCTTCCACAGACCAAGAGTAGGGAGTAGTAGGAATTTTCAATACCTTCTTCCACAGACCAAGAGTCCCTAGGGAGTAGTAGGAATTGTGAATATCTTCTTCCACAGACCAAGAGTAGGGAGTAGTAGGAATTTTCAATACCTTCTTCCACAGACCAAGAGTCTCTAGGGAGTAGTAGGAATTGTCCATACCTTCTTCCACAGACCAAGAGTAGGGAGTAGTAGGAATTTTCAATACCTTCTTCCACAGACCAAGAGTCCCTAAGGAGTAGTAGGAATTGTCCATACCTTCTTCCACAGACCAAGAGTAGGGAGTAGTGGGAATTTTCAATACCTTCTTCCACAGACCAAGAGTCCCTAGGGAGTAGTAGGAATTGTCCATACCTTCTTCCACAGACCAAGAGTAGGGAGTAGTAGGAATTGTTAGTACCTTCTTCCATAGACCAAGAGTACCAAGTAGTAGGAATTGTCATTACCTTCCACAAACCTATAGCAGGGAGTAGTAGGAATTGCTAGTACCTTTTTCCATGAACCAAGAGTAGGGAGTAGTAGGAATTGTTGGTACCTTCTTCCACAAACCAAGAGTAGGGAGCAGTAGGAATTGTCATTACCTTCCACAAACCAAGACCAGGAAGTAGTAGGAATTGTTGGTACCTTCTTCCACAAACCAAGAGTAGGGAGCAGTAGGAATTGTCATTACCTTCCACAAACCAAGAGTAGGGAGCAGTAGGAATTGTCATTACCTTCCACAAACCAAGACCAGGAAGTATTAGGAATTGTTGGTACCTTCTTCCACAAACCAAGAGTAGGGAGCAGTAGGAATTGTCATTACCTTCCACAAACCAAGACCAGGAAGTAGTAGGAATTGTTGGTACCTTCTTCCACAAACCAAGAGTAGGGAGCAGTAGGAATTGTTATTACCTTCCACAAACCAAGACCAGGAAGTAGTAGGAATTGTTGGTACCTTCTTCCACAAACCAAGAGTAGGGAGCAGTAGGAATTGTCATTACCTTCCACAAACCAAGACCAGGAAGTAGTAGGAATTGTTGGTACCTTCTTCCACAGACCAAGAGTAGGGAGCAGTAGGAATTGTCATTACCTTCCACAAAGCAAGACCAGGAAGTAGTAGGAATTGTTGGTACCTTCTTCCACAAACCAAGAGTAGGGAGTAGTAGGAATTGTTAGTACCTTCTTCCACAGACCAAGAGTACGGAGTAGTAGGAATTGTCATTACCTTCCACAAACCAAGTGTAGGGAGTAGTAGGAATTGTGAATGCCTTCATCCACAAACCAAGAGTAGGGATTAGCAGGAATTGTCAATACCTTCTTCCACAAACCAAGAGTAGGGAGTAGTAAGAATTTTCAGTACCTTCTTCCACAAGCCAAGAGCAGGGAGTAGTAGGAATTGTCAGTCAAGGCAGTGTAGTGACTGAATAATAGTTAGGTCTGGGATTACAGTAGGTTTTCAATTAGGGATGGTGGAAACTGTTTGGGATTGAATTGGGGATGGAGGAAGTGCTTTAGCAGGTTGATGGTAAGAGGGAGATGGTCCACTTAATTGGGGATTAGGACCTTAGTGTAGAGCAGGGGTTCTCAAACTGGATTCCTTGGGGTGCTTTTGGGGGTTCCCCAAGCACCTGAATCCATGCATGCCTCAACCCCCCACATTTCCTTCACCCACTTTATTTTGGGGCTACTAGTGGCACTGCGATTGTTCATTTCAGACTGCCTCCCTGTATAGCCATGCATTATTAATTGAACGGGGGCACTTCTTGAGGTGCCACACATTTTCATGCTCCTTTTTGCATGCATATTGGGCAAGAAGAGATGGAAGCGATGAGACATGGGGTTCCTGGGCACCTTTTGAAAGTCATTGGGGTTTTGCCCCTGGCGTAGAGGCAGTCAATGAATTAAGTTCGAATGCCAGTGGGTTGGCATGCTCTGGCATACTAGAATCGTGTGGTGGATAGACGTACAGGTGGCTAACTGGACAGGATACCTGCAATCTCTTCTGCTAGAAGATGTGGGTAAGAACTACTTCGTAAACAGTGGCTCAGTGGTTAGCACAGCCAGCTGCTGAGTGCAAAGACGCGGGTGCTCTGGGTGGTGGCAGCTGCCAGGTTTCGATGGGGGCAGAATTGCAAGATGCCCATGCACAAGGAATTTGCATGTACCTTAAAGAGCCCCATGTGGTTCAAATCGATTCTGAGCCCATGTATCACTTTGGGACGTCAAAGCCCACGTGGCATACCATACAATGCCATATCATGATACACCGTAGGTAAGAGAGGCCTAGCAAAAGTGTCAATGCTAATGAAATTTTATAAGTTTAATATACTTTGTTTTTCAGCAAACACTTGCATAAATTCTTAAAAATGGAGTGGAGGAAACAGAAAATGGGTATTATATGCGGTCCTGGGTATGAGGGCATCCTCGGAAATGTGCGCGTTCATGTGTTTGCCAGGCCCCTCAATCAGTGTGCCGTCTTACAGCACTACAGGCAAAGCCGCATCATATACCCTCCTCCACACTAGCCCACTTGCAAAGCACATGCTGGAGACAGCTCCGAACCACTCGTCCCCGCAGTTCCTGCCATAGTACCACTTGCGGAGCCAGTCCCCACACACTGGGAATGTCCAATCGGTATCCCTGCTGGGAGACTGCCCTTTTGGCCACGCGCGCCGGTGAACATCTCAACTGATTTACCGAGCAGGGTAGGCCGAAGGAGCGCTCCCGGTAACCTCTCTTTCCCGGTACCCCTGCCTTCTCCCACGTGTGCAGGAGCGGCGGGAGCGGGAGCAACAGGACCTGGAGTACGCCAAGGAGATGGCGGATGAGGACGACGACGGCGGTTATCCCTAGGATGGCGCCTCTTCCTTCTCGTTCCGGCTGTAATAAACGGGACACTGTACCCCTACCTCGTTGTTGTGCCTGTGGCGTTCGCCGCCACTGTGTGGGCAGTTTCTGTGCAGCGACATTTTAATGCTTGAAGTATTAGACAGCCGATGACGGCAAAAATCGAGTGAGGCAGAGCCGAGAGTGGAGAGGAAAGAAGAGCAAGCGGGAAAGAGAAGCGCATTCGAAATGGAGGAAAGGGGCGTCCAAGTCCTTCAGTAAGCTAGGGAGATGAGAGGAGAAAGTCTGATGTGGCGGGAGTTGGTGACGCATGTCAGTGGCCTAGCAAGAAATATTTTCCAGGGAGTGTTATACGCCTCTGGAAAAAAAAAATAAAAAAAAGGATTAGTTGTTCGTTCATTGCAATATCTACATAATACGAGTGCACACAGTATTCCAGGACTTGATTCGTAAAGAACGTTTTTATTGTCACAAAAAACTCTTACAAAAAATCGTGGATATTTACATTTTCACATAATATACAACAACACAAAAGCTTATGCTCTACAACTAAGCAACTGCGAACGAATGGCATTTGTCAAAACTTCTACCCCGTGCATGTGAACCTGCGCCCGGACGCGAGAGGCGCTTAAAAAAAAAACCTTTTGCGACACTTCGATCATTTGAGTACAGTGCAAAGAATGAACAAGTAGGCTGACATGAAAAGGTATCTTATATTGGGTGAACTGTGCCTGCAATTGGAGTGCCATACGTCGTGCGATGGCAAAGAAGAGTGGCTATATTCTGCAATAACCTCCACTTCCTTTCAGAGCACGAACTATTTTTGTTAACAACCCGACAGTCTTATTTTCACCTTTACATTTTAATATATCAATGCGCTGTAAATATCACGGGCCAAAAAAAAAAAGTCCGAAAGGAGGGGTTGAGGGAGAAATTCAGCTGACACTGCAGCACCCCTTTTGGTTACAGCCCTGTCGCACGCGCTTCCGTCTTGTCTAAACGTAGTGGAGCAGACGTTTGGGCAAGCTGGTGCAGATTTATGATGTCAAAGGCAGTGCACACTTTGACAGAACACAGACTCCACCAGCGCTCGTGGTGCCTCCCTTGTTCCTTGTGTTCTGTCAAAGTGAGAGCTGCTTTTGTCATCATGTCTAAACGTGCCTGTGGCGGATGCGATGAATCGTGCACAAGGTGTGTGGCTCGTGCGTGCGAAGATTGATATGTAAATATTTCCTGTATCAGTGACGTGGCACAAAACCACGTCATCAAATCATTGGTTGCTGCAAGACTTCTGGTGCGTCATAATTTTTTGCCCCAATTCTTGTACAGAGCTCAAAACTTCGTACCATTTTGAGCGTAGTCAGGCTGATGATGATAGGTACAAAGCATGTGGCTCCTTTCGCAGGCCATTTTATCCATAGCGTAGTGTACTAGAATAATGTACCCATAGTAGGTACTGCTGGAAGCTACAGATGCGACATCATGGCTGCCACCTTCCTTGCTTATCCTGCATCTGGTGTCACAAATTTCGCAAATTGATCAAGATAGGTCACGTGCCTGTGTGACGTCGCAACCAGACCGCCGGGTTGTGAGCAGACCAAATATAGAAGGCCAGGGGGCGCCGTAGTTAAAGGCTCCGGAAATTCCGACCTCCTAGTTCTTGAACGTGCAAGCAGAGTTAGAAATGAATGTTATTAGCATTGCTCAAAAATGACGGGAGAGGACTTACCTCTAACCGTCAGCCGGAATCCCTTGGTACTCTGTGGTGGTCAGGGCGAGACCGATGACTTTTTAAGTTGCACTTCTGCTTCGTGGTTGAGTAATAAGGTCTCCCAGGATTCTACATTTCTATTTGGGTCGTGCTGTGGCTTGCCTACTGTTTTACCTGGTTATAGAGCGAAAGCTCTGGTGTATCGGGAAGCTAGACGCGGCTTGGCGGCTGTAACGATGAGTGTGTTCCGCACAACTGCCAACACCGGAGCTCGTCCAAGCGACTAGTTGCAGCTGCGTCTTCATTCCTGTCCATGTCGCCGCCGTCTGTGGCGAGAGCAGCCTCGGTAGGCGCCTTTTCAGCGCACCGAGTGACATCATGCTGTCACGTGACCTACTTTGCGTGACCCGAGGAGAGCCGTGCAGGTAGGGGTGAACCCAAGAATGAGGTCAGGTTTTTAGTCCCAGAGCCTGGTCGAGCCCAAGCGCACCTCTCGAGCCAACCACCGCTTTGTCGTCATTTCGACTAAGTTCGTGGCTAAGTCCGTGCTAGCGGAGTACGATGGGATGGAGGACTTTCTGGACTCGAGGGGAAATTCACTCTTGGAGGACATCAACAAGACATTATTGACGCTTATCGACTTTTTGGAACCCCTCAAGGAGGCCAGCGAAAAGCTCGAGCAGGACAAAGCACTAACGCTGCCCCTTGTAGAGCACTGCACGGGCACTCTGGTATGGACCAGGTTCTTCCACCAAAGTAATTCTGCGCAGATGCCTTAAAACAATGCTGCTTACTATTGGGACAGGAGGGTGCGGGACGCGAGTTCTAAGAAAAAGGTTTGTTGTAACTCCACCTCGCTACCCAGATATTGTTACCACAGGAAGGAGCATTTAGGTCTGTGTTACCTTCATACAAAACCGGGAGCGAGGCGGAGCTACAACAACCGCTCCATAAACACGCGTCCCGCAAACTTTTCTCCTCGATAGCACATAAAATTACATGAAAATGAGAGAGCTTAGAGAATGTCCTCAACACAGAAGGGCACAGCTAAAATTAAAGAACCGACAGAAGCAAAGACTTGGTTAAAAAATTTTTGCCAAGGCATTTTATTTTAAGCTATTGTGAGCAATGCAACGTTAAAGAACTATGGATTATAGGCATTTTAAATACGGCTGCTTATTAGTAAATATAGCTCTTGGGGCAAATTCTTTGCTTAATCACACAAAACGATTCATCCGGAAACTATTCCACAGGAACATGAGTGGGCAAAGCAGGAAAAGTGTCTGCATCATCTTGCGCAAGAAAAGTAAGCTATCCACTGTCTCCGGTTTTGACCAGGTCCTCCTCTCTTGGAGTATATGTAGCCGGCTGCACTAAAAATTTGTCTGCTACTGGCGCTTGTGGCTGGGATGCAAAGAATTCTTTTTGCAAGAAATGAAAGTGCTGGGTACTTGCTCTGTCATTTCAGCAGCCTCGCAAGGATCGCTGCCTAACTCCCGGCCAGCATCGTGCCATTCCTTGAAATCAAGGAACCTGCGTTTTGCACGGCTTTCACTAACCGGCTGATCTTTGCTTGTCTCCACTTGTGGCGAATGCAGGCAGATCAACCAACACTTCATCTATCCTGTTGCGAACAGTTCTCTCCCGTTCATCAAGCATGCGGAGCAAACCGAAAGCCGGCCATAGAAATGTTGCGAATTCGTGCGTCTCTTTTACGGGCACCTTTATTTGAAGAAACTGCAGTGCCCTCAACTTGAGCTAGCAAAGTGCTGGGGAGTCTGCTGAAGCAGCAGTACGGTGCTTATTCAGATTTGCATAGTATGAATACAAGGGGCCGTGTTACTGCTTTGCCCAACAACATGAGTTTGTTGTACAAGCCACAGCAGCCCAAATGCAAGTTGGTCGCAGTGAACACCTCCGAGTATTCTTTCAGCAGGGCAGTCAGCGCCTCCCTCTCTTCGGACTTTACGTGAGAAAGATCGACAAAGCATCTGGCGCGACCACCAAAGGGCCATCATGGCCTGCAGCGGCGAGTACCGTTTCGGTGGGCTCCCGACTCAATCGCAGGGGTAAAGCAAGCTAATGTTTTGTACATGGGGAGGCTCAGGGGCTGCTGGGTGCAAATAGCCACCCGCAGAGGCACTCTGTGGTCACTACTAACAGTCACGAGGCATGTGGCTGCCTTCAGGCCATTGCTAAGAGAATCGACGTTTCAAGCTCTCCCATGGTGCCGCTCTTTACATCTGAAGGGACATATCTGCACGAAACGTGCTCCAACCAGGGAACGACGATCGTCTCATTGAACAGCTTTACGGAAACGCGCGACATCTCTTCTACCGCTCCCACGGTCTGTTGAGTAAATTTCAGTATCTGTAATACAAATATCAGCCATTTTTCTGTTTGCAAACGTAAATTTTGCGTTCCTTGCATGGACCGCTTCTTCCAAGAATGAGATATATACCTTTCCCCTTCTCAAAACCCGACACTCCTTTTGGCAGGGCACTGTGTTTGGGCATATGTAGCAGAGATGATCTAATGCAATTTCGCCGAGAGTGAAGTGTAACTACACTGTAAGTGTAACTGCTTGAGCCCACTTACGCCAACAGGATCCCCCCTACCTACAAAACTGGTTGCAACACTATAGCTGGCGCTTCCAACAACTCGCGATGCCCGTTCTTTCGAAGCGTGTTTGTTTTATTTATTTACGCATACTGTAGCCCCATTAGCTTAATACGAGGCAATAAATAATTAAAACAAAACTAGAAATAAGGCAGAGCACTAAAATAGTAACGAAGAATAACATAATAGAACACAATGAGGCAGTACCAAAAAGTAAATGCAGCAATACACTGTAACACCAACAAGCAAAACACAAAATGAGGTGAAATTAATTTCTAACAGGAAGGCGTTTAATGGCAGTGACCTGATTGTTCCACGGATTAAGTTCCAGGATTCAATAGTTCGCGGCAAGAAACTATTTGAAATCATCAGTGCGAGCAAAATAAATTTTAAGGTTATGGTGACTCGTAGTCGATCAGGGAATATCTGGAGGAGTATGCACGTGATGTGAGTTAGTTAAGAAGCGGGGACAATGCAATGCAGAAACTTCAGTGACTCAATGCGACGGCGTACGGATAAAGGGGTTAGACTCACTGAATATTTTCTCGGATCCTGATCTAAAACGTGAATCAACTAGAGCGACAAAGTGAGAATTTGGGCGAACTATCCGATTGCGCGATGGAAGGTATAAAGTCGCACTACCGTTGAAGCAGGCAGCCGAGCTTTCCGACAACCGAGAAGTAGCCGTAACGAGAGTTACGAAGCTCTTATGCCGACTTTCGAGCAACGGCCACCTACTCGGATATTTATGACAAGATGATAAGAGAATACCTCACTGCGGGACATGCAGAAGTGATTGATAGCCTTGCTACAAACCCCGCAAAGCTTCACTACATGCCGCACAAAGAAGTTATCAGAGAACACGCCCTGACTACAAAGGTGAGGCGGGTAATATTTGATGCATCTTCACATGCCAAAAGGATGCAGTTCACTTAATGAGTGTCTTGAAAAGGAGGACAATTCGTATCAAGACCTAGTGAAGATTCTTCAGCGCTTTCGAAGACACCGCATTGCCAAAGTTATATTCAATAGTCAAGCAAGAGAACAGCAGTTCGCAATTGGTGGCGAGGTGCTGGAAGTGGTATGAGAATATCAAGGGCGTCCGCAGAATTTTTTGCAGGGGGGGGCCCCGTTGGTGCCCCGGGGGGGGGGGGGGGGGGGTATGTTCGTAGCAAAAAGGCGCTATTTGCGGAGTAAATTTATTTATTTATATATAAATAAAAATTAAACAAAATGCACACATGAAAGAAAAATTACAAACAGCAAATTAAAGCGCGGCTAGGAGAGGTACATTGGAGTTTATCAACGAAGAAACAACTAAAATTAATAAAAAATGCAAAAAGATGCTATATCATTTCGTGGAGAAGAGTGCTCAGTCTTCCTGCATACGGGTTCTCGACTCACCCGGATTGATGACCAGCACACAGCACAATATGTTCGCAAACACGCAACTACAGTCACTCAGTCAGTCTTCCTTGAACAGCAACTGTAGGCGCCTCGGATTTTTCTGGGCGAATTGCGTAATTACACGTGTGATAAATTCACTTCTGTGCTTCATTACACGCTCTCGGTGCACACTCATCATACACATTGATTGGAAAAACTGTTGAACGCGTACGTTGAAAACAAAAGATGACTATATATACAACGAAAACTTATTTACAAGATAAATGCACGCTCGCAGCTTCATACACCTCGCTCCATCTTGCTTGCGCATCCGCACAGTCGAGCAACCCCACACACACTGCTCGCCGCTCGTCGTTTTCTCGTCCGCTGTCTTGTTGTTCTCAGCTTCGCTGACAACCGGCCACTAAAAACACCCAAGCACAAACACAGAGGCGCGCACACGTGCGAGGGCTTACTTGCCGCAGTATCCCCGAATGCGCACTTTGGGGGTGAAAGGAACGCCGCGCAACTTCCGAGGGGAAGGGACACTCGCCACTCCGGTCGGAAAATTTGTTTTTGTGTTTTTATGGGGTTCAGAGCCCCAAAACGACTCAGGCTATGAGGGATGGAGTAGTACAGAGTTCCGGGTAATGTCGACCACCTGGGTCTCTTTACCATGCACTGACACGCACAGTACATGGGCGCTGTTGTGATTTGAGGCCCAGCCAGAGGTGACAGGCGAACCAGGCAGGCGCCATCGGGCTGCGTTGACCAAAGGCGCTGGTTTTCACAGAAGACGCAAAGAACGCTGGTGTGGGGGCGCCTCGGGAGACTGCGTCGCCGTGAACAAAAGCAGCTAATCCCCTTTGCCGGAGATTCTGAAAGCGGCGCTTCTACCGAACTGCGCTACACGTGGATCGGAGGAGACAGCGAGCGGCGGCGGCGCCAACTCATCGCCCGCTTGCCCCTGAGCAGCCCGACAAAGCGGGGGTGGACACGGCTGATTTGTCCTTCCCTCCTCAAGAATTCATCGGTGACCGGCGTAACGACATAGGCGAAAACAAGATGCCCCGTGCACTGTCTGCCTCCGTGTCGCTATCTCTCTAGAGATCAAAGAAACAGACACCCATCTCAAGGCGGCTCGAAACACATGCTCGCCGGTGCCGCTGTATGTCTGGAACAGGTCGCCCTTCAGTAGAGCTAACGATGGCGTGGTTTGAAAACGGCGGAACGACGCACGCCCGGACGCGGCATTTCGCAGATGTGACCATGCGGGGCTGCTTTTACCCTTTTGACTGAGCGCACCACCGCCCCTGGTGTGCGGCCATCACTCACGGTTCGAGTGAGTGATTTTCCAGGGGGGTGCAACCGCCCCCCCTTGCCCCCCCCTCCGGACGCCCATGGAGAATATGTCTATTTAGGGCAGGTAGTGACAGCTAATCCGATCATGAGAGGGAAATAACTAGAAGAATAAGAATGGGGTGGAGTGTATATGGCAGGTTCTCTCAGATCACGAATGGCAGTTTACGAAAACCCCTCAAGAGAAAAATACACAATAGCAGTATCTTACCGGTACTCACCTATGAGGCAGAAACATGGAGGCTAACAAAGAGGGTTCAGCTTAAGTTAAGAACAACGCAGAGAGCTATGGAAAGAAAAATTTTAGATGTAGCGTTAAGACATCGGAAAGTGGTAGAGTGGGTGAGGGATCAAACACAGGTTATAATAATAATAATAATAATTGTAATAATACAGATTCATTCAAAGAACTATGAGAAAGGCTGAGGAAAAAAGCCAGCAAGGCTTGACGAGCCCTCGGTCCCTACATATACAAAGGCATCAGGGGACAAAGAATACACATTACGCAACAATATCCCGATAACAAAAACTTATGATGCACACATTGAACCAAAAGGAAAAACGAAAATATTATAGAACAAGACTAAGCGCAGGAAATGCTTACAAAGAGCACCGATCGGCGTACTGATTACATCGATATTTTAATGATGTAACGTGTTTATGTGTTTTGGTAGCTGGGAGGCAATCATTTGTAACCCGTAGTTTGTTCTTGGAGTTTTAGTCTGTTGCGGGGAGTGTTGGTTAGTGTTATACAGCTTTCCTCTCGGCGTTAGGCAGGCGAGTCTCCCTAAATAACCAGTATGACGAAGTAGCTCCTTCTTGTACCTCGAAAGTAATTGAAAACTATAAATGCAAAAAATTTTCATAATACATGCATCATCAAAGTACTGGTTTGTATTCTGGTTGAAACTAAACGGGAATATACATCATATCACCTTCTTTTGAAGCAGATAAATTTTGTCAAGATTATTTAGAGTGGTCTTGCTCCAGACAAGGTGACAGTTATTCAAATGGGATAAAAAACAGATTTGTATATAAGCTCATTAATCCTGGCTGGAGGCATTGTTTTCAGGCGATATACGTGTCTTACGAATCGAGCGTCTTTAGACAAGGCAGTATCTTTATTATGATAAAAAACAGATTTGTATATAAGCTCATTAATCCTGGCTGGAAACATTGTTTTCAGGCGATATACGTGTCTTACGAATCGAGCGTCTTTAGACAAGGCAGTATCTTCATTATGATGACACGACATTGTTTCGTGAAAGACGACTCCAAGTGTTTAAATTTTTTCTACTACTTCAATTTTTCTGAATTAAATAATAGTTTTTTTATTAGTACGCAGAAGTTCATACCTCGGTCGGAAGATAACATCCTTGCTTTTATTCACATTTATTCTAGTCGTCGCTATGGCTTTCTTTGCCCTAGGTCGCTCATTGATACAGCAGACAGATGATTCCTGCACAAGCAGACAGTAGCGTTAGAGACGAACCGTGCGTAGAGTGCACCGCTACCTAACTGGGGAAGTGCCATCAGAGAAACGCAACCCACGGAGGTCTGAGTACTGATTCAGACCAACGTGGGTCGCGTTTTCGTTATTTTCACTTCGATTTCTCTTGCGATTTTGTTTAATTTTATTTCCTTGAAGACCCGACGACGGGTGTTACATAACGGCTTGAAACAAACATTGGGATGACCAAGTGTTAATAGAATGAAAGTAGATTTGCAACATTTTAGGTGAACGGATCAGGATGTGATGGCAGCGATGTCTTTAGATAGGTCGTTCCAGTCTGCAGCAGCACGAAAAAAAAAAATGTATCGGCAAAGGTCACAGTGCGGGCACATGGACGGAAAACTTTGAGTGGATGATGTGTACCGTGAAATATGCGGTCTGATGGTGCAACGTAGGGTGCCCAGGCAAGTAGACGGTGGAAAATGCTGTGAAATAAGCAAAGACTGGCAACACGGCGACGCAGTTAAAGGAGTAATCAATCGGAATCTGCTTCCACTGATGACACGCTGGCGTCGTATGCCAGCTGCGTTTTACATGAAAAGCCTTTGCGAAAATCATGTTGTGAAGAATAGAAAAAGTTGTTCGAATCGAGGAAGCTCATGGTGTGCGTGTAGATGACGTGTTCTGTTAGTTTCCAGGGTACGCTAGTGAGAGAAATAGGACGGTAGTTAAGTGGTGAATCTTTGTTGCCTGATTTGTAGACTGGAACGACTTCTCCGATTTTCCAATTGCCTGGCAGTTGAAGTGACCATAATGACTGAGAAAATTGGCACAGAAATTGGAAACAAATATCGCTGGTATTTGAAACTTTCAAGTTAATATTGTCAACGCCAGATGCAGATGAAACTTTCAGGTTATCAATTAAGGACGAAATACCCGATGACGTGAATGAGAGCGGCATCATCGCATGATCGATCCTTGAAAGTGGCGTAGGAAATGAGGTTTCTGTTTCTTTAGTAAAGACGGATGAAAAAGTTGCGTTGAACAAGGTGGCGTACTCAGCATCAGTGACATCTGTACCGGATTCATCTCTGAGTGTTATCTCGGCAGTATAGTGCGGGTTAATGGTTTGCTAGAACTTTTCTGGTTACTGACAAGCATATTAGTTAGGTCTGAATGAAAAAAAAAGTGCGCTTGGCGTCATGTATACCAGCCAGATATGATTTTTCAGCTTCGCTGTGTTCTGCCCATGCGCCACTTGTTCCCTGAAACTTGGATGAGCGGTAAAGACGTTCCTTTCTGTTTTCCAAATGCTTGAGTGTTCTACTGAACCATGGCTTCTGTGAAGTAATGCGAAAACTGAATTGCGAAATGAATTTATTGACAAGGCTCTCTACTTTAACAGTGACCAATTTTCATGAATGCTTCGTGAGTCAAAACGGGGCAAAAACTTAATGAAATGCATTAAGTTCATTATTTATCATCACATAATTGCCTTTATCATAGAGACGGAGAGTTTTGTCGTATTTTTGGTGATGAATGGGTGCAAACTCAACGTTAGCCTGATTTGATTTATTGGTGTTTAACGTCCCAAAGTGACTCAGACTATATGAGGGCCGCCGTAGTGAAGGGCTCCGGAAATTTCGACCACCTGGGGTTCTTTAACGTGCACTGACATCGCGCAGTACACGGGCCTCTAGAATTTTGCCTCCATCGAAATTCAGCCGCCACGGCCGGGATCGAACCCGCGTCTTTCGGGCCAGCAGCCGAGAGCCGTAACCACTGAGCCACCGCGGCGAGTAACGTTAGCCTGAATGTCTTTGTGGTCTCCAATTTCAGGAAGGTATGCAGTAGGCTGAACTCTTTCTGGTTGATTCGTTAATTAGAGGTCTAAGATGTCTGCGCAATTTTGTGTTGCATGAGTCGGTTCTTTTACTACCTGGGTGAGATTTGAATTATGGCAAAAATCTATAAATTCTCTTCCATCCCCACTGTTACCTGTCGGTAAAGTCTGGTTATGCGATCAATAACGAAAAATGAAAATCGCCAATAAGGAAGAATTAATGTGCTTTGTTATAAGTTGACTCAGTGAGTTATTCAGCTGACAATAAAAATCCCGATTTTGATGTGGTGGCCTGTAACAGACACCTTGTAAAAGCAAGTGTGGTGTAGCCTGAAAGCTAAGAGACAGCATTTCGAGGTCAGATCAGTTCAGACTCGCGGCATCGCCTCTTCGATGTGCTCACGTCAGTTGTTTACCCAAGTCCTGGCTTTCACACAGCTGGCACCGTGGGCGTGAACATATTTTCCAGCTTCACTGGAACCAGCCTCGCCGGTTTCTTCTGTCCCGGCTCCAAGTCCCTTGAAAAGCCACGGCCTACTTGCAGCTGTACTCTCCCTATCGTCAAGGAAATTTCCCCGGCGTTGGCTTCTGGACAACAAATCGTTTGGCAACTAGGAGTGATAGGCGTTCCCAGCGATATGGCCCAGCTACATAAGGGGCGTTACTGCATTCGGCACCAGGAGCACGACATCGCCTCTTCGATGTGCTCGCATCAATTGTTTACCCAGGTCAATTACGTGCGAAATTCATACTGTTTTCGTACCTCGAACCGATGCACTATGCGGTGTCGTGCCCAAACAATAGATATGTTTTACCGAATCCGAAAATGTTTCGATATGCTCTCTGTAGCGTACAGTGCTTGGTCGCATTTCATGTTGCTATAGTGTCGGGAGATGTTGAGACATACCCTGGCCCTTAGGATGTGGCTGCGGCCACCATTGACGATGTGTTGATGACCCTTAAAAAAGCTAGAGGGAGGTCAAGCCAAAGTGCTCGAGAACTTGCAATCCGTAAAAGTGCAGCACTGTGCCGTGGCTAGCACGCTCGACAGTCTACTAAATCGAGTACGTCCTCTGGAAGAAAATATGGTTAAAGTGAACTGTCATGAATTGCATTTGACTGAATTGTGCCGTGATCTTCTCGCTCTCAAAACTGACATTGATGAAACTAACAACCAATCCCGAAGAAATAACCTACTAGTTTTTCCTGTAGAGGATAGTGCAACTAAGACCTGGCAGCAATCTGAGAAAAAGGCGCTGGCTTTTTTTCAGTCCGAACTAAAACAATCGGTGTAAGAGGCTGACATTGAGCGTGCACACCGTTTGTGCAAATACGATGAAAATATGTCTGCCGATAATACTCAAATTTTGCGCTTTCAAAGACAAGGACCGCGTTTGGTCGTTTGGTGGGAAGCTTAAAGGCAAGTCATTTGCGATCCGAGAAGATTTGAGTCTTTTGTGCGCTATGCGAGTCTATGATTGTTGCCCATGAGCGCTCACTTGCGTTTCAACAAGTTATACGCCAGCAATCGGTGCTTCACCTATGACACCGCCTCTGGAAAGGTTGTCGAAACTGCAAGATAGCTAGTCGCTGAGGATGGGCGCCGCAACGCTTCTTTATATTGTCACGTGCTGATCGTGACCATGGCGTTGTATAAGTACAGCGCCGATACCGATACCACTTGCATCAGTATGCACTTCAATTGGTGCAGATGGGCAGAAGTGGCGTAGGATGGGGCCCGAGGTCAAAAGAAATTTCAGATGTCGGAAAGCTGCGTCACATTCGCTAGTCCAATTGAACGGTGCATCTTTATGCAGCAAACACGTGAGTGGGTAAGCGATGTCCGCAAACCTCGCTATAAAGCGTCGAAAGTACGAGCAGAGCCCTAAAAAACTCTGCAGCTCTTTCACTGATTGAGGCACAATAAAACTTTTGACAGCTTCAATTTTCTTTGGATCTGGTCGAACACCTTCTTTATCAACTAAATGACCAAGAACAATTGTTTCACGGTTCCCAAAATGACATTTCTTGGAATTGAGGATAAGGCCAGCTCGTTCCATGCAATCAAGCACAATATCCAGGCGGCTGTTGTGCTCACTAAACGTTTTGCCAAAAATTACAACGTCGTCCAAATAACATAAACAAATTTGCCACTTAAGGCCACGCAGGATTGTATCCATGAACCGCTCGAATGTTGCAGGTGCGTTACATAATCCGAAAGGCATAACGTTAAACTCGTAAAGTCCGTCTGGTGTTATGAATGCCGTTTTTTCCCTATCTGCAGCGTGCATGGGGATTTGCCAGTAGCCGGATCTCAAATCAATAGAAGAAAAGTATGAAGCGGAGTGCAGACAATCAATTGCGTCATCTATACGTGGAAGCGGGTAGACGTCCTTCTTCGTGGCCGTATTTAAGCGACGGTAGTCAACACAGAACCTCCATGTGCCATCTTTTTTCTTAACAAGGATAACTGGAGCTGCCCAAGGACTGGAAGACTCTCGAATTATGCCTCGCTTTAGCATCTCTTGAACTTGGTCATCTATTAACTTACGTTCAGTGGCTGAGACTCGATAGGGCTTCTGGCGTATAGGAGGTGCGGAGCCGGTGTTGATCGTGTGATGAATACGACTGGTAGGCGGTGGTGTAGAATCGTCTTTGGCAAAGTCGAACACGAACACGTGCTTCAGAAGGAGTTCCACTAGAGTGCGACGCTCGGTTGTGGGAAGAGCCTGATTAATCATAGCCTTAACTTGGGTCTCCATATCTCTTTTCACGTGCTGCTCACTGACAGAGTTGGTTAACGTCGCGACGGAACCTGACACACCTTCCTCGAAACGGGCGAGTTTGAGGCCCCGGGGCAACACAACTGGCTCTTCAGAGTGGTTCACTGTCCACAGCTCGGTACGGCCTCTCACCACGGGAACGACGCAGCGAGGCACGACGATACTCTTCTTAGAGCAGGCGAGTGTCGTAGGCTCTACCACAGCTTCAAAAGATTCGCACTGATTGTAAATAGAGGAAACCCGCACGAATGCTGCGGAGAAAGCTGGTACAATAGTGTCTTCTTCCACCGCAAATGCTCCAAAATCCGGTGTCGAGTTATCCACAAGAGCTGAAAGTAGTGAAGAATTCAAAGCAATTTCTCCCGTACGACAGTCTAAAGTTGCACCACACTCTTGCAGAAAATCAATCCCAAGGATCACATCATGCGTTGACCGTGGTAGCACTGCGAATTCTGTTCTAAACGTTAGACCACCAATAACAACATCCGAAGCACACACACCAAGTGGAACCGAAGGTTCACCACTGACACCACGGAATAACGCTGCACGGTCACCACTAAACATCACTTTCCTACCTAAACGGTTCTTAAACCTCAAACTCATAACGGATACGGTAGCACCAGTGTCCACAAGAGCCATTGTTTTCACACCATCAATAAACACTTCCAGTTTGTTCTTCAACATAAACACGGGCAGAGGTATATTGGACGTCATCGACTTGCCGGCGGCCTCACCTCCATCGGCCGCGCCTCCTAGTTTCCCGGAGGCGGAGGGGATGCACGACGTCGAGGAGAAGGTGACCGCCGTTGGCGCTGAGGTGGCGGCGTCACATTGCGGTCAGATGCAGGTGATGAACTCCGCAAAGTGCTCGTACGGTACGGGTCCCAAGCGGACGTTGGGGGTCGCTGCTGCGCGGTGTGCACTTGTCCGTAAGTAGGCGCTGGGGGTTGGCAGTCTTGAGAAGTCGGGAAACGACGGCGGCAATATCTGGCGATATGCCCTGCAATGCCACACCGGTAGCACGAAGGTTGAGAACGCCAGCGACCGCCATAAAAGTCCTGGCGAACAAAGCCGCGACGTTGGCTGGAGCCAGGATCTCGCTGCTGACGAACCACGTCTTCTGGGTAGGTGGGCCTCCTTTCCGTCGGCTGGTGGCCATAACGTTGGGCAACGTTCCGATCGTCCATGGGTAAAGTGCGGTTAGGTTGAGCCCACGGAGTCGACAGGGCGGCAACATCTTCCTCCGGTGCAGAACTGTGCCGCAGATAATCTGTGCGGCAGAAGGTGTCCCGGGATCTGGACAATTCCTCGCGCGCAATCTCTCGAATCATATCAGCCATTGAATTTGGAGGACAGGCTTCAACACTGGCTATAGAGGTGACATTGGCCAATCTTCCGAATTTAGGGGTGATTCTACGCAGCTTAAGAGATTCAAATGTTCTGCAATGTTTTATTACGTCAGCGGTGGTGCTCAGGCTCTCTTTACTAATCAGGAAATTGTAAACATCTTCCGCAATTCCTTTTAGAAGGTGGCCGACTTTGTCTTCTTCAAGCATACTGGAGTTAACTAGCTTGCATAACTTTAAGATGGCTTCGATGTATGCCGTGCAAGTTTCTCCGGGTACTTGCGCGCGGTGAAGCAATGTCTGTTCCGCACGCTTCTTCTTTGCCGATTCATCCCCAAAATTTTTCTTGATTTCGGTCGTAAAGGTAGCCCATGAACTCAGTGTATCCTCATGATTATCGAACCAGTCAAGGGCAGTGGCGGCAAGGAAAAACACCACGTTAGCCAGTTTGGTAGCAGCGTTCCAGCGATTGTATTTGCTCACCCGCTCGTAGTGTTTCAGCCACTCGTCAACGTCCTCTTCAGGTTTTCCAAAAAATGTGCGGGGCTCTCGATAATGTGGCCAGTTCGCTGTGGATATCCCGGGTTGCCCCATTCTCATCGATCGAATCCAGTGGCCGATAATAGTCTTCGGTTTCGTTTGGCTTATTGGAGTTTAGCGTCCCAAAGCGACTGAAGCTATGAGGGACGCCGTAGTGAAGGGCTCCGGAAATTTCGACCGCCTGGGGTTCTTTTGCGTGCACTGACATCGCATAGTACAAGGGCCTCTAGAATTTCGCCTCCACCGAAATTCAGCCGCCGCGCCCGGGATCGAACCCCCGTGTTTCGGGCCAGCAGCTGAGTGCCGTAACCACTGTGCCACCGCGGCGGGGATAACTAGTCTTCCTTGTTGTGAACTGTCGTAACCTAAAAAATAAAACTGACGATTTTGCCACTTTGATACTTCAGTAAAGCCTGACGTCGTACTCGGAACCGAATGCTGGTTGTATGATTGTATTGGTGACGCCGAGGTTTTCTCTTCGGGTTATGACGTGCAACGGAGTGACAGGGACACTCACGGGGGCGGTGTTTTGTACTTGCAAGGACATGCTTTTGTTCGAAGTCAATAGCAGTGTCTTCAGCGTGCAGTGAAGTGCAGCTTGCAATGGTGCAATATTTCTAAGCGCAGTGGCGGTATCGTAACAGTAGGGTCCTTTCATCGCTCACCTGGTCAAATTTGTGTCGAGTGCTACAGCGGCCTGTCACGGTTCCTTTCCACACTGAATAATCATGTTATATTGGGTGGTGATTTTGACATGCCCAACGTCGAATGGAAAGATAAAAAATCCATACTCACCAACAAGTCTGCACTGGCATTAGCCTTTGCAGAATTAATCGCAGTTAGGGATCAAACGCAGCCCGTAAATGAGCCTACTAGACAGCAACACTCGAGGACTTCCATCTTGGATGGAAGATCCCAATCCACATCGCCATCACCACGTATAAAGCCCCCCAGAATCAATCAACACTCCCTTCAGTGGACTCGGCAGCACTTCCAAAGACAGTCACGCTAAATTGACTCGCCTTTACTTCGTGCAGGTAAACAATTCTTGCCCTTTTTTTGCGAAGCGTACTTGTTACGCTGGCTTGATAATGCTGCCGAGTCCACTTTCTTGTATTGCCATTGCGAGTGACTACGCCTAGTCATTTTCCACTTTCTATTGCTTATGTGGGGGCATTCAACTAAATCCTGGACCTGAACATAACAGCCGCTCAGGCAATGCAGATTCGCACAATGAATTGCTTGAAGCATTGGACGAGTTAAAAAATGGGCAAACAACCTTTCTCAACGAGGTGAAGTCAATTCATACAAAACTGGTTCAACAAGAGGAAGCGTTTAGAGAGATAAAATCAAGACTAACAGAAATTGAAGAAGATTGCGCCTCCCTAGACCCACTTAAAGCCCAAGTAAACGACGTCCAGTGCCTCGCCCAAGAAACGCGAACAATCTCTCAGACCTTGTACATAGACTAGACGACATCGAGGACAGGGCCCATCGTCCCAACCTCGTATTCTTTGGTCTTTGGTGT
Organism: Amblyomma mixtum; assembly: GCF_055824585.1. Classification (NCBI taxonomy): domain Eukaryota; kingdom Metazoa; phylum Arthropoda; class Arachnida; order Ixodida; family Ixodidae; genus Amblyomma; species Amblyomma mixtum. The sequence goes on from NC_143017.1 coordinate 14,933,947, forward strand.
GAAGGATACTGACCGCGAAACCTGGGTCGAATCCGAGAAACTCATAATCGATATTTGCAAATCTGAAGTAAATCTCACAATTCAACCTACGGACATAGAACGGGCCCACCGGCTTGGTCATTTCAATACTAACAAGGACAGACAGGCCCATAATTGTCAAGTTTGCACACTTCAAAACTATGGAACTGCTTCTTTCAAAGGCAAAACATTTTAAGGGTACCGATCACAGCGTTTTCGAAAACTACTCCCGTAACACTCGTATTGCCCGTAAAAACCTCATAGATTGCGCTAAAAGTCAACAACAAAATTACCCTCCGTCATCGACAGGATGGTAATCGAAGGCATCACGTATACATTCGATCGCGCATCGCAATCAGGTTTACCTAACGCCATAGCTATCATCCAAGCACACACAAAAAGCTCTGCCAACTCACTCTCAGTCCTTTACATTGACATTGGAAGCCTCCTGCCTAAACGCGATGCTCTATTTAGCATTATCAACGCCACGGAAAGCAACGTAGTGATACTAACAGCAGCGTGGTTAAATGCGAACACAACGGATAGCGAAGTATACAGACCGCATTCCGCAACTGTGATGTCTTCCGCCGCGACCGCATAGGTAGACCAGTTGGTGGCGTTCTAGTAGCAACGCATCGCAGCATGTCAGCCTGAAATTTCATATTATGCCGATTGACTCTCCAATCGAAATATTATTCATCTGCTCTAAATCCTCATCTTGAGGAGAAACACAGCGCACTCCTAAGACACGGACAAAGAAAGGCAAGACGATACAGCGCTGACTTCAACTGATTATTTTATTGTGGAGCAACATATATATACTTTCGAAAAGTGGGCGGGAAGACATGAGTAACATCTGCTCCTTTTGAGCGTCATCCTTTTAAGCGTGATCCCTTTAATCGCCCCTCCACTTGCCTCTTTATCTTGTCTAGTTTTAATTTTTTGTTGCCTCCAAGGGTCACCCTTGCCCTCACGTTATTTTCAATTGCAGTTTGTTATCTTTCGGTCGCGTGCAAACACAGCAGATGTTACTCATGTCTTCCCGCCCACTTTTCGAAAGTATATATATGTTGCTCCACAATAAAATAATCAGTTGAAGTCAGCGCTGTATCGTCTTGCCTTTCTTTGTCCGTGTCTTAGGAGTGCGCTGTGTTTTTCCTCAAGATGAACTACCAACTAGCCCGCTCTTCCACCCTTGCAAGCTAAATCCTCATTTCCACCGACAGTTATCTGCGCTTGCTATCCTGCTCCAGACAGTGATGCTTCGTTCATTCCTTCCTTTCGCAACGCCTTTCATATGATAACTTCTGAACTTCCGCACGCTTGTCTTTTGGTCCTAGGTGACTTCAACTTTCCTGAAATTAATTGGCAGAACCCGTCTGACGCGACTAATTCTTGTGCTCGCGATTTCTTGAATACTTGTCATACTTTGGTCTGACCCAACTGATCACCAGCCCAACAAGAAACGCTCAATCGTCTAATATATTAGACCTGATACTAACGTCACATACAAAAAACTTAATATCACTCTTGAATCTACCGGGAATCAGTGACCACTAAATAATACACGCCACGTTTCTCAACCACTTAGCTCAATTTCCCAAAAAAAGAACTAAAACAGTCACACTTTATGACAAAGGAGATTATGAAAGCATCAACAGTGAACTTGATGCGTTCCGAACCTGGTTTCTAACCGATTTTCAAGATCGCACTCCTGAAACTAATTGGCTACTGTTCAAAAACAAAATGCACGCTCTAATAGAAAAATTTATACCTGCCATCACCGTAACCGAGCTCCATGAATTTCCTTGGTTCAATTCCGCACTAAAACAATGAATAACATAAAGAAAAGACTTTTCCGAACCGCCAAAAATCTAATAACGTCATCACGTGGCAAAATTATTACGGAGCAGAAAAATCCCATAACCTACAAGTATATAAAACTAAACCCTCATTTTTTTCTTTTACCTTACCCGATATGATTCGTACAAACCTGCGTCAATTCTGGAAATGTATCAATCCTAACCCCATCAGAAATGTAGCACTGTGTGACGATGATAATAATCCAATTGAAGATCATGACGTTGCTGAAGTCTTGAATTTATCATTCAGCTCAGTTTTCACTCACGAACCAAATAACGCATTACCCGATTTCCCTTCAAGTTTCCACCTATGCCGGACTTGAGCTTCGAATCTGATAGTATTGTCAAAAAAATCGACTCTGTGAAATTAACTTCCTCAGCTGGTGTCGCCGGATTTAAAAATAAAATGTTTAAAAATACAAAGCATGCATCTAGCGTCATATTGTCTCATAGCTTTCAGATCACATGACTGCAAATAGGCAAAGTCATCCCAGTTCCCAAAAAATGGCCTTAATCTTCCCGCCATAATTATCGACCAATATCTATCACGTGTATCACTTCTAAACTAATGGAACATATAATTTTCTCTCAAATTATAAAATTCCCAGTGTCCGTCAACTGTTTCCATCCTAACCAGCATGGCTTCCTAAAAGGTTTGTCTTGCGAAACACAGTCAGCCCTCTTTATTAACGACCTCAGCTCTAGCATTGACCTTAACATTCCTATTGACGCCCTCTTCCCTGATTTTGAAAAAAGGTTTTGACAAAGTTCCTCACAAACGACTATTCCTAAAGCTTTCGCGTCTCAATCTTAACAAACTTGTCTTTAATGTGATATGCAGCTTTCCCACTAATCAACAGCAATTTGTTTTTGCTAATATATGTTCATCTTCTTATTCCTATGTTATGTCTGCGGTGCCTCAGGGCACCGTCTTGGGCTCCCTTCTTCTCATATATATGACTGATTTGCCTGCTAACATAAGTTCTAACATTCGCATGTTCGCTGATGATTGCGTTATCTACGGGCCTATAACTAACAGCGTTCACATCTTGCTGCTTCAGTCTGACATTCAGCACGTACTAACCTGGTGTAATAAATGGCTAATGTCCTTAAATGTGAAAAAAAAAATCTCTGCTATCATTTCACCGCCGTCATTCACAACCATCTTCAAGATATCTAATCGGGAATGCAGAAATCTCTTCAGTATCACTTACATGTATTTAGGCATTCATTTGGTTGGTTTATGGGGTTTAACGTCCCAAAGCGACTAAGGCTATGAGAGACGCCGTAGTGGAGGGCTCCGGAAATTTCGACCACCTGGGGTTCTTTAACGTGCACTGACATCGCACAGTACACGGGCCTCTAGAATTTCTCCTCCAAAGAAATTCTAGCCGCCGCGGCCGGGATCGAACCCGCGTCTTTTGGGTCAGCAGCCGAGCACCATAACCGCTGAGCCACCGCGGCGGCAGGCATTCATTTGACACCTGATCTAAATTGGTCTTTTTCGCCGCGGTGGCTCAATGGTTACGGCACTCGGCTGCTGACCCGAAAGACGCGGGTTCGATCCCGGCCGCGGCGGCCGAATTTCGATGAAGGCGAAATTCTAGAGGCCCGTGTGCTGTGCGATGTCAGTGCACGTTAAAGAACCCCAGGTGGTCGAAATTTCCGGAGCCCTTCACTACGGCGCCCCTCATAGCCTGAGTCGCTTTGGGACGTTAAACCCCAATAATCCAATAATCAAATAAATTGGTCTTTTCATATGTCTCAGGTTACTAACGAGGCAAATCGTATGCTTGGTTACTTTCGGCGAACCCTGCGACTAGCACCCCCATCAGTGCAATCCCATGCTTACTTAAAACTTATTCGTCCCAAATTAGGATATGCATGCGCGATCTGGGACCCTGATCAAAATAACCTTTCCACTACTCTCGAATCTGTACAAAATCGCTCAGCTCGTTTCATTTTCTCAGCCTCTTCTTATCATGTAAGTGTAACTGAACTACAACGCAATGCTGATTTCACAACCTTAGCGAACCACCAAAAAATTTTCATACTATGTCTGTTTCATAAGTTCTATTGTAATTCATTTCTTAACTCAATTATGAGCCCCGCACATCGCATCTCCAATCGTACAAACCACGGGATGGCCGTCTACCCTCCCCCTGCGCGCACTTCTGCGCATCTGTCATCATTTTTTGTTCATACAGCCAGGGACCGGAATCACCTGCGAAACACCATCAGTCTGACTCATCGTCATTCATATCGTCCATAAAAGAAATGCACTGCTGAGTATTCCACTCCCTCATGTAATACCCCTTCAATGGGGCCTTTGGTGTACCAATAAATAAATAAATAAATAAATAAATAAATAAATAAATAAATAAATAAATAAAAATTAAATAAATAAATAATAAATAAATAAATAAATAAATAAATAAATGATAATAAATTTAGTTTTTTCAAGCACAACCTCGGCAGCAGATAAAGTATTGATAATCCCTGGTCTAAGTGATCATAACTGTGTCATTGCGTGTTTTACGGTGTTAGTTGCATGGACCGTGCATAAGCAATCGGGGAACGTTTATTTTTACAACAAAGGTAACTATGCATCCTCATCACATGATCTTGTTTCCTTCTTGCCTGATTTTTTAAACATCAGTCATGCATTAGACTGTGAGAAAACTTGGGAACTCTGTAAAAACAATTTCAAAGCTCTTGTTGGCATACATGTACCGTCAAAAGTGGTATCTTGCAAGCAGCGGAATGATAAGCCAGGTTAGATAAGGATATCCGTCCCCTTGTCAACATGCCGCACCGCCTTCTCACCTTGTACTCGAAAAGCCGTTGCTCACGCACGTTTCAAGCAATGAAGATCCTTTCGGGGGATATCAAAGCTAAATTTAAGATTAAAAAAATAAATTCTTTGCTTCTTTGGGTGAAAAAAAATTCAGCGTAACCCTAAGAGGCTACGGAAGTATTTAAAATCTCATGGAAGTGAACAGGCTGGCGTTCCACACTTATCGGTTGACGGAGCTCACGCCACTGATGATTACGACAAAGCTTGTTGTTTTAATCGCTATTTTCGGTCTGGTTTTAGCGCTCCCTTTCGCTCCCTTCCTGAAGCCACTCAAGTTATTTCTGTACCTATACCACCTATTACCGCTACGTATAATGGAATTTTGAAGCAACTGCAATCGCTCAATGTTCATACCGCTATTGGTCCTGATCAAGTTCCACCTGATGTTATGAAAGCATGCGCTGAGGCGGTAGCACATTATTTGGTTGCGCTGCATAAAAAGTCATTAGGCTCTAGTTGTCTTCCCACTGAATGGAAAGTAACTAACATAGTCCCAATACATAAAAATGGCTCCAGAAGTGAGGTTTGAAGCTACCAACCAATTTCTCTCACAAGCGTAAACGGCTAGATTATCGAACATATTATTTACAATGCCATTATAAACCACTTGAATTTCTGTGCGTATGTACAGCATGGTTTCAGGTCTGGGCTTTCTTGTTCTACACAGCTGTTCGAATTCAGTCACGATATTATTTCGTTTTATAACTGTGGAAATCAAGCTGACTGCATATTTTTGGTTTTTAAAAAAGCGTTTGAGTGTGCACCGCATGCCCTTTTATTGCATAAATTTACTTCCCTCGGGATCCAATACGCAGTAATTACATGCATTCGCGACTACGTTTCCTGTAGATTACAATATGTTGCATTTCATGGCGTTACATCCCACTCTGCAGGTATTACATCCGGTGTACCTCAGGGGGTCAGTTTTTAGGCCTTTGTTGTCTGTAATTTATATTAATGATGCTGTCAAGAACATTTGCTGCAAAATCTGCTTGTTCGCAGACGACTGCATCGTGCACAGCCCAGTAGTCATCGAACATGATGTTCGCACCCTGCAGCAAAATCTAGACAGCATCCATCAATGGTGCATGAAGTGGAAAATGACACTGAATTGAAATAAATGTAAATATTGTTACGTGGCAGGCAGCCGAAGAATGAGGCGAGATGAACGATAAGCAAGAGATTATTGAATGGCCGCTGGCCTAACGCGAGCGCTCCGTCCCGCGCCACTGCCAACTATGTCGTCTTCGTCACAGCATGTTGCTTTTACAAGAAAACGTAACCCAATAAACTCTGTGTACTGTTTAAATTCTGCTCCTTTGGAAAAATTTTCCGAATCTAAGTACCTCGGTGTACATTTCGGACAGGACCTTACGTGGAGAACCCACATTGAACATGTGATAGACAAAGCATCCAGAATGTTGAATTTCTTCCGGCATAGTTTCCATAAAGCTGATGAAGTCAAGAGTGTGACGGAATCCCGTCTGGCCGGGGGGATACATTTCAAAACAATGAGACGCCGACCAGTAAAATGAAAAAATTGTATTGACGGTTCGGCGCCCAGAACGGGGGCCTTGTTCACAATGGAATCACACCAAGAGGGTTCGTCTTTTAAAAGCTACAGTAATCGCCGTAAGGATCGCGCGTAAATCGGGTTAAGATTGCCCTCGTTACGATTAAGCGTGTGAGCCGTCGTCTGTATCACCAGGGACTCGAGATGAAGCCGTGATGTTGTCAGTTTCTTTTTTCGATGATTCTTGCCTTGTCCCAATCTATTTTGTGATTTGCCGTCACCGCGTGCTCTGCCAAGGCGTTATTGCGGGTATCTTCTTTCTGCACATCACGAGCATGTTGCTGTAAGCGCTTCTTGTAACTTCCGGTTTCGCCGATGTAAACACCGTTGCAATCTGCACAAGGGATGGCGTAGACAACTCCTGGGAACTTCTCATAAAGCTCCAACAAATATAGATGACTTGTACCTCACACGCGACCTATTCTTGAGTGTGCTATCGTGGTGTCGGACACATATATGATTACATTATCGGATGGTTTAGAAAGCGTACCGAACCGTGCAGCCCGTTTTGTCGCCAATGATTACGACTTTTGACACGGCGTTTCAGCAACAAATGAATCTTTTGGCTGGGAACTTCACAGTCATACGCGCATGTACAGTAAACTAGAAATGTTCTATCGCATCTATTACAGCAAAACCGGGATTGATAAAACTTTGCATGTCCCCTTTTGTATCAGCACGCTGCTCGTAAGGTGCGAGAAATCAAATGTCGAACTAATGTTTATCAGAACTCTTTCTTTCCGCATATGCCATATCTGTCTGGAACAAACTCCTCAAAAATATCGTTGACTGCACATCTGTGGAAGCGTTGCGTGCTTTTATTCATAGAATCACTCAATCTTAACTTTGCATCATTTATTGTACGCGCGTGTATGCCTGATTTTGCTGTATTTTATGGCTGTTCCTTGTGTGGTTTGAGTGCCTCATCATCTGACTACAGCATTTGAAAATGCTTGATTTCGTTGTACGTCCCCCCTGCAATAATGCCTTCGGGCACTGAAGGTATCTACGAATAAATATAAATAAACTAGAACCCATCATATGTCCTGGCTGACTACGACAAGTACACCGCCGCCACGTGCTTCTTCGTGGTCGTTTCGTAAAAGCTGGAAATGGGGCAAGGCGGCTAGTACTTCGTCATCTGCGATGTAACTTTTCAGCCAAGTTTCGGTTCAGATCAGCAGGTTGATGCAGGATGACGAAACAAGAATGGAAACAAGAATGGAAACAATAAAAGTACGAATGTTAGTGTATATATCGGCAAAAGGTAGATAGACGAGCGTCTTTGGCGCGGTTTTTGACGGTTCAGGAAGAGGTGATTGTTGATGTGACCGTGAAGCACTTGCTGATATTTCTTTTACTGTTTGCGAAGGCTCATCGAAAGCATATCGCTTGGCACCCATATGCCATGTTTTGTGGCGAAAGACATCTGTAACCCGTAAAAAACAAAGATCCGAATATGTGTACAGCATCAATAACATACCGCTCACCCGAGTTCACGAACACAAATACCTTGGATTAATCATTTCACATGACCTAAGATGGGAATCACATATTAACAGTACAGTATCATCTGCTTTAAAACGATTGTTCTTCCTTAGAAGACGGCTTCCAGAAGCGCCACCGGAGACCAAACTGTTAGCATATAACACATTTATACGATCAGTTCTCGAATATGGAAACACGATTTGGTTTCGCTATACACAACAGATCATTAACAAACTAGAAGGAGTGCAGCGAAAGGCAATTGGATTTATCTTTAACACAGGACCAGTGATTCACCATCCCAACTACTAAAACAAGCATGTATCCTGACTTTACAGAGATGCGCCAGGCTAGCACGACTAAAATTATTGTTCCAATTAGTACATAACACATTAAACATAGATACTTCGTTATATATATCTGTAGATAAATCCAGACCATCCCGGCATAAGCACCCATTAACCCTTAGAGAGTGCGCATTCCGAACCGACTGTTTCAGATATTCATTTTTCCCGCTTGCCATAAAAGAATGGAATAGTTCGAACCCCTCTATCACTACTAATACATTTTAAAAGGGTAGAAAACTGAACTAGTTGGTTCATACTTCTTGGTGGGAACAGCCGAAATAACAAAACGCAGACACAGAAAGGAACACACAGAACGTAGACGAAGCTGACTGTCAACTAAAATTTTATTGGAAAAGCGCGGGTTTTGCACGACTTATGTGGCAAAGGTATGGGCTGTTCGTAATGTAGAAAGTTCATTTTCATTTTATTTCCTTAAAGGCCCCATGCCCGGGGTATTACATAAGGGGTGGTAACATATAAAGAAGACGTTCTTACAACTGTACATAATTTTTTACATTTTCATTGAACTGGGATGAGCAGGTGATGGTGGCAATGTCGCTTGGCAGGCCGTTCCAGTCTGCAGCTGTTCGGGGAAAAAGGAATTGGCGAAGGTGACAGTGCGCGAGAGTGGACGGGCCACATGAAAATAACTGGTGCGGTGTGATATGCGTGCTGGGGGAGGAAGAATATAAGGAGTGGCGCGCATGGGGCTATTGAAGATTTTATGAAATAATGATAAGCTGGAAGTGCGACGACGGAGTGATAAGGACGGTAAACCGGATGCCGTTTTCAAGCCAGAAACGCTAATGTCAAAAGCATAGGATGCGTGAATAAACCTGGCCGCGCGATTTTGGAGGGACTCAAGAGAATTAATGTGATAAGCTTGATGATTGGTTGGTTTGGGGTTTAACGTCCCAAAGCAACTAAGGCTATGAGAGACGCCGTAGTGGAGGGCTCCGGAAATTTCGATCACCAGGGGTTCTTTAACGTGCACTGACATCGCACAGTACACGGGCCTCTAGAATTTCTCCTTCAAAGAAATTCAACCGCCGCGGCCGGGATCGAACCCGCGTCTTTCGGGCCAGCAGCCGAGCACCATAACCGCTGAGCCACCGCGGCGGCTCTAAGCTTGATGAGGATTCCAAACTGGTGATGCGAATTCCAACTTTGACCGGACGAACGATTTATAGGCTAGTAACTTAACATGTTGAGGAGCGCGACGAAGATGGCGTTTTAGGAATCTATAGCGTTCTGTTGGCTGATGATATTGTGTTATTGACATGCAAACTCCAGGAAAGGTCAGTGGAAAGAGTTACGCTTAAATACTTGTAGGACTGAACTGGTTCTATGGGCACATGAAAGGTTTCGTAGGAACGAATGAGAGGATTACGACGGCGGTGGACAGATAAAAGCTTGCAATTATGGGGGTTAAGTTCCATTAGCCATTGGTCGCACCAGTTCTGGACCGCATTAAGATCAATCTGAAGAGATGCTTGGTTTGCGGGTTTAGTAACTGCACGATAAATTACACAGTCGTCAGGAAACATGCGTATGTTGAGGTGACTTGTGATGGCAAATCATTAACGTATATTAGAAAAAGTAGCGGGCCGAGTACAGATCCCTGAGGAACACCTGTCGTTACCGGGAGAGAGTTAGAGTTTGTATTGTTAACAGAAACAACTTGGGAGCGATTAGATAGGAAGGCTTCAATCCATATCAGTATGTAGGGGTGCAAATTTAATCTGGAAAGTATTGTCAGTAAGCGTTTATGGGGTACTTTATCGAATGCTTTAGCGAAATCTAAAAATATGACGTCGGTTTGTTGATTAGAATCAAGGTTGATGTGCAGATCATGTAAGAAAGTTGCCAGTTGGGTCTCGCAGGAGTAGCCCCTGTGAAATCCATGCTGCGCCGGGTGAAAAAAGTTGTTAGAATCAAGGAAGGCCATGATATGGGTATAGATGATGTGCTCCATGATTTTGCAGGCTACGCTGGTTAGGGAAATGGGGCGGTAATTTAAGGGCGAATTTTTGTCACCTGATTTGTAGACTGGAACGACCTTCCCATGTTTCCAATCCTTGGGCAGTTGGCCAGTGAGGAGTGACTGCGTGAATAACAACAAGGAAGATGCACATGTATATTTTGTGTTTTTTAGTATTTTAGTGTTGATGTGATCGATGCCGGCGGAGGATGACAGCTTCATTTTTTCTATTAATGATGAGATTCCTGTTGGAGAGAATATTGGCGGAGGCATAGGTTCCATGATATTATGTTGGTTCTGAAGGCAGTGAAATACGTGATTCTTTCGTAAAGACAGATGAAAAAGCCTCATTAAATAGATTGGCGCAGTCTGTGTCTGAGATGGGTTCACCTGATGCGTCGGCAAGAGAAATGTTGCTCGTGTGCTGTGGGTTGATGACTTGCCAGAATTTACGGGGGTTAGTTGTCAGCATTTTAGGCAAATCGACTGAAAGAAAGAACGCTTGGTTTCGCGAGTTTTTATTAGGTACGCTTTTTCTGCCACATAGTATTTATTCCAAGCGTTCTCACTGGGATGCAATTTCGCTGAGCGGAAGAGGCGTTTCTTTTTGTTTTCCAGACGTTTTAGACAGTTGTTGAACCATGGATTTCGTGGGCTGTTTCGTATGATTATTTTTGGAATAAATTTCTTTACCAATTCTTCAATTTTCTTTTTGAAAAATACCCAGTTTTCATGAATCGTTCTTTGATGAAAGTTGGGTTCCACAAGGGCTAAGGAGGTGCGAAGTTCGTTATTAATTGCAGCATAGTTTCCTTGATCATGCAATCGAATGGTCTGCCTATTTGTTACACGGGGCAGCGGTTTAATGATGAGGCATGCATGTATTATTTAGTGATCGCTAACACCTGGATGATACGTGATGGAATGAACACATTCTGGATGATCGGTTAATACTAGATTAAGAGTATTAGCGCTGTCTTCTGTTACACGCGTTGGTTAGGATATTACTTGCACCAGATTAAAATTAAGGCAGATATCAAGAAATTCATTAGCTCCATTTCATCCTGCAGCGGTTATGTTCTGCCAATCAATGCTAGGAAAATTTAAGTCACCAAAGACGAAAATGCCGGCGTTAGGATGCATAGTTTTGATTTCATTTAATGCATTATTAAATTTGTGCGGAAAATTTGGACTGTTATTAGGGGGTTTACAGCATTCGCCAACGATAACTGACTTTGGTGAAGAGTGGAATAGGACCCATAATATTTCGATGTCTGATGAAAGGTTGATGGCCGTGCATGACAGTTCTTGCCTGGTTGCAATAAGCACGCCTCCTCCCCTCCTATCTTTGCGGTCATTGCGATAAACACAAAAATTTGGCAAGTCAGCGAGGAGTTCCGTGTCAGTTATGTCGTAGAGAACAAAATTATAGAGAACAAACTTGAAAACTGGGCAACTAAGCCGTCACCGCAACGCTTGAGGCTTATTAAAGAACTGTACAGTGTTAGCGATAGAAGACACCTGTATGGCGTATAATCCATTTAGGTAACGGAGTTATCGGTATAAGATCAAAAGGAATTCCATGTACTCTAGCTATAATATGCATTGAAAGCGTGCAATAACGGACTCTGAAACCACGTTGCAACTTGGATGCAACGTTGGTTGGTTTGAATTGCGTAAGCGGTTTAATAAAGCGAAGTGATTAATCTAATATTTCAGATTTTCGCGGAAACATAACGATAGATAGGACAGCTGTACGCATATCCTCTTTAAGTGGATGCACAACTAAACATCAGAATCCGTACGTCACGTGTGAGGAAGGTGTCATCTATTAAATTCCCTTGTAATGCGGGAAGAAGTATATGGGCCAGACGGGAAGGTGCTTAAACGAGCGCCTAAATGGAACGTGCTCGCAACGTCAGAAACGGACGAAGACGAACATTAGCAGATCACGTTCTCTCGTGCGAGTAAAAAAATTGCAAGCCACTTTTTGAAAAATGTGTTGCTTTAGGGAAGAGAGAGAGAGAGAAGAGAGAGAGAGAGAGGGAAAGGCAGGGATGTTAACCAGAAAGGAAAAACAGGGAAAACATAACGCGTGAGATCATCGAAGCTGAAAGGTCGCACGTGCATAAGCACACCTTCCATTTTCCTCTGCGATAAAGAACTTGCATTTGTATTTAACTGACACTGTTTGCACAAATGATTACATCTCCTCTTTCTGGCGTATAAGTATGCTGCTCGTGAAGAATAAAAGTTGTTGAAAGTAAGCGCCCATGCTGTTCGTTTCTGTTTGTGTTTTCCACTTCTGCTGCGCTACAGTGTTTTTCAAATGTATCACCCGACTAAACCATAATGCTGCACTTCGGCTTTGTGCTGCATGCAGGAACACTCCTTTATTTTTTCCAGTTTTATTCAAGAGTGGAGTGGACGTCTGGAAATCGCTGTTGCACTTCGTGATCCCTATAGACCTTACGGCTTACCTGAGGCTTATTCCCCCCAAAAAACTGGATATATGTCGCTTTCAATTCATTTATTTTCAACTCGAGGTAGAAGGCCCCCAGGCGAAAAAGCTGTTCTACGACAGCTTGAAAGGTGCCTGGGGGCCCATACAAGGCAGCAGTGGTTACAGACTAAATTACACTGTGAGTACACATCTTCAAACAATCATTCGAACAACTATACAGTACAATAATTAACAAAACAATCGTTGTTAATGAGAATTTCAGGTGATCGGATTTCGGCCTCAATTCTTCCTGAACACCAGAAAACATAGCGGAATTCACATATGTCAGTCGTACTCTAATACAAAGTTAGCATGATTATTGTACACATGTTGTTTGATGGGTTACAAAATATTGTCGCAGTTGTTTTTTACTGTAGGTCTCGAAATATACATCCTTCTTTTCATAATCGTTCACAAGAAATGGAAGCAGGTACTTTAGGGACTGACAGAGATAATCGGTACGGCGATGTGGTACAAACCATTTGTCACAACTGCGAGTACGACCATCGCTTTTTTGTTTACGTAAACTTGCGGTGTTCTTTAAAAACGTTTGAAGGGCATTATTTGCGTAAAAGAAAGTGTGCAGTAAGCGAAATTCTAGATAATGTTTTGCTATTATTGCTTTATACTTCACAAACAATTCTTCTGTCGGATGGTAGTACGATACATTAGCAATATTACGAAGAGTTTTTTTCTGTAGAAGGAAAATTGCGTTAATATTACTGATCGTTGTTCCCCAAACAAGCGAGCAATAGTTTAAATGTGACGTGAGTAATGCGTGGTAAATGTGAACCTTTATTTTTTCCGGGAGATAATGTCGGCATCTGGCCGACATTATCTCCCGCAGCCGATGCTCCCGCAGCCGGTGATAGGGATTTGCGCAAGAAATCGATGTGGTGTGTCCATTTCATATCAGACGAGAATGTCACTCCTAAAATCCTATGTTGGTTGACAACTTCAATAGTAGCAGTACCGAGTGTTAAAAGATGATGCCTTACAGCCTGTTTGCCACTTGGTTTGAAAATTACGGCTTTAGATTTTTTTACGTTAATCTTAAGACCGTTGGCATTGGACCAGTTGATTGTCTTTGTCATCTCAGTTTCTGCTTTAGCAATCACCTCTTGTATGCCATGGCGCCGCCGCGGTGGCTCAGTGGTTACGGCGCTCGGCTGCTGACCCGAAAGACGCGGGTTCGATCCCGGCCGCGGTGGCTGAATTTTGATGAAGGCGAAATTCTAGAGGCCCGTGTACTGTGCGATGTCAGTGCACGTTAAAGAACCCCGGGTGGTCGAAATTTTCAGAGCCCTTCACTACGGCGTCCCTCATAGCCGGAGTCGCTTTGGGACGTTAAACCCCAATAAACCAATAAACCATCTTGTATGTCATGGCCAGAAAGAAACACGCTGGTATCGTCAGCGTAAAGAACATAACAAGCATCTGAATTGGGTTAAACAATGTCATTGACATATACATTGAAAAGAAATGGCCCCAAAAGACTGCCTTGTGGCACACCAAATGAAATGCTCTTAAAGGATGAGGTGTGGCCCCCAATACTGACACATTGCATTCGATCACTCAAGTAAAAGTTGAACAACACCAAAAATACACCGCGGACACTGTAAGCACTAAGTTTTTTCAACAGAATTTTGTGGTTTAGAAAGTCAAAGGCCTTGCTGTAATCTATAAAAATACCGAGCGTAAGCGTCTTGCATTCAATATTTTTGATGATGAGCTCTTTCATTGTTAGTAGCGCTGTTTCGGTTGATTTGCTTCGACGGAAACCATGTTGGTACTCTCGTAATATGTTATGTCTGGAGAAAAATTTTTCTATGCGCACCAATATTATTTTTTCTAGGGCCTTTGAAAACACGGGTAATATAGATACCGGCCTGTAGTTAGCCGCGTCGTTTTCTTTGCCGCCTTTAAAGATGACCGATACCTTTGCTTGTTTCATTCGACTTGGGAAACAGCCAGTTGTGAGGACGAGGTTAAGAATATATGTCATGTGAGGCGCAATAACGTCAGTTACGAACTTGACAGGCTTTATCTGATAATAGTCGACATCGACTGAGTTGGTGTTTCTCTGGTTTAGGAATGCGCTACAAATTTCGATTTCACGTTGATTCCAGAAATACGGTGGCATTTTGTTTGCCAGTGGGCGTTGACCCTGTTTCGTCGCAGGTTGGTTTTATCATGTCTACAAAATGCGCATTGAGATGCTTAGCTAAAGGTACACCCGAAATACATTTGCCATCTATTGACATTTCAGGGGGGCTGCACTTCCGACGTTTCCGTTGAAGAATTTCATTAATCACCTTCCACACTTCCCGAGAACCGGTTCCTGAAGCATCAGATATGAGGTTATTATAATAAGCAATCTTTGCTTTTCTTAACTCTTGAGTCAATTTATTTCGGTACTTTTTGAAGTCTGTTAGTGCTGTCATTTCTCTCGTACGCAAGAAATATTGAAAGAGTTTTTGTTTCTCCTTAATCGCCTTCAATTGATCGGGTGTTATCCATGGCTTCCTTATTTTTTTCTTTGTTCTTGCTTTCTTGTATGGAAAGCATTCGTTATAGAGGCAGCAGAACATGAGCAGGAATTTGTTATAAGCTTCAGAGGCATTATTCTCGTTATAAATTGGAGACCAGTCGTTGTTTGATAGGCGGGCCCGAAAGGATTCCATACTACCATTCGATATATTCCTATACACAGGTACGTCCTTGCTTGTTTTTTCTCGTGGTCTATAGCTGGAATACGCAATAAATATTGGAGAGTGGTCGCTTAAGTCATAGCATATGGTGCCAGCTGTATGTACAGAAATGTCCGAGTTGACAATGAAAAGATCAAGGACAGACTCGCCTGTGTCGGTTACCCGTGTTGGTGTATTGATAACAGAATAAAAGACAGATGCCAGAAGTGTGTTACAGAACTGAACTGAATGCGCGTCATTTCCAGCAAAGTTATATTGAAATCGCCTCCCATAAGAAAACGGTATTGATGAAAGAAAGCGTACTCCAACATTTCTTCGATGAAAGTCAAAAAATCGTTTTTGTTTTCGGAAGGAGGGCGATATACTACGGAAAACATATCTTTCCCACTGCAAACACATAACGCCTCCAGATCAGCAGTAGTACACGTGAAACGGTATTCCACTTCGCAGCACACATCATCCCTGATATGCCTCGCTACGCCGCCGCCACGTCCCTCAGTTCGGTTTTGGTAGTAGTGTTTATAGCCTGCTAATGTTAGCGTCTGGCTTTCATCGTGATACCATGTTTCCGCAATCATGATGACATGCATTCGGAACCGGAATTCGTCGAGAAACATAGTGAATTGTTCTAGCTTTGATGCCAACGAACGTGCATTGATATGGACAGCCGATGTTAAGGCCTGGGTTGGTGCCTGCAGTGTTATATCAGAAGGTGAGCAGAACTCTCGATATAACATGATGAGGATGAAAGCAAGGAACTAGCAACAAACCACCTTAGTCAATCTTTGACAAGTCTTTATCGTGTTCGATTCGCACCACGTCGCTTCCCGCAGCTTTCCGAGCAAGAACTTTTCCGTTCCTGGCCCATACAAACTTCCAGTCAAACTCACATTTCTTTTTTATCGCCAAGGAAAGAAGTCGCTTCAGCGTAGGGCAAAAAGGTTCGTTAACGAACACACTTTCTTTATCTACGAAGCCAACTTGTTCATTCGTTATGTATTTGCTTCGAGCCTTTTCCAGAAGAGTATCTTTTTTTTTCGCGGCATTTGAATTGCACAACTATGTTGCTTTTGCCGTCCTCACGAGTTGGCACGCGATCACAAACTTCTATGTCATCAGCAGTGATAGTCTCCCCTATAGCACTGCCTACCTTTGTTACCAGTTCAGCAACATTTTCATTTTCTTTCTGCACAAGGCCTTTTATTTCGTCTTACATCTTCGAGAGTACTGCTCTGTTTGAACCATTCTTCGCTGAAGCTGTTCAATGGCATGTTCATTAGCCTTGACCCTTTTTCGCAGACCTCTCTCTCTTCTCTTTGTTAAGATCTTTGTTTTATTTATTATTTTTGTTTTTTATTTAAAACATACTGCAGTCATTGAAGACCAAGCAGGAGGGCAATACAGGTAATAAGTAAACGCAATTCAGCGCCACCATTAGCAAGCAATCACAAAAAAGCAACACAAGCAATCATAAGCAATCGAATGGTATAAAGCGCGCAGCATGCAGTGCAAACACAGAAAAAGAAGGAAAAGAAATGAATCGCAAAAGCGAAGAGTAACATCAACGCGGAGCTTTTCGTACACATAATTAAATTCAAAGGCGCCAAACCATACGCACACACACACACACACACAGGAGAAGAAAGAAAGACGAGACAGAGCGCCACTCACAACTGATTTAATGTGCAGAAAGACACGTACATATATGTCACTGTCGGCGCATGCGCAAGGAAGACATTCAGCTTCGTGAAGATAAGCAGCGATCAAAAAACGCATTTTCAGCCTTATACAGGTTTATCGCCGTTTCGCTGAAGCACAAGTTGCCCCTCTTTTCGATATGGAATGCTTCTATCAGTTCTCTGGCTTTTGTCACACTACTCTTTGCCAAAATCCGCACATCAGAAAAGCATGGTTCACAAGTGCGCGACGGGCAGGTTCTGATGTACATGGGTAAATGGGGGCCATCTTTATTTTGTTCTACATTTCTTTGGTGTTCTCTGATACGCTTATTGACACATCGCCCGGTTTGTCCGATGTAGGAACTGCCGCAGGAGAGGGGAACTTCGTACACAACCCCTACCGCACATTTCGTGAACGGTCGCCCATGGCTGGTACCGCAGCCACTTTCTTTTACTTTTTCTTTTCTTTTGGCTATTCGAGAGCAAAGGCTTGCGAGCTTTTGGGGGGCGGTAAAAACGAGTGGCACCCCATGCCTACTCGCAACCTTCTTCAGGTTGTGGGACAACTTGTGCACATACGGCACAGCCACCGGTCTCACCTCTTCTCGAGGGACCTCCTCCCCTACTCCTACTACCTTCTTCTTCAACTTCCGTAGGAGGCTTTCGGCAACCTGTGTCACGACCGAACGAGGGAACTCGGCTGAAGCCAGCCTAACCAATTGATTATCAAAACTCTGTCGCATCTTGTGAACACATGACTTCCCTAGAGCAGACTCAAGGCAAAGTGAAGCAATTCCTCTTTTGACTAGTTTTGAATGCGAAGAGTCAAATGGCAGAAGCCCCTTTTTTGCACGTGGAGCATATGCCCAACACACCTGATCCATACAGAACTCAATGTTTAAATCTAAAAACTGTAAAAGATTGTTTTCAGGCAGTTCATAAGTAAAATCCAAGCCTTTTCCATGTTGTCTAAAAAGGGATAAAACACTGTTTACTGTACCAGCGAAGTTAGAGCTGCCGTCCTTAGTTAAAACAATCAAGAAATCGTCAATGTATCTAAAAACTTTAAAAACATGGTAGTTGGCAAAACCTGCAGAAGCTTTTCGTCAATTTGTGACCGAAAAATGTTGCATAAAACCGGGGCGGCACACGAACCAATGCAGATACCGGCCTTCTGCAGGTCGTGACACAGGTTGCCGAAAGCCTCCTATGGAAGTTGAAGAAGAAGGTAGTAGGAGTAGGGGAGGAGGTCCCTCGAGAAGAGGTGAGACCGGTGGCTGTGCCGTATGTGCACAAGTTGTCCCACAACCTGAAGAAGGTTGAGAGTAGGCATGGGGTGCCACTCGTTTTTACCGCCCCCCAAAAGCTTGGAAGCCTTTGCTCTCGAATAGCCAAAAGAAAAGAAAAAGTAAAAGAAAGTGGCTGCGGTACCAGGCATGGGCGACCGTTCACGAAATGTGCGGTAGGGGTTGTGTACGAAGTTCCCCTCTCCTGCGGCAGTTCCTACATCGGACAAACCGGGCGATGTGTCAATGAGCGTATCAGAGAACACCAAAGAAATGTAGAACAAAATAAAGATGGCCCCCATTTACCCATGTACATCAGAACCTGCCCGTCGCGCACTTGTGAACCATGCTTTTCTGATGTGCGGATTTTGGCAAAGAGTAGTGTGACAAAAGCCAGAGAACTGATAGAAGCATTCCATATCGAAAAGAGGGGCAACTTGTGCTTCAGCGAAACGGCGATAAACCTGTATAAGGCTGAAAAAGCGTTTTTTGATCGCTGCTTATCCTCACGAAGCTGAATGTCTTCCTTGCGCATGCACCGACAGTGACATATATGTACGTGTCTTTCTGCACATTAAATCAGTTGTGAGTGGCGCTCTGTCTCGTCTTTCTTTCTTCTCCTGTGTGTGTGTGTGTGCGCGTATGGTTTGGCGCCTTTGAATTTAATTATGAATAACTGCCAACTAGCCCAACAACAAGTTCTTCTTTTCGTACACGTTCTTCGAAAACCTATACATCATGCGCGGAAAAAACTTCTATTGGGAGTGCATTCCATTGGGAGACAGTGCGTGGAAAAAATGAGTTTTTAAACCTGTTAGAACGCGCAAAGGTTGGTTCCAGGTTGTAAAGATGGGAGTGCCGAGTTTGACGTCCCTCACGTGGATTAATGAACAATCGCGCGTTGGTACCAAGTTGGTGATTGCAAAGCCGATACAGAAACCGCAGCCTGGAAATCTTTCTTCTGCTTTCTAAGGTGAAAATGTTGTTAGCACTCATTAGAGACGATGGTGACTCTAATCTGCGGTATGAATTGCATATGAAACGAACTGCCTTTCTCTGTACCATGTCTAGGTTATTTACGTCTTTTTTCAAGTGAGGGTCCCATACTGTACAGCCATATTCCAGCTGAGGTCTGATAAGGGTATTGTATGCAAGCAGCTCAACATTGGAAGGGGCCGACCTTAATTTGAAACGAAGAAACCCTAGTTTCCTGAGGGCTTATGTACAGATTTTATTAATGTGGCTGGTCCAGTTCAAGTCGTTAGTTATCGTAACGCCTAAGTATTTACACTCGTTGACCTGAACTATTGGATATTCGTTGATTTTGTACAAAAACTGAGCCGCAGATTTCTTGTTTGTTACCCGAAGAAGGACAGATTTTTCTCTGTTTAATTCCATAGACCAAAGATTACACCACTGGTTCACAGCATTAAGGTTATTGTTCAAAACGATTTGGTCTTCGGTACAACGGATAGTTTTCAATCTTGTTGTTCAGCTAGTTTCTTTTTGATTTCCTCAAATTCTGCATTGATAAAATTCATGGAGTCTTTCAAACTTTTCATTTCAGCACGAAGCTCACGTAGTTCGCTTCTGGCATCCCTGTCATCATTCGCCGAGCCTTTAGGCACCACTACGGGATTCACTTGGTACATACAAAGAACAAAAGCTTCGGCAGCAGCAACAGCAAAAGCTACACAGTTCCCCCGTTCGACAAAGTCCAATTGATACACCAACCTGCAGCGTAAAACACGCAGGAATCAGCGAAACAGTCGGTTTTCCGTCGCTGC
Source organism: Amblyomma mixtum (assembly GCF_055824585.1). NCBI lineage: Eukaryota > Metazoa > Arthropoda > Arachnida > Ixodida > Ixodidae > Amblyomma > Amblyomma mixtum. Next base: position 14,954,036 of record NC_143017.1, read on the forward strand.
TGCCGAGTGCCAGATCCGGGGTGGGAGCCTTCTTTCTAGGTTTGCGCTGGTGACGTCGGTAGTGACGTCATATGCGTCAGAAATGCCCTCGATGGTCGATGAAACGTCCAGGTGACAGCGACGATGGGTACAGCTCTCTTCTTTCTGCAGCGTAAAACACACAAGAATCAGCGAAACAGTCGGTTTGCCGTCGCTGCTGCCCTTAAACCCTTCCTATAATTACCTACAGGTGGTGACTGACAGGCTTCGTAAGTGAAATAATATGAACCCGCCAGCATCGCTGTTAGAAAAGTGCTATCAGAAAAAGAATACCTAGTTTCTGTTGCCGATAATTTGGTATACGCCTATCGGCCCCGGACTGTCACGAGTATTGCTGTCCTGTAAGCGTTCTTTCCGCCTTCCTGGTATCCCTTGACACGTAAGAGCTCCTGGCGCATATGGCATTCCACGGCGACCGACATGTTCCAGGCCCGCTGCACCTCACATCTACCGGGCTGTTTGTTTGCAGATCTGCGCAGGTCCGTGCGATCCCGCTAATGGACTGAAGATGGCGCCATATGCTCTGCCCTCCCAAGTCGGCGCCGGCAGCCGCGTTTCTTCGTCGGCCGGGACTGATGTGCGTCTAAATTTGCCTCAGCCCCGTCGGTGCTTACCTTCTCGGCCATGAGCGCCCACGGAGCGGCTTGTTTTGCTGGAGGATGTATCTTTACGGCCTGGCGGTGGCGCGTCTGTTCTCTGTTTGTCGTCTGCTTTTCGGAATCACCCGCAGTTCTTTTTACTCCGGCGCACAGGGGAGGGCCCATCGCGGCTGTCTGCTTCGGCCAGCAGAGGTGGGACGGCCTTAACCGGCGCTTACGGAGGAATCTCTATAAATAGGCAAGACTTGGAAATGCTCGCGAACCAAGCGTTCTCGTTCCAAACCCCCCAGAAAGATGGCGTCAGCAGTCACCAGGTTACTTAGCACTTCAGAAGCTTCGTTTTCTTGGCTTTAATGGATTGGCTAACCTAACGTGGGAACATCATGGACAAAAAAAGTTCCCCAGTTTGTTTCACTCTGAGCAATGGAACCAACGTGCGCAAAGTGGTCGAGAGGAAATATAATTTGGGCTCTCTGCAAAACACCGATCACTGAACGAGCAAAAACCTGTGGTCTATGTCGCCACCAGTCGTGCATGAAGTGCTATATGAACTACTGGCGCAGTATATTTTAGGGCGGCTCTTGCAGCCGCATTGTCTCAATTAGTCTCGGCCAGTTCACAGACGGGATTAGGAAGACGGTTTTCTTGGGCATTAGCGACGGCCGCCTTGTCGTGTTCGCCTGCAACCGTACTGTGTTGCTGATGAGTAGAGGGCTTTTCTGCTCCGGTGTCCAACCCGCATCGCGTCCTTGTTCTTAATTTAATTTAATTGGTTATACTCTTCCTCACTTGAGACGTTTTAAAGGCGATAGGCAGGAATTCGAATAAAATATTTTTATTTATTTATTTATTCCATACCACAGACCTTGCTCAGGTCCAAGCAGGGTGGTAAAAACAACACTAATACTAATAAACAATGCATCAGTCAATGTAAACAGGCAACAACGAGTTATTACAGTCTGTTACAGATCGGGTAAAAAAATGAAAACTTGAATACATACGTCTGTGCAAAATAAGGGGTTAGTGAATTCGGATGATGGTATTGAGTAAGCCTAGAAGTTGAACGAGAGAGACAGGATGAAGGGTTAACTGCTAAATCTCCATTAAAAAGCATGGATAGTAACCGCAATCATAGATTTTAGTTCGCTTCTCACAAATCTCGATGTCATTAAGACACATTATTTGTGAGGGAGAGTCATATCCAGACAATTTGGAATAGATAAATCGCAAGGCTTTATTCTGTATCCTTTCGAGACATTTTATATCTTACTGAGTAAACGTGTCGCCAACAATGCAGGCATATTCAAGTTCAGGTCTAATTATTCAATAATAAGCAAGTAATTTTACGTTAGGTGGACAGTTTTTAAGTTTCTGTCGCAAAAAATATAATTTGCGCAAGGCCGAATAACACACATTTTCAATTTGTAAATTCCATGATCAGTTGCTATCAGTTGTGACACCCAAATTCTTATATTTGGTTTCTTTCTACAGACGCTGTAAGGGAGAGCGGAGCGCTTTGACGAGAGAAGCAAAGAAAGACCGCCTCCAAAGTGTTAAGCCGCATTCCCCAGATCTTGCACCAATCAAAATTTAAATTCATTTGACCATTTGTTGGCAGCTACGGTAGCGGAGACGACGGCCGTGCTATATCTTCCGCCCATATTTTGCAGCATCGCTTTCTACCGGACGTGTCTGCAGCTCCCGCGGCCAGACTTTGTTGCCGAGTGCAGCTCCACGTGACTGCACCAACACTGTCATTCGGGAAAGGAGGCCATCAGCCATTGGATGTCCCGGCGTGACGTCACATCGACTGAGGCTACATAATCTGCGAGAGCTTCATCAAGCATCACTTGGCAGCTACGGTAGCGGAGACGACGGCCGTGCTATATCTTCCGCCCATATTTTGCAGGTTGGCTACCAAACATTTTCATTTACTGCATGTAAAACTATTCAGTGTGAATCCGCTGCCATATTGCTGCCAAGCACTTTGATGCGCGTCTTGTTTTAGAACTAGTGTGCCTTTTTGGGTTGTAAAACGTCTGAGAAATGACGAAAGAACTTCAGAAAATGTTTGAAGACTTGAAGCGTGAAATAAAACAAGAGTTTCGCGACATGAGAGAAAGTATCGAGCGAGACCTCAGGAAAGATATAAGAGAAATTAAGACTAGCATGGGCTTTATTAACCAAAGCTATGAAGAAATAAAAGATTCCGTGAAAAGAGTTGAAACAGAGAACAAGGATCTGAAAGAAACAATCAGAACGCTGCAGGAGGAACGTCAAACTCTGTGTGCACAAGTAAAGGAACAAGAGTGTAGACTCATGCAGAACGAACAGCACTCACGGTCCTTCAACATCGAAATTAAAGGAGTGCCACAGATAGACAACGAAAATTTACAAGAACTGTCCAAAAAACTGGCTCAAGAAATTGACATGCCTCTGGAGGACTGTGACATTGAGGCTTGTCATCGTGTTCAAACTGTTGGAAATACTGCCTCCCCTAACATAATTTTGCAGTTTACACGCAGAGCTCGGCGAAACTCTTTCCTGGAAAAAGCTAAAAAGTGCAGACTTACGGCAAATGACCTGGGGCTAGAACCAAACAACCAAATCTTTGTAAACGAACACCTGTGCCCAGCCATGAAGCGCCTCTTCGGTGCTGCAAATGCAGCGAAAAAAGCGCAGGGCTGGAAGTACGCGTGGGTCAAGAACGGAAAAATTTATGTTCGCAAATCAGATACCACACCTGTCATCCTTATCACTTGCGTGGATGACATGACCAAGATGGTGTAAATTTCTTGAACCTATATAACTTGTTGTCCAGCCAATATGGGCTTCCTACCACAGGAAATTCAGAAATTAGTTCTGACCAAAAAACCAGCCCTATCTTTTTTTCACCAAAACGTTCGCTCTTTAAAAAACAAAGAAAGTGAAATGAATGCCTTGTTAGATCTTTTCGGAGTGTCATTCACGGTGCTAATGCTTACCGAAACGTGGTATGAAGAAGAATCGGCTGTATTTCACTTACCAGGTTATCAGTGTTTCTTTCGCAATCATCAGGACAAGAAAGGGGGTGGTGTTTCTATTCTTGTAAAAGCGAATATTATCTGTGATACCGAAGAACGATTCTGTGCTATCACACCTGACTTTGAAGTGCTCACCTTGCGCCATCTTGATAATATGTTTTGCGTGGTGTACAGACCACCATCGGGTACATTTAGCAACTTTCTGACCTTTTTAGACGAAGTTTTTGAGTATGCTGTGGAACAGAAAGTGAATATATTTTTGGGTGGAGACCTGAACGTCAACATGCTCATACCTACGCCAAACCAGAATGAACTGAGCCTTACTATTTCTGCATATGGGCTATCAAATGTTATCACTCATCCAACACGGATCACAGAGCAAAGCTCTACTTTATTAGATGTGTTTATTACTAATGTTGACACTGACACAATATTCGCTGGAACTATTTATACTAGCATGAGCGACCATCTGGGAATATTTCTATTAGTGAATAAGCCCTTGCCGATCAAATGGAATACAGAGCAAACTACTTATCGCCAAGTAATTAATCCTTCTCGCCTTGAGTCATTCCGCTGCGCAATCGAACACCAAACATGGGAGTCCGTCTACACACACAGTGATAGTAATACTGCATATTCAAAATTTATAAGCATATTTAAAGATATTTACCACCTACATTTTCCGTTAGTGCAAGTAAAGAAACCGAAGAAAGCGCGAAAACCTTGGTTAACGCGAGAATTACTGAATATGATTAAGCATAAACATGCGTTGTTTGCCAAATTTGTAAAAACAAAAGATTTAACAATACTTGCACAATTTAGGACCTATCGAAATAAAGTTACATCTAAACTGAAGCAGGCTAAAGATTCTTTCTTAATAAACATGTTCCGGGGTGAATGCGCACAACGTCCAGATGCTGTTTGGCGCAATTTGAACCTATTATTACATCCCGGCATCAATGCATCTACGCTTGACTCCCTTACACATGAGGGAAAGCTACTCACCGGCACTTTGTTGGCAGATGGTTTTAACCGCTTCTTTATTGAACAAACTAAACACTTTAACCAGGACGTGAGTATCTGCCGCAATTACGCTGAGTACGTGAAAGGTAACGACAGTACGCAATCTCTTTTTTTTGCCCCAACTGATTCAATTGAAGTTCTCGCTTGCATAAATAATATCAAAAATAGCAAATCACAGGACTCGAATGGTATGCAAATATTGCCTGTCAAGCATGTTCTTGACGTCATTTGCCCTGTTCTTACCTACATATATAACCTAATTTTATCCACTGGCGTTTTCCCTAAAGAAATGCAGATTGCCCGAGTGGTACCAGTATTTAAGCATGGAGATAAAAAATTACTCAATAACTATCGACCGATTTCCATACTACCTGTGCTTTCTAAAGGTATTGAGAAAATAATCCACACCAGAATTACCTCATATTTTGATGACAATCGCTTATTACTTGACTTCCAGCATGGCTTTAGAAAGCACAGGTCTACTGAAACGGCGCTTCTAACACAGAAAGAAATTATAATAAAGTCTTTCACAGAAAATAAACTCGCCATTGGTATTTATATCGATTTTTCTAAGGCATTTGACCTCATTAATCATAATATTCTTCTTTTTAAATTAAATAGGTATGGTGTACGTGGCGTAGCGCTAAATTTATTAGAATCCTACTTATCATACAGAGCTCAGTACGAAGATGTAAACAGAGCAACTTCTTCTACCCTCTCTATAACATGCGGAGTGCCCCAAGGCAGCATACTTGGGCCATTACTGTTTTTAATTTACATAAATGATATTTTCCACTGCACAAGTAGCGCTCATATAGTATCATATGCTGATGACACATCTTTTTTTATCACAGGTACTTCCGAAACAGACATTGAAAAACAAACAAACAGTGCACTTACTCAACTCGGCTTATGGGCAGAAGCAAATTATCTGCGAATAAATCTGATAAAGACAAAAATTATGTTATTCCGTCCTAAGGGAAAGAAAATATCACATGCTATCAAAGCCGTATTCGATAATCAGCCTATTGAACTCGTTGAGTCTGTAAAAACACTGGGAGTAACCTTTTCAAGCAATTTATCTTGGAATGCACACATAGAATACATTCGTTCTAAAGTTGCCTCAGCCCTGGGTATACTTGCGCGTTTTAGACACATCTTTCCAACAAAGGTAAAAATCATGCTTTACAATGCGTTAGTACTTTCTCATCTTCAATATTGTAACATAGTTTGGGGCACAACAGGCATAACTAATCTTCGAAAGATACATCTGCATCAGAAAAAAGCAGTGCGATGTATTGCCAATGTACCATTATTTTCTTCTACCACTAGTCTTTTTGCAAAGTATGAAATTCTTCCCATATTCGCATTTTATACTTACAGACTACTATTAAATTATAAATCTCAATTAAAACGCCCCAATAATCTCATCATTTTGCTTGCACAACTCGGAGAAAACACCAGCTGCCGTGACACGAGACATAGAGAAACCTGGTTTGCCCCAACACCAAAAGCCCACTATGTGAATGAATCCGTATGTTATAACCTTCCAACTCTGCTGAACAAATTAATCCAAGAAAATTTTGATATAACCAACAAATCAAAACTTGAAATTCTGGAATATTGCCGGACAAACTGTTTTCCTTGAATTTCAGGTGCCGTTTATTATTTTTATTTAATTTTATTTGCGGTGTTCTTTTGTGATGATTTATGGCATTTCCTTTTTTGTGTGTTCGTTAGTGCATGATGTGCATAAGTGGTCTGTAAAATGCTGATTTATTTTTTTTCAGCAGTGAGTGATGTATTAATCTTGCTGATATATTTTTATGTATGTATGTACGTATGTATGAGTATAGCCATCGTCTTCCTCCTGTACTGTCGGGAATGTAAAGGAGCCGGGACCCTTTGTCAAGCTGTCACCACAGCTTTTAGTCCCGGCTCCTCCTTCGTAACAAAGGAAATAAACTTCAACTTCAACTTCAAGTGACAAAACGTGTGGAAAGCGCCACTAGAATACAGCGCATGAAAAATAGCATATGCCAGTAAGGCATGCCATTGCGGAAACGCAGTGATGCGCACCGATATGCGGACATAGTATAAAGGAAAACTGACTGCAAGGCTGTTTTCTTTTTAGCCGTAAGGTTGCTGCGCTTAGCTGGATGCTAATGAGAAATTGCCCTTGAAATGAGATTTACGGCACCCTAGGGGTTTCCCCTAAATTGGAGGAGATATTGGATGTCGGCTGTGAGGCCAGGAAAGTGGTTCCAATCTTTTGAAGTCTTAGGCATAGATGCCTGAAAATAAGGTTTTTTTACGGCATGAAAGTACTACTTTATGGATGCATCATCTGTACGCAATGAAACGCATGCTACCGGAATAATCAGTTCAGCTCGACAAGTGGGGTTGGCAAAATAGATGCTGTGAAATACAGAAAGCCAAAATATTTTAAGGTTAAGAGGGGTTACTGTTATGAATGCTTCAGATAAATGGTAGCTTGAACAAACATGTAACCTATGAACCGACAGGCAAGACGAACTTGAGTTTCCTCTGTTTGCGCCTGTCTTTGTTCAGGCTAGCAGTTACGTCTTCCTCATCGGCACACCCTGCTTAAATGAATTTTCAAACACGTTATACTGGCTGCGCGGTTCATATTTAGATCAAAAGGTGGTTAATAAAATTTTTAAATGTAAAAATCCCTTCGCTTAAAAAGCAGCACTAATGGGTGTGACTTTACTAGCTTCATTTGTGTGGAAGCAGCACGCTATGTTGCTGAATTTAGAGAATTGTACTTAATGCTCTGTTCATTTAGAAAAAAAGCGCTTCCGTCCACGTCTTCCTTCTTCTACTTGTCCTTTGTCTTTTTGCGCTGGTTTATCAAAGATCAAAAGTCATTCACCCGTTTTATTAAAGTCTTCGTTCTCGATTTCACTGTTTTTAAATTTACTACAAAACACTCGTCCACCGTCAGCCGCTCCTTTCACTCTTTACCGTTTTCAGACGCTTGATAGCGATTGCTTTCTTGTCTCTCGTTTAGTTCTTGCGCCCTAGATGAACTGGTTCGCACAAGGTTGCCTTAATTAAAAAAAAAAGCTTGATATAACCTACAGGCTGCCCACAGAAGGAGTCCGCCCTAACGCTGCTGCCATACTGGATTTCTTGAGGCGCCCCCTCTAGACAAAGTGGACAAGTAAGTTGGGCTTTACCAACGCAGCGCGAAACACCAGGACACGCTGTCCGTGTGCTAGTTTTGTCATCGTGTTTCGTGCTGCGTCGGTAATGCCCCCTTTAGGTAATGACAATCGTTAATACCTCCGTAGAAATGGCAGCCAAAGGTTAGCACACGTGTACGGCGTGGTTAGCTTTAGGTTTCAGTTATTTCCGACGAAGAGCTGGGCCTCATTACGCGAGAAAAGCTGCCATTGACAGCTTGAGCGTGGCCGTGCAGCTGCATGCACATAAACACTGTGCAAAACGCTGAATAATGTGCAGACATTTGAGCACATGACAAAGTGCTTTCACCTGAGTGTAGTTCAGTGCATCGATGTAGTACGGTGTATCACATTGCTACGGAATGCCATGAGGCTCATTTTAGAAGAATGTTATGAATACATTTTATCGAGAAAGGATACAAGGTAGAAAAATTGGGGGAAAATGAAAATGCAGTTAGTGCCATTATTTGCTCAGAAATTGGGATCACTTGCCAATATAATCGCGTATCTATTGAAGCGATAACTTCACTAGGCCGTGTAAAGCCAAGGGTGTCGTGCTTTCAGTTTTTACCTCGAAGCGTTTATCACGCGATAGCGTATGCAGTTCGTTTGGTCGCAAAGCCGTAAAGCCGTAGCCGTGACATGCCATTGACAGGAAGACCTCAAAAACGTGGCGGAATTATTCCCAAAAGTTTCAAAAGAAAAGAGAAATTCGTCAGCGTTGGGGTTCGAACCCAGGCCCTCTACCGCAAGAGCCGCTGGTTCAAACGTGTTAAAGGGGCACTAAGTGAACGCGAAGGTGAGAGAAAGTGCAAAAGAAAATAAGGAAAGCGCGCTATCGCATCTACTCTCAAGGTGAAGTGTAAGTGTCCTCCAATTTTTACTGTTCAAACTGCTGAATTCAAGATTTTCATGCAGGAATTTGCTCAATAAAAATGACAAGTTGTACGTGAGTTACTGCACCTGCGTGGTATCAGCCATCTGCCAAGAATGTGATTGTCACTCCCGTAAATTTGCCTTTTTAACTGTTGTTGTTTAATGCTTCTCGCCTTCGTTTGTACATACGCGATTTTATGACTGTCTTTTATCGTTGTTTGTAACTAGCAACCACTGTCTTAGTATCTGTTTAAACTACCTATTTTGTGTTAGGAGGTCCCACTGACGGTTTTTAAATCATGGGACGTCCTAAAGTACTAACTTCAAATAATAATTTTGCTTTTATTATTGATGTTCAATAAACGTGACTTGATATAACTAAGATGCCCTTCAACTCTTCACAGAAAATAAGTAAGAGTCCAGTAGCCTTCCATACCAACGAGATAGTTCAGCTATTCTTTTCTTTCTGCGGACTAGATTTCGCCGCTCAGCCGCTAGAAGACGCTGTGACCATAAGCCTGGTTTGGAGGTGCGTGAGTGCCACTTTTTCTGGTTACTGGCACGGCCGGTTAATAAGCAACGCATCCACTGGCGTCGCCTGCGTTTGGCATGTTGTGTCCCCATCTCAGTGGTGGCAATGGCGAATAGCTTTTTGTAGCAGGCTTTGTAGGAGGCGAAAATTCCACTTTATAGCAGCTGTATCGTGTTTTGTAACAGGGGCCCGCAATTAGAAATAACAGAGAAAAACTAGCCGACGCTGAGGCAGCGATCGAATATCGAGCGTTAAAACACATAACATAGGTCACCGGTTCGAATCCCTGCCGTGAGATAGGCTCTAACTTAACTAGACAGTTTATGATGCACGAAGCGCTAAATCATATGCCACCACCCCGAACACTTTGCGACAAAGGGTTGAGCCACAATGCTCATATGAAGATTCGTAAAGGCGTGGAATTGGGGGTACATGGGTCGCCGATTCGAACCCCCACCACAAGCTAGGCCCTAACTCAACTTGTAAGTTTTTAAAGCGAAAGCTTTACTACTTGCACTTTCAGCCTTTGCCGTGGCGCGGCGGTGCCACCACCACCGGCGCCTAACGCCTGCGCTCTCCGCTAGGAGCGCAACAGGTACTTTGTGACGTCACGCCGAAGAGAAGGGCGACCGACTCGCGCCGTCGCAAGCCGCGGCGGTGCCACTGCCACCACGGAGTGGCCTCCGCGTTCGAAGCGCGCTTTTGAGCAACGGCGCGCGCCACCGCCGGAGCAGATCGCGGCGGCCACGACCACCGGCGCTTAAGGTATGACGCCACTTTTTTCAAATTTTTTTTAAATTTTGAGCATTAAATTTTTATTTCACATTTACCTTATAAAGCACCATTTTATATGATATTCAAAAGCACAAAAGAGTGAAAAAAGCCATGCTGGCATTTATTATCCACAAAAAATTGCCCAAACATGGCTGTTATGGAAACATTCATAACTGGTGAATGAAGAGCAGGAATTACAAACTTTTCGGCACAGCGTTAGCCAACTAGCCATACTGTGCAACCAACTAGGATCTTTGCCATCCGATAATTAAGAAAAAAGTTATAGCAAAAATGATAAAGAAAACAAAAAATGTGTCATTTTTGCCTACATTCCTCCACATAAAACATGATTATATCAAAACTCATGATTCGATTTCATTTATGCTAGTTCATTGCACAGGCTAGTAAAAAAGGAACGAGCGTGCAAAATTTAATTGAAAAATATTTATGCATTTGGAAGTTATCACTGTTTGCGCAACACGAAATTGCGAAAAATAAAGTTTTGAGAAAAACAAGATTAAAGTTTTTCAATCCTTGTAGAAACAAGATCATCATGCCCTAGGAAGTTCAAATCCTCCAGGTTCATAGCTAGGGCCCTCCTTAGCTGACACGAGCTCTCTTTTGGCATTTGTTGCTGCCCGTCTTTTCTTGCGGAGATGTTTTGCCTCGCCCGTTGATTGACGCTGGGCCTTCGTCACACGGTAATGGTCTCTGGTGCAACATGCTACGAGAGTGTGGTGGCCAGATTCGATGCCTGCTTCCCTGCAAATATCTGCTGTACTTCTGCTGCCATCATTGAAGGACGAATCCGCTAGCATTCAAAGCGATAGCGTGAAGTGCGCGCGAAGTAAACAACTGAGACGCTTGTAGCGTCTTGCATCCCTCTTGTGGAAATTTAAAGCAATGTTTTAAAAAAAGTAAGCCTTACAAATGGCCTTTGAATAATCTTTTACATATCAGACTAAAACAAAACAGGAAAATTTTCAATATACGCCGCTGATTATCGCTGAGTTATCATTTTCTGTTACCAAACCATATCAGTTTCGGTTTCAGAACTGTACACAACCTGTTCGAAAGTTGGCTATAACTTTTGAACAAATAAAGATACGAACATTATTCATGCTGCAAAACATTTTCGAATGTTTTGGGATTACCGAAATATAAAAAAGAAAAAATGTCATTTTTACAAAAAAACGATTTTTCAAAGGTAGCGTCATACCTTAACTCCTGCGCTCTCCGCTAGGAGCGCGATTGTGGCGTTACGCTGAAGAGATTTAGGCTCGACTCACGTCGCTAGAAAGCAGTAGCTGTGCCAACCACCAGCGCCTTAACATTGCTTCGCGGCGATGCCGCCTACCACTAGGGAGGCTCGTCGTAATGCGCGTAAAAGAGAGCGGCGAGCTACAGAGACAGAGGAAGAGCGTGAAACAAGACTCGCTAAGCGACGTGCCCAGTATGCGGCTCGGCGAGAACGTGCGAGCTACATAGATTAGCCAAGTGATCACCACAGCAGCACCAAGGTGTACAACAAGTTTCACACAAGCACCACAACAGCACGACTATCATGTGAGCGAGGGCGTAGCCATGGTTATTGCTTTCGCGATTTCCCGGCTTAACCAAGTTGAGCCACAGCCATTTTCTTTTGTTGATGAAACGCTGAATCATATGACAGCATCCGGTAGCTTCTGAGGCAGACGATTGGCCCATAAATTTTACACGAATGTTGAGACTAAGTGGCCCGACTCTGACGCCTGCCAAGCAGGGATATATATATATATATATATCGGATGTTACCATGGCAACCGCAAGGTTACGATTTGCGTTAAACACGGTGAAACCAGAAACGCGAGAAGTGCAGCTTATAACTCCCTAATGGAGGCAGCCATATTGAATTCCATCCTTGTAATCAGCACACTAAATCGGACGCTCGAAACGCGACCAGTAAAAAGTGCAATTATGCCTGACGTGTTAGCCAAGGCGCCCCAAGCCTTAAAAACAACATGCTCCAGGAAGAGCAGTGATACAGGCACTCTCCTTAACCCGTTGTTCACAGTTTTTAAACCCGCTTAAGTTGCTAATTGTTTAACAAAGATAAATTATCCAACACATGCGTCGTTAAATTTTGCGCAAAACATTCTAGCAAATTTTTAGAGGATGTTGAGAACTTCTTATTTGTGCTGTTTTCTTCAGTGTAACTTTAGCGTGGTTTCTTTTCTTGAGACCATAGTAAGGTCCGAGAAACTTAAAAATTGTCACGTGACTGTTCAGTCCCGGTCGCCATCCTAAAATGCGCTGTGATCGAAGGAGCTCGCTTACGGGAAGCCGCAAAGGACAAAGTGCTACAGGCAGCGGCGATCGTTCCGGGATGAGCGCGGCAACTTTGCTTGATTAGATTTATGACCTGCAGTAGGAGCGCGACCACATTGTCGTGTTTGTCCGCATTGCCCATGTATGTGTGAAGTCTTGGAGTGGCTGCCAAATATTACGCTGCCGGCGGCGTGGGCCAATGAATTCGGTCTCGTGTAGTGACAGTTTGCTCTGCTTTTTTCAATGCCGCCGAGTGCGAACAAGACCAGCCGCATATGCTCCTTCGAATAGCAACAAAAAAATGGGTTTTGTAGCCGTGCAACGTGACCGACATCAGTCGCTTACCGGATCTACGCACTGTGCTTGGTTGTGAGCAGATTTACTGGGTTACTTGTGCGCCCATGTATTATTGGCTGAACAAGCAAGCACTTCGTTTTCTTTATTATCCTCCCGAACGAACAATCATGACCGATCGAACGCCCAAAGGCCCTGTGGCATGCGACCGCTGGAAGCACTCAAACAACTTCTTGGTACGCATTTGTTCCAGCGTGGCAGACCGTGTTCAAAAAGCCTGCGTCTTCCGCGAGACAGCTTGCAGGGGGATTAGTGCTTGAGTTTCATGCATGTGCTGCTTGGGATAGTATGCAATCTATTTACTTGTTGATGTCATCATTGGGGCTTTTGCAAGGAAGTTCACTTCCTGTTCTGTCGTTTCCGGAAGAAGGCACTCATGATCCGTATATTGTTTCTCTCTGTGCGAACTGTACTCATAACTCCCCTCTGCTAATCCTGCAGCCTATGCCATAGTTGTGCAGCGCCTGGTCTCCGGCCTGCTTGTTGCATACCTTTGTATTAAGTTGCCGACCAGTGCAGTGCGTACTGCGATTTTACTTTTCTCATTACAGATTCCACGTCTTCATAGAAGCTTTCAACAATGCAGGCGCGTAGGCCTGCACCGCCTTCTGCTTGTAGCTCTTAATTAACTTAATTACGATAGCTGCTACTCTTTTGTTAATACTCCAGAACTCCTGCATGTTGGCAGCACTATCCTTACTGATATGGAATGCAACACCTAGTTCTTGTTTGTCTGCTAATCCACGAGAGCACAGTACCCGCCCCGTAGTAATGTATACGCCTCATCTAGCTCCTGGAAGAGCACTGTTACGCTAGGCTCAGTGGTTAAGGTTCTAGTGTTAAACATTGCCAGGTTCAGTTTTCAATGGTGGCCTATCCGGAACCAGACGTTCGTAGCACCCTTCGCTGCGTCACAGCTAGACCGTCGCCTTGGTCAATTGCTCCGCAGCTGCTGGGGTCTGAGGGCCGAGGGTTAATTGGTCCGTTCATAGAAGGTTATGGGGAAGTACTACACAAGGGGGGCCAAATCCTGCTTTAGTTGGGGAGTGCATTGTCGCTTCTGGTCACCGAGATCAGGCCGCACCGCAGGCGTTGTTGTGCAATTCAATCGACATGTGATTTTTTGTTCAAACCTGGTGGAAAGTTGCGCGGCACCAGGAATGGAACCAGGGTGCTCTTGCACGCGAGGAGGATGCTCTACTTCTACGCCATCGCTCCTACCAGGCATCCCCCGGTAACATGGATGTGGCGTCGGTGCATGCCATGTACATCACGATTGATCTGACAGCGCGTACCTTTGCGTTTAAAATATGTTAAGAGCGCACGCACACGCGAAAGAGTGCGTTGCTATGGTCAGTGCGATTCCGTTGGAAAATTTTCAGAGAAGAGCGCCTTCTGTCGCCGTTTTTTCAAACTTTCGGCTCCGATTTAAAAGTACGTCAGCAGAAATGTGCTTGGAACAATAATGCTTGAAGCAAATACTGGCCAGTATTGAATGTGCTTAAATTAACCAGTAGTGCTCTGAGTTTGCAGGAATAAGATAGTCACACGAGGCGCCGGAGAGAGTCAACTAGAGGTCAGAACTAACGGCATTTTTCCTGCAGTGGGCGCTGTTAAGCTGGTCGTAATGTTGAATATTCTTGAAAGTGTGGACAGGACGAAACAGGAAAAGTGGCTCGAGTTCCCGGGTTCGAACCCGGCCCCGGCGGCCGCGTTTCGATGGAGGCGAAACGCAAAGGCGCTCGTGTGCTGTGCGATGTCAGTGCACGTCAAAGATCCCCAGGTGGTCGAAATTATTCCGGAGACCTCCACTGCGGCACCTCTTTCTTCGTTCCCTCCTACCTTCACACACGACTTCAAAAACGAATCTTGAATTTTAAAAGAGAACTTGTTTATTTCTACAAAAATTACACCTTTCGTTGCCTCCCCTCCGGTGGCAGCCCACCTCGCATGTCGCCGCAGTCAGAGCGTGTGAAAGAGCGAACGCGCTCCTCGTCCCTAGAAAATCAGCTCGAACAAGCTTCGAGCAGGTACCGCTCCACGCGCAGAAGACCTCGCCACTGACTGCGCCACAAGCGGAGACCAGCGCGCCGTCGCACAAAGCCACACCGCCAGAAAGCTCCCTGAAAAGGGTTCCGCGGGTTTCGAGAAGCGGTCGCAAATCCGTCGGCCAGAAAATTGGTCGACGGCCACAAAGAGCGAGGCCCTTGCCTGACTCCGCGGTGGGTCCGCTGGGAGCCAGTTTTGCGGTGAGCAAAGTAATTGTCCCAGTGGGGAACGATACGCCTGGAATGCGGCTTCCCCCGGTGACCAATCAAGCTGCTGCTTTGTCAGGTGGCGCCTCCTTTCCACTCGCCGGGCTGTCGAGAGCGGCGCACACTAAACAAACTGTGCGTCAGCCGGGCAGAGGGACGAGCAAACACGATCTCTTTCCTCCTGCGCCACTTGAAGCGAAGCGGCGGGTCAACGACGGGCTCTCCTGCAGCGACCAGCCGACAATGCCGCCAAGCTAAATCCCGTGAAGGGTGACACTGGCTCCTAAACTTCTAACAAAAGGCTTGGCGTTCGTCGTCGAGGCATCCGCCGAGTCGGTTAAAAAGAGGCGCGGAAGGTCGTCATAGCCGCCCACACGTACACCGCAGAAAGTCGTTTGTTGTGAAGGGAAAGCGAGCACGTTTCGTCGAACGGAACGACGCGGCGGGTGTAACGGAAGAGGGGAAGAAAGACGACGCTCAGGGGAAGACCGGTGGTTGGCGGATCAGTTATGCTACTCTGCAGCGATGAGTGACTGCGCGTTTTGCGGGCTAGTTTATTTAACATTTCACATACTGAAGCGCCAGCGAAACGAAGCTTAGGCAAGAGAGATTACATCAGCAGTCCTTACTGAGTTTTTAGATACAGAGACGTCAGGGGTTTCAACAAATAGACAGCTCCGCGTCTCGGTGGCATGCGCAAAATAACAATTTTTGAAGTAACTTTTTCTTTGCGAAGCGCGTGAGGACGTGACGATATTTTGGGTGGCGGAATAAAATAACAACCTTTTTGTAAATTTGCTTAAAACATTGTGACTGGGTAGTTGGTTCTGCATACTGGAAAATCGCAGCGCAGCAGTAACAAGGACGAGACGAGAAGGATGCAAACACAAGCGCTATAAACCTTCTGTAAAGCGCTGTAAACCTGTAAAACTTTTGTAAACCTTCTTTCTGATGAGATTCAAAAGAATTTTAATTTTCCTGTCGTATATGGAGAGGTCCCAGTCCAAGCTTCTTCAGCATGCTGGAAACTCATGACGTAAGCTCAAGACCTGATAAAGAAAAAAAGGCAGTATCTTTAGCAGCCCAGGTCCAACACAACCGCAGCGCACTCGAAGGTCGGGCGAACCAGAGTCGCCTTAATCCTCGATCTTAGGTACGGTTAAGGTACATTTCTGTAGGTACGGTTAAGTTTTCCACGCAGAAACTTGGAGGCTAACAAAGAGGGTTCAGCTCAAGTTAAGGACAACGCAGCGAGCTATGGAAAGAAAAATGATAGGTGTAACGTGAAGAGATCGGAAGCGGGCGGAGTGGGTGAGAGAACAAACGCGGGTTAATGACACCCTATTCGAAATCAAGACGGAGAAGTGGGCTTGGGCAGGGCATGTAATGCGTAGGCAATATAACCGCTGGTCCTTAAGGGTAACGGAGTGGATTCCAAGAGAAGGCAAGCGTAGCAGGGGGCGGCAGAATGTTGGGTGGGCGGATGAGATTAAGAAATTTGCGGGAATACGGTGGCCGCGATTGGCGAAGGACAGGGTTAATTGGAGAGACATGGGAGAGGCCTTTGCCCTGCAGTGGGCGTAGTCAGGCTGATGGTCATGATGATGACACCAGAAGCTGGGATTAGTCAGCTTGGCATTAAGCATTTCAAACTACCATTAACTGGGACATAAGGTGAGAATTCTTTTTCGCGCTCACAAAGACGACACTATAAGACAAGGGAGACAGGACGGGAATTATTTTTTGCGCTAACAAAGACGACACAATAAGACAAGGGAGACAGGACGGTCCGTCCTGTCTCCCTTGTCTTATTGTGCCGTCTTTGTGAGCGCAGAAAAGAATTCTGAGAATGAACCAACTGGCCCCACAACGCATATTACATAAGGTGGGAAATGAAAATAAACTGCGAATGTTTCAAACGCAGTGAAGTGGCTACACATGGTGACCCCACGACTTTTGCTATTGTTTTCAAAGCAAGGCACCTTATAGGTTCGGTTATAATGCCTGCATGTAGAGGGCTGCTTTTAGTTTGCTCTGATATAGGACCTTCTACGTACAGGCGCGGAGAAAGTAGTGGTGTATTGGGTTTACTGGCGCATAAGCGGCTAAGGCAATCATGCGCAAAGCTCAAGGTATAAAGAAATGTTTTATAGAGGATGTTATACAAAACTGTGAATCACCGTTGGTGGAATGGGCCTAAAAAGTTATTGCTAAATGGGAACAGCGCAAACACAGGACAGAGGGCGTACAACACAGCCGCTAACTTACAACTGAAGTTTATTCGAAAGGTGCACACTCATTATATAGTCTCGAGGCAAGCTGTGAGCTGAGTCAACGTCAGGGGCGGTGTAAAAGGCCGGATAAAGGCGATAAAATCTTAAAAGATATAACATTTTAATAAGGAACGATGCCTGTGGGAAGGGTGACATGAGAAAATGAAAACAACAAGATGCAGGTGAAGGATGGATAATGGGCATGCGGTTGGGTAGAAAAGGGTTAAAAAGGGTTAAAAGGGTTAAAAAGTTTTCTACTAGAGATAAGATCACTTCTTCAGATACGCAGTCTCTTTCGACAGTAGGTTGATGGACAGACTGCTCACACATGTGTCACCTCGATCTTGAATTTTGTAAGCTTCATGTATCTCACGCGTGCGCTTCCCGTAATATCTTTTCAAAGTCTGTCCTGTCGAGGGCTGGCACGCAAGAGCATTTCTATAACAGTGAATGACCAGGTTGGTGCCTGTGCCGGTCTTGAGTGACTTCGAGTGCTCCATCAGACGCTCGTTGATGCACCTTCCTGTTTGTCCAATGTAGGACGCACCACACAATAGCGGTATCTCATATACAGCCGAAGTCACACAGGGTCTTAGATATGATGCCCTGTGCTTGATCTTGCACGCGCTTTTCGGCTGATCTTCTTGATTTACTCTTTTACAGAGGCCTCCTAATTCGCTATTTCGTGCTACCTAGTAAAGATAAAAGATGAAAATTTAGAAATGGCCTATGGTAAAAGCTTTACAGAAGGTCAGGTAACCTCAGCAGCCATCCTAGCCAAGGATGTTGAGCCTCCCAACAGACCGAAAGAAAACCTCAATTCTCTTCTCAGGAATGAGAAGGTGGCTGAAGTGCATCTAGAAATAAAACGAGGCAGTAGGTAAAATTTAGAGCTTGTCGAGTAAACCTGCCTCTCTTCAAAAACCAAACACACAAGACATGTCAACAATTGCATCTTCTCCCATCAATAACATTGGGTGCAAAGGAATGTAGTCATTATAAAACTGTGTGAAATACCTTTCCCTTAGTTTTCGACTTTCATGCATGAAAGCAAAAGGTGATTTACTGTTAATTGTTCAGCACACTTTTCAGAAAGAGGTTTTTCTTGTTTTGTCGGTAGCAAGTTATGAGTATGGTGTGTGTGTCTTATACGAAGCCGGCAGATAATAACTTCCTTGAAACGTTCCTGGTGCGTGCAGGAGTTCCATTAATCTAAAACTGGCTTTATCAACTGTAGTATGTTACTTACTTCATTGTTCCACGCTAACTGCCATTTTTTTCCTTAATTTACGGCGTACTAAGTGCAATCATTGAAGGGTATGTTTGATTTGTTTACTTGCTTGCAGCGGGCTGCAGCACTCAAGTCTGCTCTCTCGTTGCCTTCAACTCCTATACGGCTTGGCACCCAGCAGAGTTTGTTTTTTGTCCTTGAGCTATGGCTGTTGCTATGTTGTGTATAACGTCACCAAGTAGCGTGATGATTGCATTTCCAGAGTGAATGGTTGTAAGTGCACTTAGTGAGTCACCGTGTACTGTGCGATGTCAGTGCACGTTAAGGAAACCCAGTTGGTCGAAATTTCCGGAGTCCTGCACTACGGCGTCCCTCATAGCCTGAGTCACTTTGGGACGTTAAACCACATAAACGAAACCAAACATAGCGAGTCTGTGTATGTAATAATTTTTGAGAGGTTCTTGTTTACTATTTTTTTTTTGTATGACTACCGAGCTAGCGTGATATTCGTCAGTGAAGATGGATGCACACTGCGGAAGCCTTACTATTTGATTCCAATCTCCTTGTACCACTGCGCTTCCAGCATTAAAGATCTGTTTTTTAACCACCTTTATAAAAAGCTGTGAAAGTACTGTGCTTTTTCTCGAGTGCAAGAAATTCTTGTAATATATGTGGTTGTAGAGTTTGTTTTTTGCGGAACTGTATAAGAGTGAAATCTCAGATTGCAGGAATATTGTACCATGGAGGCAGTGCACCTCGTCTTTGCGCAATACCGGTCAATGTGTTTAGTACGCCAAGGTCCTAGAATATTTCTTCCAATCGCAATATCTGCGGCCTGGTAGCCCGCGGCTTGTTGTCAAGGAGTGTTCTAGATTGGCGTTTTGTGGCTATAGAGTAACATACATGTTTCTGCAGTGAACGGATTTTTAGAATGTATGAGCATGTGAGCATAGCTCATCTATCTGTAAGTGATGGCTCGTTGGTCTCCACATAAAGACTGTTTATGGGCGTGTTCTGTGTGCACCAGTGGAAAGACGCAAACCTAAATTGTGTACTGGATACTGTCGTTTGAGGTACGATAGTCTCGCTGACCCATAAACTATACATTCAGAATCTAAGGTAGAGCGTACTACACAGCGTTAAATTCGTAAAAGACATGTCCTATCGGAACCCCACTGCTTTCGGAAGGATTGCGAGGCTTTTTTTTTTTTTTTGAGGTAGGAAAGTTAGTTTTTTGTCGAAAGTAATGCCTAGAAATTTTGCTTCATTTTTTATTCGTGGTTCGGATTGGTTTAAATGTAAGGTGGGGCCGGATTGTAGGCCTCGTTTTAGTGAGAACTGGAATCCGTTTTTGTTTGCCCATGTCTCTAGTTTCTTTAGTGTTAACTGTATTTGTCTCTGGAATCTTGCTACGTTGGAAGACGTACAGGCTATTTGAAGATCGTAGACGTAGATTGAATACACAATGGACTTCAGGATTGTTTTGTTAATTGAATTCATCTTTACCACAAAGAGCGTTGTACCTAAAATGCACCCCTGAGGAACGCCGTTCCTTTGAACGAAGTAACTGGAAAGGGTTGATCCCAAGCGTACTTGAAATGAGCGTTCGACAGGAAATCATTTAGGCCGTTTAACATGCTGCTGCGGATGCCTAGCTCTGCAAGGTCGCGAAGAATCCCAAACCTCCACGTTGTGTCGTATGCTTTCTCCATATCAAAGAAGACGGCAAGACAGCGCTGTCTCTGTTTAAACCCTTACAAAAATGGTTCTTGAGACAGTGTTGAAGTTCTCATGAGCAGACTCAACACGCCGTGTTGAATTTTTGTTGTGACCAGGATGGGCTAGTGTTGGGGAATTATTGAGGCCGAGTTGAAACTCATTGGAAAAGTGGCCACTGTGCTAGAGTTGAGCATTCTCAATGAAATTTCTGCTTTGCGTTCATGTTGAATTCATGTTGGAATTGCGGGAGTGAATCAACACGCCATTCTGAATCTTGGCTGGGGTAAAAAAGCAAAAACATTCTGGGAATACATTCGTATTGCGCCAGATGGACCGACTACCAATGCAATTTTCGGCGGTATATTCATATTTATTGCTGCAATTTCTCGTTAACGTGAAGCCGTCATCCCCTGTGACGTAGTGCTCCACACAAACGCACAAACACGTATGTATATAAATATATATACATACATGGACCCTAGCCGTACACATCCATCAGATAAAGAGCATGGGACAGTGCTGCACACGAGGCTATAGGAAGAACTGACAGAGTTCATCTTACGATCTTAAGTGCAACCTCGGCTTCGCCCTTATATAGTCCTACTCAGGGGTGTCCGACCTGCGCAGGTTGTGGCCTGCCCATCAGCAAAGTTATGTCAGTTATTACTATTAATATTTATTTATTTTATGTGTAGTAGAAGTAATCAAGTTCATATGCAACGGTCTATTATTTGACGACCTTGATCCATTCATAAACAACTTAAATAAAGCATTAATTAAGCGCCCTTTTTTATGAGAGCACATACGAATCCTCCAAAGTATGCCTGAATGAGCATATTGCCCTTTTTTCTATGCAAGAAAATGACTTTGAGCGGTTTATGAGAGTTTTAATGGGTGCTGCATGCGTTCTTAATATGTGTAATGTGATCAGGTTCTGTTTACACGATGCATGTCGAAATGATTTCATTTAGTTAGGCTAAGAAACGGCTGACTTGAGATGATTCAACTTAAATTCAACAGAAATTGCTCAACAGTAAATCTCTTGACTACGCTCAACAAAAATTCCGTGTAGCAGGTGTTGAGTAGGCTCAACATACATTGAGTTCATGTTGGTTTCCAGTTGATTCAACAGGAGCTCGACAAGGCGTCAACTGAAGCTCAAAAGTCATTTTTGTAAGGGAAAGCTTCTCTGATTGTATGTTTGAGGCGAACTAGATGGTCAGTTGTCGAGCATGCCTTTTTAAAACCACATTGATGAATGTCAAGGAGTTCACATGATTCAAGGACAAAATTCAATCTTATATTCAGGACACTTTCAAAACTTTCGAAGGATTTGGCTGGGCAACTCGTAAGTGCTATCGGTCTATAGCTGCTATGGGAGGTTGGTGGATTTTAAGAAATGGTACAATGATAGATTTCTTCTGTACATAAGGTATTCTTCTCAGTTTTAATATCTTGTTAAAAGAATTTTAAAACCGCCTCGACAGCAGGCTGGGAAAGACGGGCCATCATTTATAGTGTATTTGTTCGGGTCAGGGAGCAGCTTCTTGCCGGCAGACAATACTCTGTTGATTTCCTGGAGGGTAATCAATTTATTGTATTGCTCGTTAGTACCTCCACTTGTTGGGGTCTTTGCTTTTCGGCTATATTTTTGTATTTTAGAAATGAATGGGTATAATGTGACGAACTAGGAACTGCAGAAAAGTGCTTCCATAATATGTCTTTCTGTTCCCTTATGCTTGTTTATGCGCCAGATGTTGTCAGAAGAGGAATTGTGAGCGGTGAGAGACTGCCATTTAATTTATGAATCTGCTCCCACATTTTTTTTTACGTGACGGTTGTTTATAGGTGAGATGTAACTTTGCCATGATGCTTCAAATATTTTTCGTGCGTTGCGTAATTCAGAGTGCGGAGCTATGGTACGCGCATGATGGTAGTGGACGCCAGTGCGTGTCACCATGGCTAAACAATGTTTCATCTCCGGCAGGGAAGAGGCGATTACACAGCGTGCTCCGTTTACTTAGGTATACCATTCTAATTCCTCTAAGCATAACTTTCCTGCCACTTAAGCGCTAATTCAAAGATTTCTAACCCGTTTTAGAGGGAGACTAAAGGAGAATAGATTCTCAAAATACGGCCATAGGAAGCTTGTACTATACTCACTCCTCAAAGTCATGTTCCAGCATCCCCCTATACATAGAAAGTTAAAAAAAAGAAAACGGAAAAAAGGAGCTTGCCTGTTATTGAAACCTCTTTATCGTCTTTGCTGCCCAGCAAGCGAAGAATAGGAAGACCACTGGGAGTGCGCGCAAGGGGACATGCGATGGGACGTTCTGGACTCCACCTTTGTTTATGGTACACTCATTAAATCCCCCTTCCAACCGTCCAAGAACTCATGGTTTGTCTTATGGTTTTTGAGGGTGTAACGTCCCAAAGCGACTCAGGCTATGAGAGACGCCGTAGTGGAGGGCTAAGGAAATTTTGACCACTTGGGGTTCTTTAACGTGCACTGAAATCGCACAGTACACGGGCCTCTAGAATTACAGTCTTTGGGTGCCTGCCCGTGGCCCATCCTCAAAATTCGGGTTCCGAAACCCGAGAGGCGCAGTGAGAATGGACCCTGGACCTTCCGAGTGCTCCGAGAGTGGCTTCCTCATGGAGAGGATGAAATCCAGGCGGAGGGCTCCAGGGCGCAGAGCACCCAACTTATCATCCAGGCAAGTGCCCTCCTGGCATCCGATAATCCGACACTTAGCCAACTAACGTCCCTGTACGAGCGCCTGAAGGCAAAGACGAGCTGAAGAGGATTAATGATGAGCTCCAACTCCACATCTGCGATGACTAAACTTTTGAAGCTGAGTGTGCGGCGTTCTTCAAGTATGAAGAACGCGCGACGCGCACCTTGTCCGAACTTCTCAGTTACCAGAACCGTCTTTCATCGATGGTTACCCCGCCATCTACAGCTGTTGGTCGAGCTGTCGCCACATCTCCAGAACGACCTGGAGCCAAGTTACCAAAGGTGACCATCACTCCTTTCTCTAGGAACTTGAACCGCTGGGGCGAGCTTTAGGAACAATTTGAGCAAATTATGCATAAAAACGTTGCTCTCACTGCCTTAGAGAAGTTTCTGTATTTGCTACTTTTCCTAAAAGGAAACACAATTTCAGCCATCGCGGGCCTCTCTAAAACCGGAGCCTGCTACGAGATGCAGTTGTAATGTTCAGGAAACGCTTCGGAGACGGGGCACATTTGGAGCAGGAGTATTTCTGCAGGCTTCGCATGTTGCCGCCCATTCGTTCACCGACTGACACGACGGGACTTCGTAAGCTCCATGACCAAATACATAAGAACTTCTGAAGGCTAGAGCTTAGGGGTGTGCGCAAAACATCATCTTCCCGAATGCTCTGCGATATTCTTCTCCAGACGGTATACCGCATGGCATGGTCCTGCAGTACCATTGATCATGTCCAACTGGCTCAGCAACTTATGGCCAAGACGCCGCTCCAACTGCGCCCGAGCTGGATCGCTTGCAGGCGTTTCTGGTAATTGAAATCGAGAGCTTGGAGAAGACTGACTACCAAGACCGCGGAGACCCGGTAATTCCATCACAAACCCAGTCACTACTCGGCCAGCTATTACGAGAGTGCGACAAGACCCTCGTCGACTGTCCTTCATGGGGACTCTCCAAAGATCGTCGAGGCCGACGTGCTTTGTCAGTCGACTGAACACTTCACAGAGTCATGCCACGTCAAACTTCCTCTTCCGGAGAAGAAAAAACTTCTTTCTAAGAACATGTGCTGCTTCCGCTGCACCATAAAAGGGGCACCAAGCGCGAGACTGCCGTCTCAGGATTACCTGCTCCACCTGCAACGGTCGGCATGCTTAGAGTATGTGCAACGCGGGTGCGAACCGGAAAACTGGTCGAGGTGAGCCCACATGAGCGCAGTCTCGGCAGTCTGCACATCTTTCGGACAGGACAGGCCTAATGAGCCGTCCTCATTGCACTCACGCGTGCTTTTGCAAACGTTCCGTGCCTGAACACTGGGCCGAAATGCGTGCGCTATATTAGAGGAATATTCGATGGGGGCAGTTAGCGCACATTCGTCACCAAAGCGTTGTCGAGGCATTTGCAGTTGAAGCCTATGGGCTCTATCACCATTGCTCTTAATACGTTTGCAAACGTCTCCACCAGGTGGCTAAAAACGCGAAGAATTGTAGAACTGCATTTGAGAAGCCATGGAGTTTTCAGAAACTGAGGTCAGTTTACGTGCCTTTGAGATCCTTCACAGGATATAGAAGAGACGCCCATGGATTCGTCCTTTGTGGCGTCATTTAAGCAGATCGGCGAGACCATCGCAGACGAGCTGATACATCCCAACATCGGCACGCGAGATGGTGAAAGCATGCTTATTGGCTCAGACCAGATGAGGACTGTTATGACTACCCAAGTCTACAGATGTGACTCGACTGAGTCACTAACAGCTTTGGAGTCTACACTCGGATGAACTTTCCAAGGTATTACGACGTGCTTGAGAGCAGAGCAAGGCGCGTCATGGATGATGGTTTGTGTGCTCCAAGCGAACGCAGCAGAAAGCTATGAATGGCTGCGCTCTTTTTGGGAACTTGTAAGCGTGGGAATCTCGGATCCTGATGTAAAGCGTGTATCAACTAGTACGACAAAGCGAGAATTTGGGCGAACTATCCGATTGCGCGATAGAAGATATGAAGTTGCACTACCGTTGAAGCAGGCAGCCGAGCTTTCCGACAACCGAGAAGTAGCCGTAACGAGACTTACGAAGCTTTTATGGGGACTTTCGAGCAACGGCCACCTACTCGGATATTTATGACAAGATGATAAGAGAATACCTCACTGCAGTACATGCAGAAGTGCTTGATAGCCTTGCTACAAACCCCGCAAAGCTTCATTACATGCCGCACGAAGAAGTTATCAGAGAACACGCCCTGACTAAAAAGGTGAGGGTAGTATTTGATGCATCTTCACATGCCAAAAGGATGCAGTTCACTTAATGAGTGTCTTGAAAAGGAGGACAATTTGTATCTAGACTTAGTGAAGATTCCGCCCTTATAAAAATGGTCTATAGACACTCTAAGACTTCTTATTGACTCTATTGACTTCCTATAGATATTGCTTTTTATCTATTTATCGTCTATAGACGAAAGTATATTAATGTGTATGGCCATAAATCTATAGATTGTCTATAGACTGTCTATGGCATTGTATTGCCTATAGACTCTTGTCTAGGATTTGTCTATAGACAGTCTGTAGACAATTTTGTCTATGCGCTTTAGAAAACGCCGCATTACCCTGACAGCCGACATCGAAAAGGATTTTCTACAGATTTCCATTCGAGATAACGATCGAGATGCATTTCGTTTCTTTTGGTTCAGAGATGGCGCCATTTCCAAGTATTCTGAAAACGACATGCTAAAGTGGAGAATGACACGCGTGCTGTTTGGAGCACCTGTAGTCCGTTTTCGCTAAACGCGATCATTCTTTACCACTTGAAACAAGCACCCACCGACAAAGCACCGGCTGCCAAAATGTTTGCCGAATCGTTTTATGTCGATGATGTCACAAGTGGTGCAGACACAGACGAAGAAGCCCTTGAAATGTGTCGCGAGGCGCGAGACCTTATGCACGAAGCGGGCATGATCCTTCGGAAATGGATTAGGAGTTCGCACGGGTCAATAAAAGTCTTGAAGTAGGAGCAGCACTCAGCTGGCAAAGAAATGGGGACGTCAGTCCCCATTTGAGAACATTGACTGACGTCCGAGGGACGTCAGTCAATGTTCTCGGCATTGCCTTACGTCCCGAACAAGACAGCTTCAGATTTTCAATATCGAGACTATTCCACTTCCTTAAAGCAAAGTCGGACAGTACAAAATGCTTTGAAGATATATGCGTTCTGAATAATTGAATTTTTCGTTGCTGTCTGCTATGTGTTAAAGATATGTTTGGCAAATATGTATGTGAATGATACGTCATGCTGCCTTGAACTGTAGGGGCGCAGAGGCTCTGTCAGGCATTTTGCCTTTACCTCTGCCCCCTGCACGGAGAGAATCCGTGAAACAATAAACATTCAGTTAAATTAAATTTTCGACCCCTTAGGTCTACTTGGCCCTCTTTCATTTTCGTACGAATCTTCTTTAAAAAATTCGCTGTGGCTTAGCTTGGTTAAGCCCGGTAATTGCGAAAGCAATATCCGTACGTACGCCATGGTACAGCTGGTAGTGTAGGTGGTGGTGGTGCTTGTGGTTAGACTTGTGGTGATGCATCGGTTATATAATCCAATCCACTCCAAACCAATCGAATCGAATTCCATGCAATCCAATCCAATCCACTCTAATGTAATGTGATCTAATCTAATCTAAAGCAATCCAATCCAATGCAATCCTATACAATCCAATCCAATGCAATGTAATCTAATCCAAGCCAATACAGTCAAATGCAATGTAATCTAATCCAATTTAATCCAATCTAGTTCAATCTAATGCAATCAAGGTCAAATGAAGGTCAATGGTGGTCACCGCCGCGGCACGATGGTGGTCACCGGCCGCGGCACGGCAACGGCGTGAAAGTGCAAGTAGTATTGCTTTCGCAATAAAACTCTGGTCACGTGATGTCGCGTGGGATGAGGATCTCCCTGAAGGCCTTCAGAAGGAATGGCATGAGTGGGTACGACAGCTGCTGAAAATACAAGCACTGTCAATCCCGCAGCAAATCGGTGGCGGACGCAGGCTACCTAGCGTACTAAGAGTACGCTACATCATGACGACCACTCCCAGAGAACCACGCTTGCTTCTCACAAAGCTTCGTCTGGCCCCACTTAAGGGAACGATCTTGCCTCGCTTAGGGCTGCTGGCAGCACTGACAAGTGCGAGGTTGTTCAACCATGCATATGCCGCAGCTATCCGAGTTTCAAGGTCGACTACCACAAGTAGTACAATCGCTCTCACCTGAATACGAGTCGACGCAATCAAGTGGAAGCCATTTGTCTGCAAAATGGGAACAGAAATTTGAGAACCAACTAATCCATCACAATGGAAATATTGTCCCGGACCGGACAATCCTGCAGACCTCCTAACTCGTAGAGTGGTCATTGAACTGATCATATCCAGCCCCATATAGTGGCACGGACCCTAGTAACTTCAGGGACCAGCCGACCAATGGCCGCTGCAACCGACGGGCTCCCTCGATAGGGAATAAATGCGTTAGCTTATGGTTCATACTACTGCTGTTGTGGAGATTCTGAGTTCAGTGACTGTGTCGCGAATTGGTGACGCGTCCCCGACTGCCGAAGGGGAGCACTTTCGCGTGCAGGTTCGTACAAGACAACAAACAGATCAGACAAAACAAAACGAAGCCGTATTTATTAAAAGAAAGGAGCCAATAAAAAACGAAAACACCAAGAAAAACACACACTCGACACGCGTACGACACTACAGATAAAAGGAAAGAGTTCAACAGATAAAGAGCGTCCCAGGTGAAGCGGGAATGCCTTGCATGCCCCTTACAAAATTTTTTATCAAATTTTAATTAACTACTTACTGACTCCTGGCAATAAATTCTTTTGATATTCAATTCACAACTTATATACTTTTTGTGTCGAGTTTCAATTTAAAATTGGCCACCGTATTCCAATTAGCTGTTTATTAACTCAACTCGATAGACCAACAATTCATATTTAGTTGCATGTTTATAAACTTTCAGTTCACATTTAGTTGCATGTTTATTATCTCTCAATTCATATTTAACTGATCTGCAGTTCACACTTAATTGACTGTTTATTGATAATGTAAATGCATGCAGTCGAGAGTTTATTAACTCTCAGTTCACATTTTGTTGTGTGTTTATTAGTTTTCAATTCATATTTAATTGATATGTAGTTCACACCTAATATACTGTTTATTTATAGATGTAAATGCATGCAGTCGAGAGTTTATTAACTCTCAATTCCCATTTTGTTGCACGTTTGTTACCTCTCAGTTCATATTTAATTTCCTGGAAGTTAACTTTTAATCGCCTCTTTATTACCTCCCATTTTTATTTGATTGACCTGCAGTTCACATTTAACTTACTGTTTATTGAAAGATCTAAATACATCCAGTCGAGAGATTATTGGTTGTTTATTACCTTGCCAGAGTGTTCCGAGCTAGATAGTCCTTCCACTGTGTGCGTGTGGTAATCTCAAAATTAGAGGACCGTGATACACTTGCACAAAAGAAAATTCGCGAATTATCGTGCCTGGCGTTCCCAGACCAGGGTTTCGGAAATGGGTTCTGTGACATGGCACAGTGTGTTCCCATCTGGTGTGACGCAGCCGGCTGATACCAGCTCTGGCGTGCTTTGGTTTACTGTTTCCTTGAGCGGTTGGTGTACCATTCCGGGATGATTACGTAAAAGGAAGGAAGCATCCAGAAAGAAATTTGTTACCTAACATGTCTTCATAGTGATACTCAAATGTTTGGACATACTATCGTGAGCAAAATTAAGAGGCCAATGCAGGTGCATGCTGAAAAGTGCCATATTGCATATGAGCATCGCTCTCGACAGCAGGATTGCTTCGTCAGGCGGCGCCCGCATGCAGTTTGGTACAGTTCGGCATGCACTCGCAGGGGTCTCTTAACTTTGAGCCCGATAGTACGTAGCAGCATGCACATAATTATTACATGATTCGTGTTCTTGACAAGCATGAAGGGCACGTATTGAAAGAACAGAAAAAACACTCATATTTGCCTAAGAGCAACCTTAGCTTTATTAGTAGACAAAAGCAGCGAATGAGTCACACTGGAGGCCCCTCGCGTCATAGTGTGCATCTTTTCCGAGAAAGTCGAATATCTTTCATTGCCTTGATGGCAGCTTGAATCTATCTGTGTGCAGCGACAATGCCTGAAGATTAAGGGAGAAAAATTATATATTTATTATGATATACACTGCGATAATGATCCCAGTGCAAAGGCAACTAGTAAATGCTGCTATTTGCATTAAAGGAGGATGGCTAATGCGACAGCACCCATGAATACCTACACTGAATCCGAATCCCTTAGGCCTCAACACTTCTAAAATCCCGAGCTTTACAGCACATGGCTGCCAAATACCAACAACCTCATTTCTAAAGCATGACAGCTGAGCATTCATGAACAGTTGGAAGTGTTACACTTCCAGCTCACGAAGTTGGCGCCTATGTCTTTCCTGACGGCATGCACGCTGTGTCGCAGCCTTAAAAACATCCTCACCCGCAGCCAACTCGGGGAAGCCTCCTCAGCTGTAACTCGCCAAATAGTGTCATTGCCGCACTTACTCGTGCCGCCCTGGCATTATTGCAGGGAGGAATTGAAGTTGGCTTGTTCCGCTAGACCACTGCGCTCTAACCACGCTTTCACTGAATACAGAGCTGTGTAGTCTGGAAAAGTTCGAAAAATAAAATGCAGGTATTGATTGCCACCATCGTTCGTTTCTGAAAGCAAAGTGCGGCAACGCAAAGGCAGTTCTTGCACGGATCCCTGGGGCTAGCCAACATCGACATTCGCTCGGAACCCAACAGTGATCACGTAATACATTGCGTACGAACACGAGCATAGCAAAAAGAGGGACAGAATCGATTTTTACTCCCGCCAAGAGTTGTCTAAAGTGTCCCTCAGAGCCGCGCCCGCTGCCAAGGTGCCGCCCCAGTTGCTCTCATTTCATGGGGGAAGGAGGAGCCGCGAGCGGATGGCGGGCGCCCTTTCGGCGCGAGGACGGGGGCTGCCACAGGAGGCGGAGCGGCGACGTGTGGGGCCCCGGGCCCGGACCCGCCCATGCCAAACCCCCACATTCCCGTGCCGGCCCCGTCCGGCCGCAGCGGCTCAATTGCTGCGGCGCAGTGGGTCTTCATCTGGCACACGCCGGCGGACAAATGTCGCTTTGTCATCAAGGAAAATGTCTTTTCATCTCTAAAACGATTTGTGGCCCCAAACCAAGTTGAGACCATAAGAGGAACGGGGGAAATGAAACGAGACTTACGTTTGGCGGCCAGAGTTGTTCACAATGATCTCATTCACTACAGGTATTCTGAGCAAGGGACCCTCACGGGTCCCGAAATGTGAATACTTTCCTTTTTCATCGCATTTCTTTGTTACGTTCCCCCTCTCCAGTAGCCATTCCGTCAACCAAAAAACTACAAAATCGGATCTGTTGGTGAAACTGGCGGAAATGCGATAACTATGGAGTTGTTCAAGGTGAAACAGCGCAATGGCACACGAACAAAGAAAAAAAAGGAGCGCGAAACAGACTTTTTTGTCCGTGTGCCATTCCGCTGTTTCGTCGTCCTGCCAGCCCAAATCGCCCTGCAGATCGTGTTGCTAAAGGACGCGTCTTGTGAAAGGGGCACTGGGGCTCAGAGTTGGGCACTTGACCTCACCTTTCATTTCATTTATTTACTCTCAGGCCCGATTGGCGTTACAGAGAGGACTGGGTGACTGACAAAAATACAAGTGTAATAGACAGATTATTTAAGGTGATTATACAGAGCAGAGTTGAAGGCGTCGGGTGCAGTGATGGACACGACGGAGGCGGGAAGGTGGTTTCAGTCCGTGCTAGTCTTTGGAATAAATGAATCGGAATAAAGATGAGTCATCCAGCTTGGAACGCCAACTTTGAAACGGTGCTCCATGCGGGACTAGAAATACGCAGGGATAAGAAAAAGCGATTGTTTTAAATAATCATTGGTGAAAGATATTTTCTGAAGAAAGGCAAACAAGAAACACGGCTGCGTAAGGGAAGATCAGGAAGATTTAACGTGTTCTTCTAACTGAAGCGTTACAGTGGCTAAACGTGAGTAATTAGAAAGTATAAAACGAGCAGAGCTATTTTGGACAGATTCGAGGGCTTGCAATAATGATTTACTGTGGGGATTCCAGACAGAACAGGCATACTCTACTTTCGGGTGGACAATAAAGAGACATATATGGAAGTAGTTTTAGGGACACAGGAGCGAGGAAAAAATCACGGCGAAGAAAAATATTCTACGGTTACCATAATTAGTAATATCTTCAGTGTGCCTTTTCTATAATAGGTTAGCGGTAATATATACGCCAAAATGCTTGTAATTGGTGACAGAAGTTAAAGGAGAATTATTTAGGAAATGCATGTGTGAAGTCTGGTTGAGCGTACGTGTTATTCTGGTTGCTTTGCTCTTGCCGATATTTAGTTTTGTAGACCAGGTGTGGCACCAACTAGAGATGTTATCAAGATCAGATTGAAGGGCGACTGTATCAGAAGGGTTAGATATTTCCCTATATAATGCACAAAAATCAGCGTAAAGTATAACTGTGATTGAGTGGAATCACAGAGGCTGATAATATAGGTGGGAAAAGCACCCCGGATGTCAAGTATATAGATACAGGTGAGTCACCGAACATGCTGGGTATGGTCATGCAAAAAACTCTCAATTCATACCATAAAGTTAGTATCATGGTTTAGTTCGCTAAGCTTTAAAAGTAGTAGTTGATGGCAAGCAGTATCAAATTTCTTCACAAAAGGATAAAGATTCAATCCACAACTGATGAAGAATCCAGAACAGAAAACATATCTTTGATAAAAGCGAGCAGCTGAGTTTTGCAGGAATGGTGTTTGCGAAAATCGTGCTGATTAGGCGTGAAGAAAAGGTTAAGTTCAAGATGAGACATAAAGCAAGAATATTTTATGTGTTAAAGCAGCTTGCATGAAATCGGCGTTATTGAGATTGGTCTTTAGTTGTGGGGGCTTTGGACGTCGCCAGATTTATGGACCGGAACCACCTTTCCCACTTTCCAGTCGTCGGGCAACGTGGCGCTTTGCACTTACTGAGAAAAGTCATACGAGTATATTATAGATGAGTGAGTCGTGGTGCTTTTCAGAAATTTGTAGTTAATAGCATCAATACCAGGTGACAATGAAATTTTCGCAACTTGTATGAGTTTAGAAACGTCTATACAGTCAATAAGCACAGGGTCCGCCTGTAACAAGTCATGTGCAGAAATAATAGGGAAGGTTACTGGTGCAACATGTAAAAAGGATGATGAAAATGTGTTATTGAGTAGGATACATCACTATCTATCTGCAAAAAAAATCCTTGATCGTTCTTGAAACGAACTTCTTCAGATTCACGCATGCCGATAACGTTGTAAACTTCAGCAAAAAGCACTGAAGAGAAAACTAGGCATAGCTAAAAATCAGATGCATGCGCTGAAAGACAAAGAGGGCGGTGCCATTAGCAATATGGATATGATAATTAAAGTAGCCGAGGAGTTCTACACCAACCTATAGAGTAGCGTATGTAATCAGAATCTAGAAGCGAGAGGCAGTAGAGCACAGCAATGGGACATCCCGCCAGTAACGAAGAAGGAAGTCAAGAAAGCCTTAGGAGCAACGTAAAAGGGGAAGTGCTTGATCTCCTTTGTTTCATTCCGCTTTACCGCCTGACAATTATTTTCTTTGTTTTCTTTTAGCACAGGTATGCAATTGATTTGCATATATTAAGAGCACATATTTTCCACTTTATCGGTATCCGTTTATTCTGTATCACCCGGGTGGCGTGACCTCGTCAGGCAATGTTTGCCTTTTGCCACGGCACTCTGGACAACCTCTGCGTTGTCTGAAATAAATTCAGAATGAATGAATGAACTATGTAAAAAAAAGACTCCTTTTTTGTATAGATTATTACTCATTATGTAAGAGTGGTACCTCAGTGCATTTTTTGTACAATTGGTTGTTTAACTTTGATTGTAATCATTTTGTATTTTTCCGTGTTTGCTGTCGGTTCTGTACACGAGGGGGCTGGGACCTCCGTCAGGCACTCAAATACCTTTAGTCCCAGCCAACCCTCGTACCTCAATGGTAAAGCAGATTTGTTGAAGAACGGAGGAGAGATTGTACTAGAAAAACTAGGCACCCTGTATACGCAATGCTTTGTGACCTCGAGAGTACCAGAAGCTTGGAAGAGCACTAACATTATCTTAATTCATAAGAAAGGAGACGTCAAGCACTTAAAAAATTACAGACCGATCAGCTTACTGTCCGGTGGCTACAAGTTATTTACATAAGATAATCGCCAATAGAGTCAGGGAAACCTTCAACCATGATGAGGCAGACTTTCGTAAAGGGTACTCGACAATAGACCTTATTGACACTATCAATCAGGTGACAGAGAAATGAGCAGAATATAACCACGCCGAATTAGTCTTACCGCCGTAAACTAACATGACTAGCACTTTTCAATAAACTGTATCACCATCCATCACTTCACCCGGATTTTTTCCAATCACCATCAGCCTTCTTTCCGCGTCTCGACCATACGCACAACGACCAACGCATCGCGTGTCGTTGACCTGCACTTGCGAAGTCATTGATACCAAGCATTATCATAGGGTCGAACAATTTACCAGCGCACAAAGCCATTGAATCTAACGCCTCCACATTTCATGACCTCATCCGCAGCGACGCTGGCACTTGAAATTTTTTTTTCCACTTGCTGTATTTTTGCGTTTGCTTCTGTTCTTTTCGCGCGTTATACGTACACTGTAATATTTCTCATGCCGCTGTGCCTTATCATCTTCTTTAAAGCTACTACATTTACTTGGTTCTGCATTTACTGCTACTGCTACTGCATTTACGGTTCTGCATTTAAAGCTGCATTTACTCGGTTCTGCTCAATTATTTTTCCATGTTATACCTACATTGTTTATTGTTCTTTTGCTTGTTGACGATGATCCTTATGCATGTATTTCTTTTTTTTTACACTGACCATATGTTATACCCTCGAACGAGGGCCTTTATGCGTATGTTGAATAGAAAAGTAAATAAATGTGGCCTTGATTGATTACGAGAAAGCATTAGACTCAGCGGATACCTCACCTGTCATGCAGCCATTGCGGAATCAGGGCGTATAAGAGTGTTATGTGAAAATATTGGAAGATAATTATAACGATTGCACAGCTACTATTGTTCTCCATAAAGTCAGCAATAAAATTCCAATAAGGAAAGGTGTCCGGCAGGGAGACACGATCTCGCCTATGCTATTCACTGCCTGTTTACGGGAGGTATTCCGGGGACTGGAATGGGAACAGTTGGGGATAAGGGTTAATGAAGAAGACCTGAGTAATCTGCGATTCGCTGATGACACCGCCTTGCTAAGCCACTCAGGACATGAACAGCAAAGTATGATCAATGAGTTAGACATGCAGAGGAGAACGGTAGGGCTAAGAATTAACATGCAGAAAACCAACGGTCTAGCAAGCCAACAGCAGTTCTCAATTGGTAGCGAGGGGCTGGATAGTAAGAGAAATGTCTACTTAGGACAGGTAGTGACAGCTGATCCGGATCATGAGAGGGATATAACTAGAAGAATAAGAACGGGGTGCAGCGCATATGGCAGGTTCTCTCAGATCATGGATGAGAGTTTAAAAATATCCCTCAGCGAAAAGTACACAACAGCTCTATATTACCGCTACCCACTTAAGGGGCACAAACGTGAAGGCTAACAGAGAGGGTTCAGCTTAAGTTGAGGACAACGCAGGGAGCTATGGAAAGAAAAATGATAGGTGTAATGTTATGAGATCGGAATAGGGCGGAGTAGGTGAGGGAACAAAAGCGGGTTAATGACATCCTACTCGAAATCAAGAAGAATTGGGCTTGGGCCGGGTATGGAATGCGAAGGCAAGATAACTGCTGGTTCTTAAAGGTAACGGAGTGGATTCCAAGAGAAGGCAAGCATATAGCAAGAGACAGCAGAAAGTTTGGTGGTCGGATGAGACTAAGAAGTTTGCGGGGATACGGTGGCCACAACTGGCAAAGGACAGGGTTAATTGGAGAGACATGGGAGAGGCCTCTGCCGTGCAGTGGGTGTAGTCAGGCAGTTGATGATGATGATGAAGTTAGTAAAGAAGGAGGAGTTTTATGGAGATAATTCGGTTTTGCATGGACGAGGGCATGTTTATACTGCACTGCAGTAGATTGATAAGCTAACTTTCCTCTGTCACCGTCAAATTGCTTGCAACGATGAAAAGCGTGCTTTTTTTACTAGGTGTTTTAAGTATAGGTTAAACCATGGCGAACGTCTCTCGCTATATACTCGCCGCAGACGAATATATTAATGCGAAAGCATTTCTTCTAAGCATTCGGTTAAATTAGTAGTTACGACGGGGTTGAGAGGATTGGACGGAATACCAGAAAAACTGAAATTTCCCAGAAGCGAAATCGACATTTTTGGGTATCTAGACGCAGCTTTGTTCAAACATATAACCATCATGGAATATGGTGGCAGAAAGCCGAGGCTGATCATGCGCACAAAAAATTACATTATGATGGTTTAAGGTAATGTATTGACAACGAAATCCAAACTCTGATTGCATCAGGAGAGCGTAAAATCGTATGCCTTCAGAACCAGCAGGCAAGATACTATCCCCTGATCGGTCACTCCGACCATGTCTATACACTGCATATTTCTTTTCACAAGAAAATAGCTCACAAGTGATGACTTCACTTGACAACGAAGTCTCAGTTAAAACGACAATAACGCACGTGTCCATAAAACATGATAAGGTACCTCGCTTGTTTAATATGCTTCTTATGTTCGCAAGAAGGAATGAATAGTCACCGATGTGCTTCGTTTGAATGACCGCTGAATCCAAGGGCGGAGAGCCAGGTGTGCGTGCTGAACAAGTTGCGACATTATGAGAGCCAAGTGCGCTATAGAGAATCTGCAGCGCGTTGTGGTTCTAAAGAAAATGTGGGGTTGCCAGAGGCGAATGTGCGAGGTGGATCTACTTCGCAGGCGTTATCGGTTTCCTTGCAGTGGATGTAGCATTTGCATTTTA
This sequence comes from Amblyomma mixtum, assembly GCF_055824585.1. Classification (NCBI taxonomy): domain Eukaryota; kingdom Metazoa; phylum Arthropoda; class Arachnida; order Ixodida; family Ixodidae; genus Amblyomma; species Amblyomma mixtum. Next base: position 14,990,105 of record NC_143017.1, read on the forward strand.
TGTATACTCTATTATACCTTAGGTTGTAGGTTTGAGTGGTAGCATTGGCGAAATATATGGGCTTTTAAGTAACTGCATCATTGGCGTTTAAAAACCTTCCAGTAGAACGACACCCGTATTTTGCAGTTCGGGCGTGTTCGTATTTTGCGTTGCAGTTTTGCATTTCTTGCTAATAAACTCTCTCTGGCTCTAAATGGAGCAAACTTCACAACTCTACGACGATTTGTGTCGGTGACAAAAGATGCAAATGTATCCGCTCATGAAATAGCATCCGCAAGCAGTTATAAAGACAAATGATTTGTAAAAACGGTGCGCACATTTTCTTCACTGTGGCCTAGGTTTCTGAAGGATCGACTTTCTGTCCATAAGAATTTAAGTTTTCATGGCACGATCCATCCTCAATTGAGAGTCGTCAAGCCGTGCTTGCAATGCCACATCCTAACTTTGCACTACACCAGCAACAGCGCAATGAACTTGGGTCGCATCCACACTTGGAGTACTCTCCAGAACCCTTAATTTTTCTTAGTTTCTAATCTCAGGGCGATACCGGACACTGGTTCCTCTGAGAGTTTGTGACTGGCTTTTACTATACCTCAAGTGAACACATCACTTAAGCGTGACGTGCTTTCATCGTACTCGTGAGAGCTTTTATGGCAGCAAGCACTTCAGCATTGCATTTGTTTACTTCCCTGTCAGATGGACCAGGGTTTACTTCCATATCACCGGAAAAAAGCAACATTTTCAATATGTGAAAACAATCTGTAACCAAACGTAACAGAACGAAGGGGTGTCGGACGAGCAGGGAGCAGCGATTACTCGAGCAATTAGAATGCAAGGAATATTAAAGATCAACCTGGGTGAAGAAGAAAGTCATTAAAAGGGCCTGCATTCTTGCTGCCCGCCAACACCCACTGAAGGCGCTTGCGATCACCGGTCGCTTAAATACGGACTCCCGGTGTTCCTTTTGGTGATGTGGTTTGTGATAGCGTCAAGTGCATGACCGAAAGATGGAGAAGGAGGAGGACCAGAAGGAGCACTGGTGCGGCTTTGAGTTGGAACACGGAAACAAGAACAGGTCGGCGAACTGCCGCCGTCTGCGACTCAGTGCGGGCGATGGCCTCCGTCTGGGACACGATGGAACAGAGTTCCGTCAGGGCAGCAGGCCAAGTCCAGGTGGAAGACAGAAACTGGGTGAAGAAGAGAAACGTCGAAGGGTTTGCATTCCTGCTGCCCGCCAACATCCACTGAGGCGAAACCGGCCTCTGCATCAACGAACATGCCCGAAATTTAAGTCTATTAAAAGATAAGCACGCATGTTTGGTTGCGCACGTAAGTAAGCACAGAGGATGCGTGGCTCGTTTGGGTGAGACTAGGATTCTGGGTAAGAGTGCCGACAAGACTGCGCATGTTAGCCTGGAAGTGTACTATATTAAGAGATGGGGTGACACTTGCATCAGCACACCCTCATTATCAATCTTTGCAGCAGAGGTCGGCAGTTTAGAAGCGGCTAACATGTCTTGTTGCTTTCTTGGACTTGCGGTTATGTTTCACGATTGTTCGTTCACCTCCTCTACACCAGTGTACCTCGCCTTATTTAAGGTGTGCCTTCCTTGAATAATATTCATTCGATAGTCAGCGCTTGTGTCTTCTCCTTCCTTCTACTGTGGTTGCATGCTTTGGCGCTGCACCTTTTCCTAGGTTCATACACTGAAAGGCGCGCTCTACCACCGGTCGTTAAAATACGCCACGTCCGGTGTTGCTTTTAGTGATGTGGTTGAATAGGGCAGGAGGAGCACAGGTGTGGCTTGCTTCCATTTGGAACGCGGAGCCAAGGACTGGTCGGTCAACTGCCGCCGTCTGCAACTCTGTGCGGGCTTTTCATCCCTCTGGGGCACGATGACAGGGTGTTCCGTCAGGGCAGCTGGCCATGTCCAGGTGGAAGCCAGAAACTGGGTATTTTGAAGCGCCTGCATTCTTTCTGCCCGGCAGCACCAACTGAACGCTCGAGTGATCACCGGTCGCTTAAACCGCTCGCCCGGTGTTGCTTTTCGTCATATGGTTAACTGGGGCAGAAGGAGCACTGGTGCGGTTTCCAGATGGAACACGGAAACAAGAACTGGTCGGTGGACTGCCGCCGTCTGCAACTCGGTGCGGGCGATTGGGTCCGTCTGGACACGGTGGCAGGGTGTTCCATCAGGGCAGCAGGCCAAGTCCAGGCTGAAGTCAGAAACTCGGTGAAGAAGAGAGGCTTTAGGCTCGACTGCGTTCTTACTTCCCGCCAACACCCGCTTAACGTGCGTGCGATCACCAGTTGCTTAAAAACGGCACCTCCGGTGATCCTTTTGGTGATGTGGTTCACTAGGGCAGAAGGAGCACAGGTGCAGTTTTGGGCTGGAACGCGGAAACTAGAACTGGTCGGTAAACTCCCGCCGTCTGCAACTCGTTGCGGGCGATGACCTCCGTCTGGGGCTCGATGGCAGGGAGTTCCGTCAGGGCTGCAGGCCAAGCCCAGGTGGAAGACAGAAACTGGGTGAAGATGAAAAACGTTAGAAGGCTTCGCATTCTTCCTGCCCGCCAACATCCACTTAAAGGCGTGCGCTATCACCAGTCGCTTAAATACAGCTCGCCCGCTGATGGTTTTCGTGATATGGTCGACTAGGGCACAGGAAGCTTAGGTGGATTTGAAACACAGAAACAATAGTAGGTTGGTAAACTGCCGCCGTCTGCAACTCGATGCGGGCGATGGCCTCCGTCTGGTACACGATAGCAGGGAGTTCGTTCAGGGCAGCTGGGGAAGTCCAGGTGGAAGACAGAAACTGGGTGAAGAAAGGAGGCTAGGATCGTCTGCATTCTCTCTGCCCGCCAACACCCACTTAACACGCGTGCGGCCACAGGTCGCTTGAATACGGCGCGTCCGGTGTTGCTTTTGCTAATGTGGTTGACTAGGGCAGAAGGGGCACTGGCGCGGCTTCCACGTGGAACAAGGAACCAAGGACTGGTCGGTCAACTGCCGCTGCCAGCAACTCTGTGCGCGTGATTGCATCGCTCTGGCACATGATGGCAGGGTGTTCTGTCAGGGCAGCTAGCCAAGTCCAGGTGGAAGCCGGAAACTGGGTGAAAAAAAAAGTCTTTAGAAGGGTCTGCATTCTTGCTGCCCGCCAAGACACACTTAACGTGCGTGCGATCACTGGTCGCTTAAATACGGCGTGCCCGGTGATGCATTTCGAGATAGAGTTGACTACAGGACAGAAGGAGCACCAGTGCGATTTTGAGATGTAACATGTAAACTAGAACTGGTCGGTGAACTGCCGCCGTCTGCAACTCGATGCGGGCGATGGCCTCCGTCTGGTACACGATAGCAGGGAGTTTGTTCAGGGCAGCTGGGGAAGTCCAAGTGGAAGACAGAAACTGGGTGAAGAAAGGAGGCTAGGATCGTCTGCATTCTCTCTGCCCGCCAGCACCCAGTCTCAAATGCAAACTCAAACACGGTCGCTGACCTTAGTTAACATTAACCTACTTATTTGAGGTTCAGGTCTCTTCAGGCATCGTGACCTTATTTTTCCACAGGCGACTGGAGATCTCACTCAACCTTACTTGCACCTCGTAATCTTAGGTTGAGGTGGGTGCACACCCTTCGAGAAATGCGACTAAATGATCTTTTCACTTAAAATCGCAATTAGAAATCCATTCGTCGATAATCCTTTGACGTAGGTAACCGAAAATCATAACGCTACAACCTACGAGGACGCAACGCAGAATACAAGCTAGAGGACCGAGTCTGGGTTTTAACGGGTATTCATCGCCGCGGATTCAGTGAAAAACTTGCACAGCTATTTCGACCTGTAGAAGGGTAATCGTCGACTAGATGAGCTGCACTAGGAGGTAGCTCCTGAGGGGATGATAGCTCCCCAGTGACGTTGCGCACGACTAGAAGTACTCCGTTTCGTCCGTCTAAAGGCCCTTTATGCAACCTCAAGGACAGTGTTACTACTCTCCGTGTTTATTTTGTGCGGTATTTTGTATTTTGTTTTCTTTTGATGTTGCATGTTTTAGAACTGCAGGGCGATGCTCCTTTGAGAGTGGGGTAATTCCGCGAATCTGTTCGTTCACGCTCAAAGATGCGGGCACGCGGCTTTATCATTCACTGACGCGCGATGCCACCAGTCTTATATCGATTTATCGCGTCCATGCGCCACTGCTTCCACAGTTTTTCAGATTGTTGGAGTCGATTTTGGTTCCTCATATCGAAGCCTTGGCAGCTTTCGAGCGTGGCAGCTTTCCAGCGTGGCTAATAACTTCAGGCATTCTGTTCGACGACCGCCGAGCACGCTTGTTTGCGACGCCACCGCCGAGTCAATCGGTTCTTTGTGAGCGCTGCCCTGCTAAATAAAGTTTTTTTAGATGCACTTTTCACTTTCTTGCTGGCTTTCGTACTAATTTATGCTGTACTTCTTTTTCAATAAACCTGATTCTTCGCTCTTCAACCACAGAAGTGCTACTTGGGTTTCACAACAGACACGTGGTAAGTGCTGACGGAATCCGCGCTGGCCCTGAGAAACTTTCGGCCAGGCCATTTCGTCGAAAGCAGAGCAAGCCTACCAGCTGGCCCGCTTGCACATAAAGAAGAAGCAATGCGCACTACGTAGTGCACAATAAACCGGACGACCAGGTGGAGGTTTTAACACCTGTGCGCCACAAGGGGTGAAAAGCTTCTCCATCGGCGTGTAGGACCTTACAAAGATCTTGGCTGCCCGAAGTCGTTCCTGATGCAACTCATTGGCGTCGGCGGCCTGAAATTGTGCATGTGCATGGTACAGTCTTTGTCAAAAGTTTAGAGCCCAGGGGTTTCACTTCCAAGCTTTATACTGGGACTCCAGGAGCATTCATGGAAGTCCTACCTATTGCAGGAGGCATTACCAGAAATTTTTTTTTATTTATTTATAGATACTGCGATCTTGTACAGATCATAGCAGGGTGGGACAAAACAAAATACAAGCATATAAACGCACACAAATTCACAACATTTACAGGCACTTTTCAAACAGAAGTAAAGAATTTTGATTAACAGTCTCGCTATTAAGTTTATTCCAATCAGTAATTGTCCTCGGAAAAAAAGAATATTTAAAGCAGTTATTTCCAGTTATGTCCAGGAAATTTGGAGCGCTAGAGATCCATTAAGAACGACACAGTGTGGCTCAAAAGAAAACCCCCTGGGCTCCAAACTTTTGACAAAGGCTGTACATTTGAAGGCTTACTTTTCGCGTGACTGAGAACTATTCACGCTTTGTTTTGCACCCTTATCACCTTCCCGCAAGTGTGGATTGACTCATCTTTCTCCGCCGCCTAACTAGTACGGATTGTATGGTTAAGTTCACGTGCATTTTTCTTTCTTTTATTCTTTACTTGTCCATAGCTCACTTTGCATCGATACAATGGTTTCCTTTCCCGGCGGGGAGCAATACCGCGTGCCTAGCACCGCGCGGCCTCGGTGCTTAGGCATAACTACATTGAAGCAGCCGTTGACGCTAGAGGACCGTTCGGGCTAGACCAGGCTCGGTGATTAAAAATACCTCATTCTTGGGTTCATCCCTTCGTCCGCCTGAGTGGCTTCTTGGTTCATGACGATATTTATTTTCTTTATTAATTTATTAGTGGATACTGCAGTCACCGAACGGCGATTTCAGGAGAGTCGTAGAAGTTTGATTTAAAACAATGTCACGTGCAGAAGAAATGCACTTTGCACTGGTTATGCAATAGAAGCCACAATAAACACACAAGGCCCAGCTGTGCTCAAAAACAAAAAATAGATTCATACAAAAAATAAGAAGTTAAATTATAAAACAAAAGGTTACAGGAAAGAAGAAATAGTAAATAATACAACAAATAGTGTCATTCTAAACTTGATAAAACCGCATGTTAATGTTGGTACAGAAACGATGTTGTTTTTTCAGCTGATTCCAGTTGACTATTGTGGGAGGAAGAATAAATACCGGAAAGAGTTGTTACGCGAAGAAAACGGAGTTATGGGTAGATTATGTCTTTCATGGGAAGCCTGTACGGAGGAGGAAGATATTATTTTAGTTATCTCAGTCTTATAACGACTATTAATTAATTGATATAAAAACTTCAACGGTGAGCAACAATTTCTTTGCGCCAAGGGTGAAAGATTAGCCCTCCTTAAAAGATCGGTAACGGAAGTTCTGGTAAATTTGTTATAAATGAAATGCGCAGCTCTTCACTTTGCCTTGTCTAGTTTAGCAATTATAGTTTTTATAAAAGGGTTCCAAATGTATGACAGCTTAGTCTAAAATAGGTAGTGCAATTGATTTATAGGCAAGGAGACGTAAAGAAGGAGTAGAAAACTGGTGGCACGTCTGAAGAAAAAAAAGTGCACTGTTAGCGTTTGCAATTACTAATTACTAAAGTTAATATTGGTACTCCAGTGAAGATCATTCGATGTCCACAACGCTAAGTACTTACAGCTACTTACTTCAGAAAGCACGGTATAGACAAGAGCAAGGGTGACAAGACAAGAGCAGGAGACAAAGGATCGAAAACGACCTTGTCTTGTCTCCTGTCCTTATAATTTCTGCGCAGTCCCACCTTTAATGAAATAAATCAACGAGCCCATAAGAATGTTCTACTACAGGCATTATTAATACTGTATTAAAGAAGGAAAGTTTTCTTCTTATGTGTTATTCTCACGAAAACAGTTTTCAACGTTGATGACGGTCTGCCACTCATGACATCAAGAAACAGCTTTTTGAAGCGTCCTGTTCAATTATAAGTGGTCCGATATGCTGTGTATTTCAGTGTACAGAATGCAGTCGTTAGCACAATGTGTAATCTTAACTGGAATATCCTGCGCATTATTAATAACATATAACACAAACAAAAGCGCCGTACCACAGATCCCTGCTTCTCAAGTTTCACGTATGAAGAAGCATCTGGCAGTATGCAACTGGATGTGCATTTTTTGATAGAATTGTGAATGCTAATCAGATTTTTACTAATATCTCAATAACTTGCCTTCTTTGTTTACATAGTACGTGCAAACTGCTTCCAACATGCTTTAATATATACCTTCAGGACAAGAACTGTACATGCTGCGCATGCCAGCATGCTGGAACTTAAATTCAATTTAAAGTATCTTGGAATTACATTTGACAAAGCATTGTCATGGAATTTTCATATTGAAGAGCTAGCCAAACATTTGCACCTGGTGTGTGCTTCTATTTGCGATGTGTCGGTTCGATAAATGGTCCATAAGGGGTTAGTGGAGTCCGCATTGCGATATGGAATAACAGTTTACGGCACCGTATCATTATATAAACTAAACACGCTAAGCCGCATACTGTGCGGAATTGCAAGTAATCTCGCCTACGGAACCAATTATCATGATAGAGCAGTAATACCCAGTATGAAGCATTTTGAGATTCTACCTTTTCACAAGTTATTTATCTTTGACAAAAAACACAAATATTTCGTTCGCAGCTCCTTTAAAATCGACATTAAAGTAAGGTCTCTCCGTCAGTCGAAAAAATGCGTCATATCACGCATCTTCAATTACAGAAAAAAAACGCCGTTATATTCTCTATTACTTCAATCAAATAGAAACCACCCCTAGCGTTAACGGAATAAAGCATTTTAAGAAGATTCTTCATCGTGGTTGAACGATAATATTGACTGATCAATTCTTTTGCATTGTTCTTGGTGTTTACGTATGAAAGTTTAAGCGCTGGAAAACCTCTTTGTACTTAATCTGAACGAACAAACGTAGCGTTTAAAACAGGACACAGAAAGATGAGGACAGGACGGGGCTACAACTTACAACTGAATGAAATCGATAAACGAAAGACACATCCCTTCTCGAACAAAGACACGCATGCGCAAACTTGAAAGAATGACAAAACTGTGATAAACAAGAAAAAACCGGCTCTTGGCCCTGTACCTCAATTCTACAATCATAAGCTACAAAGAACATTTCTATGTCCAGAAACGTGGGATATGCATTGGCTCAAGTGTCGCCCCTGTGCTATGTGAAATTTTTCTTGACAAGTTTGGACGTTTGCTTCAGTCTCAGTTGAACGATGAGCGCGTTGTACGTGTCTTTAGATATGTAGATGATTTCCTTGTTCTTCTCAACCTTTCGTCTAGAGATGACTTGAGTGTAGTTGCAGACTCGATTTTAACCCGATTCAAAGGTATCATGAAGTCACTGAATTTTTCCATAGAACTTCCGGCTCATGATTCCATTCAGTTTTAGATATTCACCTGTATTTTAATTCTGTTGGTCATTTTTGCTGGGCTTACGAGCCACGGTCCAAGAAAGCGCTACTACCTTACGACTCTTCTCATTCGAAGCTCATTAAGCGAGGCATAGCAGCCACATGTCTCAGGTCGGCGCTCCTCAAGTCATGTCCGCACAAAGTTGGTAGTAGTTTTGACAACCAGGTTCGAAGACGAAGCAGGCTTTCCTGGCGATGTTCTTGTGGCTGTCGCAGAAACTCTAAAGAAAAAGTTGCACAAAGCAAGAGAACACACACAGTTATCTATAAGATAGATGTACCCGGGCAACAGAAAAGGAAGTTTGAAGTTACGCCCTATGTACAGAGGCTCTCGCACAACTTGAAGAGAGTGGCAGCAAAATTTGGTATTGATGTAGTATTTTCAGCTCCCCTCAAGCTTGCAAAGCTTTGCGCTCTGGCAGATCATGACAGCGCCAAGAATTCAGGGTGTAGCACAAAACACAAGAAGCCACACGTCTCATGCGCAACAGATATTGTTTATCAGATCCCTCTACGCTGCGAAAGTGTGTACATTGGGCAGACGGGCAGATGTCTAAACGTGAGGCTGAGTGAACACGCATCTTCGCTTCGTCAGTAAACTGATGAGCACTTGCCAAAGCATTGCAAGAGCTGCCCAGGTTGCTTTCCCTCTTTGAACCGCACGAAGATTTTAGGAAGGGGTAAAGATCAATTGGCGAGGGAAATCCTGGAAGCTCATTAAATGTCACAACGCGGTAATGACACGTGCATTAGCACACCATCTATTTATCCAATGGAAAAAGAAAGAAACTTTCCAAGACGCACTTAATGTTTGTAAACAGTTTCATGACCGGTGGCTATTCCACACCTTTTCGTCTCTTTTTATTTTTTTTTACCGGTTTTTTCTAGTTTATCACAGTTTTGTCATTCTTTCAAGTTTGCGCATGCGTGTCTTTGCTCGAGAAGGGATGTGTCTTTCGTTTATCGATTTCATTCAGTTGTAAGTTGTAGCCCCGTCCTGTCCTCATCTTTCTGTGTCCTGTTTTAAACGCTACGTTTGTTCGTTCAGATTATGTATGACCAACTGGCCCCACAGTGTACTCTGTTAAACCTCTTTGTACTTCACGTTTTTTTTCCATTTTTTCGTCTTACATCTTGGAAGCAATTCCTGAGTCTATCTGGCTTGTGATCTTTTTTGTGTTTTCTTCACTGCTGACTCATGTGCTTCGCACCCCGGCTGCCCAGTCCCGCACGCAAGCGATAACGCTTAAGCGGCCTAGAGCATGTATTACACGAATTGAGGCGAAAAAGATATTACTATTATAACGAAAAAAAGATCTATAACTAAATTGGAGTTACCCTGAATCATTATATGCTCTTCAACTACTTGCGAAATATCAAAATCAGAGGCAAGGTCCTGGAGAACATCGGCTAAGGCATCGCTAGGCTTACTGTTCGACATAGTGGACCAGTTCTCATTATTAGGGAAATTAAAGTCCCCTTCCAAAATAACTCGATCACCGGGCTTGATATATGTGCTCGTGTATTCCTGCAAGTCCTATAGAACATTTGTGGCAGATGTAGGAGGTGTGTACTTCGCTCCGAACAAATATCTAACATTAGCATAATGCGCTTTACAAGAAAAAGATTCTATGTTAGGTACACCAGGCATTTTCATCAGATTTAGGCATGTCTTGAAAACAATGCACACAACACCGCCTTTTGTGCCGCGATATTTTCTAAACAGACTGAATTCAAGCGTGAAAAACTCGCTGTCATACATTGTGTCAGTCAACCACGTTTCGTTGAGAATAGAAATGTCGGGATTATGCGCTAAAAAAAATCCCTCCAATTCTAAAGCCTTAATGACTATGCTCCGACAGTTGACACTGATAATCTCAAGCGAGCGTGTGTTTGAATTCAGCTCTCAATTTCTTTTATTTGCATCGAGATCATAAAGGCGTGCGTTTTCTTCGTCTCATCCATACTTGACGCCACCTACGCTTAGCTTATCATTTAGGAGCTTAACTTTCGCACCATTTGCTTTTTCCTCCGTTGCACATTCCCATAACTGTTTGCGTGCATACATCACGCATTCTTTTCGAAAAATCTTCAGACGCACATTTGCTGTTCCTTCAGTTTGTTGCGCGCCCTCAGTATGGTTGTTTTATCGCAGTAGTCCAGAAATCTGATAATAATCGGACCTGTCTTATTTTCTGCCTTTCAGCCAAGCCCGTGTATTCATTCGGTACTTGTAACATTCACGTGCAATTTGCACATCACTACTTCTTTTACTGCCTTTTCAAGCAGCTGGACATTTTCGGTATCAGACTCCTCTACCACATAAACTATGAAGTTGTTTCTACATCCCCTGTTTTCAAGATCAACCTTTCCGAGCAACAAAACGGACTATTTGTTAAGTCCAAATACGGTAGTCTCAAAATCATTTACCCTGCTGCCGAGCGAAGTAAGAGTTGATAATTTCTTTTCAGCAATTTAGATTCTGCTTGTGAGGAAGGAGATGTTTTGTTCCATATTTATATGAGCTGCCATAATTTCCTCAAAAGCAGACTGCATTTTGCTTTCAACAGCCAGCAATTCCTGCAGCATTTCCTTTTCGGTCGGCCCCGTGGTTCCCTCTATATCTCTGCCGAGCAAAATATGGCTACGCAAGCAAAGTACGCAACTGAAAAAGCACTTGACCACGCATAGTGGGCAGGGAAGCAACAGCAAACAACAATCATCACTGAGGCAGCATTTAGAAGGCAAATAGTTACTGACCTGAAGTGCTTGCACGGGAGATTTTCCAGCACGTTGTTTGTTGTGCTGCTACGGTGCACACTGTCGATGAACGGTCTCGCTGCCTCTTTTAAAGCAACAGTATGCCGCTGTGATTCCAAGGGCCTTGTCGATGTCGCTGTGATTCCATGTGCCGTCACGAAGTGGACGAATTGGCGATCCAAGGCGAGGTGTGCCCCACGTGCGAACCATGCGTTCAGTTGAATGGTACGGCAAAACAGCGCTGACGGACGGGACGGAAGAAGATGAGACAAACACATGCGCTGAACTAACAACCAAATGGTTTATTGCGAAAGGAGTGCAATATAAAGCATAGAAGGGAAAAAACTGCGGTGTAAACATGACAAGGCATACATTCCGGATATCATCAATGATTAAGAAAAGCGATCTCCTGTGGGAATAGAGCCACCGATGGTTGACTTACACATGAGTTGCGTAATGTGTGAATGTGAAAGGCCTCCGATATCAGTCGTGAGGCCTGATATCGGCTTGATATACTTGGCGATGATAGTGGTTTGGTCTAAAAACGCCTCACATTTGTCGCAATCTGCGAAATGAATGACCATGTTATTTCGGCGTGACTTGTTTTCTATGTCTTTCGCGTGTTCGCGTAGCCGATCATTTATGCACCGTCCGGTCTCCCCGATTCATGCGTTCAGTCGCCCGACAGTGGGCACATGGCGTTGGCTGGCAGCAAAACCCCTCTTAAATAAAATTCACGACATTTATCTCTTATCAGCGGAAGTCAGCTTCCATTCCTTCTATCACTATGGTTTGCCAAGCTTTATAGGGAGATTTCTTTAATCTCTACAGATTTTTATTTTACAGAACGTGCGAGATACGTCGGTGCGGTCTGTTCAGCTCGAATGTACAGAAAGGCGAACATTGCTTAATTATAAATTGCCGGTTCTGCGCATGGTATTGTCGGCGAAATCAAGTTGACCACATTGCCGAGTCACACAAGTTAAAAACACAGCTCATCTTTGATCTTGAACGCCATCAATATCGCGATATAATTTTCCCACATAAAATAAATATAAGCTGTTTGTTAGTGACTATAAATAAACTAATCCTCCAATTATTGATCCACAGCAGGGACATAATGTCCGCCTTGCTATAAATTCCGCGATGGCTCAGTGGTTATGCCACTTGGCTGCTGACCCGAAAGACGCGGGTTCGATACTGGCCGCGGAAGTTGAATTTCGGTGGAGGCGAAATTCTATTGGCCCGTGTACTGTGCGATGTCAGTGCGCGTTAAAGATTCACAGGTGGTCAATATTTCCGCAGCCCTTCACTACGGCGTCCTTCATAACCTGAGACACTTTGGGAACTTAACCCCCATAAACTATATATTCCATCTGAACAGACAGCACGAATGTACCTCTAAAATGTTTAAAATAAAAGCCTGTAAAAGTTAAAAAGACTCATCCTATATTACAATCTAACAGGTCTGCGTTTTTGGGATTCAACTCGACAGCCAAGCCGCCGCGGTGGCTCAGTGGCTATGGTGCTCGGCTGCTGACCCAAAAGACGCGGGTTCGATCCCGGCCGCAGCGGCTGGAATTTATTTGGAGGAGAAATTCTAGAGGCCCGTGTACTGTGCGATGTCAGTGCACGTTAAAGAACCCCAGGTGGTCGAAATTTCCGGAGCCCTTCACTACGGCGTCTCTCATAGCCTTAGTCGCTTTGGGACGTTAAACCCCACAAACCCAACCCTCAACTCGACAGCCATCTCAAGTATCATGACCATATTGTTTGCGTAAATAATGAAATGGTATCTGCAACACCAATTCTTGCCAAAGCGCGCCTTTACTTTAGATTTGACACACCGATCAAACTCTTATTAACATCATCATCAGCATGACTACATGCACTGCAACAGAAGGGCCTCTGCAATATCTTTACAGTTAAACCTGCTCTGTACCAGCCGCGGCCTCCCTATCCCCGCAAACTTCTTAATCTCATCCGCCCACCCAACTTTCTGCCAGCCCCTGCTACGCTTGCCTTCTCTTGGAATCCACTTCGTTACCCTTAAGGACCTACGGCTATCTTGCCTTCGCATTACATGCCCTGCCTAGGCCAATCTGATTTTCTTTATTCCGACTAGGATGTCATTAACTGGCGTTTGTTCCCTGACCCACAATGACCGCTTCCTCTCTTACCGTTTGCACGTACGGCTTAACATGCTGGGTACAGACATACTGCTCTCACCTTGATTCAGCACAGGTAAATCAAAATAAAATCTTAATAATTATTGCATCCAGTCCGTATTTGTTCTCAACATAAGTAATGGTGCTGCGAAGCCTTGTACTGTTTGTTCGTTCGTGCTGAAAGCCGCTGGCACGCAGCTTTATCACTCTGTGACGATGCACTCGACCAGGTCTATCTCGAATTATCACGCGTTAGTTCAAAGGTTTCATGCCAGCTTTAAACTCAGTGCAACCATGGGCGGTGGGGATTATGCCGTTCGACGACCGCCGAACAGGTTTTCTGCTATCTCCGTTGCCGAGTTCTTCAGTTTTGTTGTCTAAAGACAGCCCCGTAAAAAGTTCCTTTCATTGCAAACAAGTCAGCTAGCTCCATCATCCACTGCATTGTCACCACCACACGGTAATATCTTAAAAGTTATCGAGGTCAATAAATTATGCTTGGGTATTTTTTTCGTTAAACTCATCAACGACCGATTGCCATCGGCATGGTTGCTATCTTCTAGCCTCACTATTTCCTACACTGCCAGCTTCGCTTTGAAAACCTTCTACCAAAAGATCGTACTAACTATTGTAAGCAGGCTGTTCAGTTTTCACTAGGGGTGTGCGAATATTCGAAATTTTTGAATACATTTCGAATATTATATTTTTAGTATTCGTATTCGATTCAAAATCCAAGTATTCGTGTTGTTTCGAATATTCGATTCAACGCGAATATTAGTATCTAGCCGAATATTCTACTCCGAGCACCGGTGTTCATTTCGGTCAGCAAGTCCTATCGACAGAGAAATAACAATATGGCGGCGCCCAGAGCAATGCGTAACGTTGGGCCATGACGTAGCTGACTGCGCTGGTCAGCTTCTTTGTGGGTATAACTGCAAAGATGGTATAGTCAGAGCTGTGCACGAAATACTGCGCAATACGTGCCAGTTCAGTGCTAAGTGAGAAGGCATTTTCTGTGGCTGAAGAAGTCGTTTCAGCTAGAAGAGAACGACTACTGCCTGACCATGCGGAGCAGCTGGTTTTCCTTTACGACATCGTTTTATGTTCATCCCAGCAACGCGCTTTTGTGCTTATGGCAAGCTAGCCTTAATCGATGCTCTGTACTAGCCATCTTCTCTGATGTTTCCAATCTTGTAAGAATAATGTTCGAGACTTTGATACTTTTTGTGCGGCCACACACACCTTTTGTGTTCATTTAATCATTGATAGTTGAACTGTGATGTTCTTGGGTAGTGAAATAAATGTTTTGTAATGGTTAAACGCGTCTGTACTTGATTATTCGATATTCGATTCGATATTCGGAACCAAGTATTCGTATTCGATTCGTATTCGAAAAATTTGATATTCGCACACCCCTAGTTTTCACCAAAATCATTATGGACAGCCTTATCTCTGAACATTAAATATCGACGTGCACTGTTTATTTTTAAACACGCACTGAAGCAAGACATAAACGCTATTAGTTCAATATTATTTTCTTTTATTTATCGGAGTTTGTGCTGATCGTGTCGAGCTGGGTGTATTATGTTTTAATTAGGCGACACCTTTAATTCTTAAAATGGTGCCCAGTGTTTTAGTCGTCTTACGATTAACTGTACCGGACGTCCCTTTCATTTGCCGACTTTGGAAACTTCTGAATATCAATGCTTAATCATGAGTGATAAAATTATGATATTCAGTCTAGAATTCTCATCAGACCAATCAAATCCACTTTTTCGAGCCAGTCTGTTGATCTCTTTTTCGCAAGAAGAATTTTTGGTCTGTGTCGTCGCTCGCGCAGTGTCCGGTCTTCCCACTCGCGCAGCAGGTAGAGGCGTAGCCAGTACACTGTCGGGGCTGGTGTATGATTCTACAGCTGGCGCACGTGCGTTGATGCAGTGTCCCTTTCGGCTGCATTATTCCTTGGATAAACGCTGGCTATCCTATCGGCTGCCGTCGGCCTTCTTGTAGTCGTGCTTGCTTGCATCTTCTGTCCAAGCGGTTCACAGTGGCTTTTTGTTTCTCGCAGTCGTTGCTGTTCTTGCTGTTTGGAAATTTCTCCCTCTCTGCACGTGTCGGTGATTCTCTATGAAGTCCCTCTCACGAAAGAGTATTTTCGTAGTGTAATACAGGACACTACGGACTCTGACCTGTTGTTAGGAGCTGCTGTTCCGTTAGGTTGTATCCTACTATAGACACTGAGTACCGTCAGAGACCATGAAGGTGCCGAAACGCCATAGTTCACTTCAGTCTAAGCAGAGGTGAGGGTGTCACGAGCTCCTCACTCCAACGAGGCGATTGGAAGGACGCGCGTCTCTTCATCGCAGTACCTGCACTCCGAGCATCGCCTACTGCTTGCGGTAGACGGAGGGAGTGCTTAACCTCAGAACGGAGCTCTTTTACAGAGGAGAGAAAACTCAAGAATGTCATTCGAGAAGTCTTGCCAAACACCGGAGAAGCGTTCCCGCAGGATTTTTTTTATTGCCTAATTTTCATTGTACTCGCTCTTTTACTCCGACAGACCCTTACAGACAACAGTTTACAATCGGCCTGTAAAATGACGAGCTCTATTTTTGTCTGAAATTGCTTACTTTTTCCTCCACCCTTTGCCCGCCTTCTGTGCAGACGGCGGCGCTGACTTGAAAGCAAGTCAAGGGAGCCTCGTTTAAACACTATCGTCGCAGTACATCATCCCAGGCATGACCAAGGAGCCCTCGGTGCTTACAGTTCGTCCGTGTATGTGCACACCACTTGTGCTGTCCTCTCGTTGCGGGGTGGGAGCCTGTGCAAACGGCCCGCCGTTCGCTAACGCGCCCACGAAGGCTCCTATGGCGGAATTTCGATCTTCCCAAGCCAGTGTGCGTGCTCAAATGGAAAAGAGCCGCGGGTGAACGGCAAACAGAGCCCTGTGCCGTGCCCGTCCTGAGCGAACAGCTGCGCAAGGTGGCCCCTAGATGGCGTGCACACACACAGCCTTCGTCGTGCACACCACGCGTGCAGGTCGCTCGCTCGACGGACCGTCCTCCCGACCGCACTCCAACGAGCGTCAACAGCGAATGCCCGTGGGAGCAGAAGGAATCCAGCGGAAAGCTTTCCAAACTTGTTCAGACGAATTTGGGCGCAGCAGCATAATACGCCTAGTAAACACTACGCTGGAGAGCTGCCGCGGTGAACTGCCGGTAGGATCACAAGAGAGCGCAGCTCCCTGGCTCCTCTGGCCACTGCTGTTGCTGCTACCACCTCAGAGTGCTCATCGTCATCTTGAGCCGAACTGCGTTCACTGCAGTACAAACGCCTCTCTCATATTACTGCAATTAAATCTGTCCCGCTGCAGATGCAGCCACCTTACGTCAGCACACTTCCTTATCTCACCTGCCCTCTGCCGCCCACTGCTAAGCTTGCCTTCTGTTGGAACCGCCTCTGCTGAGCTGAAAAAAATTGGAGGGGGAACTTAAGCTCCGCCTTAAGGGCATGACGCGATACGGTTAACCGCCGCATATGGAGAAGGTCATTCTCTACTTATCCCTGGCAGTGCTTCTCCTGGCGCAGTGAGGCAGCGATGCGTCACTGCTCTGCGATGGCAGGGGCTCGTGGGCCTTGAGGTTTCCCTTCCCGAGAAACCAATCAGTAATTTAACCGCCACGGTGGGAAATTTGGGCACTATTCGGTGGTCAGGCCCGGCCGGGCTCAGGCCCGAAACAACACAAAAGCGGCAAGCGCGCTGCAGAAGCGCAACTGCTGCTGTTGCTATAAATTTCAGTGAAAAAAAGTGCGTCGTTGTTAGAATAAAGGTCTGAAAAATCTCCTGTTTCTGGTTCTTTTCTAGTTGGTACGTTCCTATTATTTTGCGCTGAATAAATTACAGCGCCTTTAATGGCACACATACCAATCCGCTGAAAATAATCGTTTTCTGCCTGTTAGTTTTTAATTTAATATTCGCAAGCATATGTCAAACTGCCTGCAACATTGCAATCGGTTCGCCACCACCCACGAACGTCAGTTGGGCTCGGATATAATACTCATGGGCGATGTCAACTTCTATAGGCCCCATACTTTATTGAAACATAGTGTTAACGCTATCGTATCTTAGAGAATTAGTTTAGGAAGCTTTTGCATAAATAAATGGCTCAGAATAATTGAGAATAAGGCAGGGCTCGACAGACAACGCAGGGACGTCTCATAAATATTGTGCATACGTTATGAAAAGTGCTTAGCACGAACACATCGATCGAAAGGAGAAAAACCACACTACACAGATGCTATAAGGTTTGGTTTGGTTTCTGGGGTTCAACGTCCCGAAGCGACTCAGGCTATGATGGACGCCGTAGTGAAGGGCTCCGGAAATTTCGACCACTCGGGGTTCTTTAACGTGCACTGACATCGCACAACACACGGGCCTCTGGAGCTAAGAATTTATTGGAAGCTCCTCCGGTGAACCCAGGAGAGCCACCACGGAACGCAAGAAATAATGCTACGATTATCGGGACATACGAGACACTAATATCGAGCGTGGATGATTACACAGCCAAGGCGCGTGCTGTGGAGGAGGCACAAACGACAAATTTCAGTCATTACAGCACAACCTGCCACAAATATTCAATCAACATCAATGTGTCGAGCTAATTTAATTGAACAAGTTCAAGAATCCTTTTCTATTCTATAATAAGTAGTGTGTTGATATACGTTTGCTTCACTGATCTATTATTTCTCTCACCTTTGCGTTATCTTGGGTTCAATTGTGGTTGTATAAACCAAAAGTTTTATTCAAATATGTATGTATAATGTATACCTATATTATTTCTCATTATACTGAAAAGTAAGCTTGTTTGTGTACTCGAAAACTACGCAAGTTGTTAATGCACAGTGTCTGCTGTATTCCATTTTTCCATTGTTTATGTTGACTATTGTTTTTTGTAACTATGTCGGCACAGCGTTGTAGAGGTTTTTTTTGGCGATGTCAAGCTGTGCTTTACAGATTTTAGCCCAGATATCGTTCCAAAATTATAGCAAAATTAATTGAAATGAAAAAAAAAGTGAAGCACTCAGAGCAGAAAATCTAGCACCAAAACACTGAAAGCAGCCTTACAGTTCCTGTTCATCTCAGGCTATACCCGAAATGTTAAAGCTCAGTATTTCTTAATTTTGTACACGGACACCCTACTCATGCTTCATGCATAACGATTTCGCAATGCTACGAAGATGGCAAGCAAAAGTACTGTTTCGATAAGACTGCCTGTGCTTCAGAACCTGAGAGCTTTGCGAAGAGTGAAAATGAAGAATGCTACATATGCTGTTTTGCCTGAGTTATTTTTTCTCTCTGCACGTTTTTTTTTGCATTTTCTGCACTAGCTTTTTTACACTAACTCAATAGAATGCATTTTTTTTAGTGCAGTTCGCACTCTGGAAATAGTCGAATACTGGTTCTGTCTTGCCGTGTAATTTGTTAACCCTATGAGAACATAAGAACCGGGTGTTCAGTGAAAGTACCCGTTCAGTGCACAAACCTGTGCCCGCCTCAAGCCCGTCAGTATACGGGCCCGAGCCCAGCTCATGCCCGCAACGCAAAGCCCGGACACCACCTAGGCTCGGCCCAGGCCCAACAAAGTGCACAGCGCGACGCGGGCCGGGAAGAGCGCGGCAATCCCGAGCCAGTGCAGTGCTCTTTCCGCACAACTACCGGAAGACGCTTCATTCGATGACCCTATTCTTTCTACATGGCCTCCGACAGGCGCGTTGCAGTGTTGGTACGGCAGGACTCGCACCATTTTTGAAAACATCGCTCATGGCACCTGGACAAACGTTAGAGCTATAGTGTGTCAAAATAAAAGGCCAAGGTTACTCCTGCTAGTCAGCAAAGTGTAATTCGCAACGAATCTTATTAAGATGATGGTGATTTGATTAGACCGTTGAACTATTTTTAATTGAAGCTCTGAGTTTTCATTGAGAAAAGCTAGTTAGTAGAAAGCGGTGTTGTCAAGAACTTTTGCGAATGGATGGCAGGGATGCAGAGGATGCGACGTTGGATGCGGCTGCACCCCTGCACTTGTCACCGCAGCTGGGGGCCACAACTCCTTCGACCAGTCGGAAAACGCCGATCTGAATCCCCCCAGCTGCCGAGGTCACCGTGAGCCTCGAGCTGTTTTTGTTTCGTTCCGTTTTTTTTTCCTCTGATAGCAAAATAAAAGCGACTGTTCGGTGAGTTACTCCTGACAAGAAATTTACATCGAGTATTTCTTCTGAACGGCGTGAGTGCGTCAGGTAGTAAGCACCTGTTGATCACAAGTGAACTTTCGAAACTGATTTTGCTTTCTGTGGTATTCGCTTTTCTATTGCAGCACAGAAAAACAGCAGAGGAAACGCAACAAACGGCATGTTCCTCTGCAATAATATTGTCACGTAGTGGTGACTGCAGTCCGGCGAACAGGAAAACAACGAGGATGTCTTCGTAACGGAACTCTTTATTCGGGCTGACTTGCGCCCGCAAAGAACTGAATCACTCGGCGGCGGCGTAGCAACAAGCGTGCTCGGCGGTCGTCGAACAGAATCAGTTCTTTGCGGGCGCAGGTCAGCCCGAATAAAGAGTTTCGTTTCGAAGACATTCTTGCTGTTTTCCTGTTCGCCGGACTGCAGTCACCACTACGTGACGATATAACTGAGCGATGACGCCACACGTCAATTTTCGTTGCAGGCGATCCTGTGGCTGGTTTCAGTGATACTCACCCGTCGACTGCATCCCTGAGCAGTTCTTGGCGTTTGCAACCGAATAAAATGTTACTTTCCGGAAGAGAGCTTGCCATTCTTTCCTGTTTATTGCATGAGCTCTCGCTGCTACGTCCGCCCAGAGGCACGCTGTGACTTTGTCCGCGATCATGTGACCGTGCCTCTTTCTAACTTCACCATCTTCAGCTGAAGCGTGCGCCCACCTCTGGTCACGTGACGACGCGTAGCTGTTGCCCGAGATCAGGTGACTACCCCACGCACGCACGTGTCTCAGACAACCGTAGGTGCCGTCGGGCGGTTCGAAATAAATGTGCAATCTGTGGGCGGCTGTGTACTAACCATCTGACTCGCCAAGTACGCGATCAACAGGGCACTTCTGCGATAATTTGGAAGCCCACAGTCTTTGCGGAAAAAGCGCCTCACCGGGCAAAATAGTGTGTCGCTCTCGGTGGGTATATACACGATTTTAGTTTCGATACCTGGGCGCCGCCATGTTTGTTTTACTCGAGCGCCGCCTACCGCCGACGCCATCTTGGACTGATAATTTGCAGCCGGTGGGCTGCAGACGAAGCAGCGTGCGATCTCTGAAAGTGTCATTCACCCGCTTTATTCCTGCCAAGCCTAGAAATTCTGGGTGGGCGTTCGCCTCGTGTCCATCCTCGTGTCCATCCTCGTGTGTGTTATGCCATTAGCTCCTGCAATAACCAACTGGGAGCAGGCGACCATTCCTCGACGCAGCGAGCGATCAGCATCGGTGAGTGCCATGCTCGCAGTTCACGCGTGCTTTTTTGTCGCCGGTTGCCTGTTGGGCGAATGCGGCACGGTGTTGCATGTTAGAAAGACAAAAGCAAAATGTGTTGAAACACAAGATCGCGGAGAGCAATGAATATCTAGTTTTTCGTGGAGCGCAGTTTTTCATGAACGCTTTCGCTGCCTGCTTGGACATGGCGAGTGTGACAGTTTAGATGCTGAGCTTGCGACAGAGTACCCCGTTAACAAACTGAACATTTTGGAAACAGCGAGTACATGACCGAAACGAATCCACTTCTGATGATTAGAATGTTTGTTTGCGGAAATACGCGCGATGAAATTGAAATTCGGCCCCTCCTGCCGCTTGCGTAGGGCTGTTCGTACTACGAGCGATACAAGCCAGTTGACTGAAAGCAATTCGCATTCTCGCCTTTTCCGCTCCCGCCAGTACTCACTGGTGCACAAATACCAGAAAATATGCAATTACACGATCTAATAGGTTGGTACTCTAATGGAACGCTATTACCACTTACTGACAGGCAGAATTGCCGCACCTGTGTTGAGAATTCCAATCTCATTCGGGTCGGTGCACTGCTCAAGTCGCTGCGTTTGTTGTATCTCTGGCACGGTTATGCATAGTGTGGATTTTTTTTTTACAGTGCATTCGATGCGATTTGAGTCGAATAATTTATTACAATGCGTGGCAGAGTTTACCGTCCTGTGTATGCCGTGTATCTTACGTTGCCATGGCTGCATTTTTCCTCACTTTGCAGTTGGGTAAAAGTTCATGTCGCCGCTTCTATTCATGCCATGCTGTGCAAATTAAATTAGTATTTTTGCACTAACGACATGTTTATTTTTTTCAGGTGGCGATCCCCACACCCTCCCGATATTGACGATCATGTGGGGCGGCGAAATGAAGTTGTGGCCAAATTTGTGAAGTCCTCACATAGAGTACTGCTGAATTAAAAGAACTCTGCCAAGGCCGTCCAACTACTTGATCTCTTAAAATTATGCACAGATTATAGTTCGGTAACCCAGGCGCTGCGCTTCGTTCCGCGCCCGATATTGGGCACAGGCAGTGGGCTTGTTTCTGTCTGCATTTTGTTCACAAAGTGCGCTAACGTTTAAGCTTTTTGTTGGCGCAAGTATTTTTTGTTCCACAACTACGCCCACTGCCAATGTAACTCGGGACCGGCGGAAAAGCGGTGAAGAAATGGACACCGCAGACGTGCTGAGACCTTCACATAACATGGTGCGCGTACATACTGGCGGCGTTTGTTTTTTTCTACTTTCGTCGACTATTTCCGCAACCGACAATAAAACAATGATGTCTAGAAGACGTTGGTGTTTCGTACAACATTGCTGTTTTTGTTGTACAGACGCAAACACGCGCTTGACCGGTATAGCTAAGCAGCCGCGGACGATGCTCCGCGCGCCGGATTATCAGCCCATGGGAGGACGGCAACAGTGGGGTGTCGCGCAGCGCACGTGTTTGAGAGTATTTCTCCCTCTCCTGCCCGCTCTTCGTAAAATGGTGTATATAAGGCAAGCCAAGTATGGACCTTGTCGGAGCATTTGTTGTTTGTTGCGTCACTTCCGTCACGATTTGCTCTGTGTAGGTATGCTTGCCGTTCTCATTCTGTCACGTGACCGTATATTCTCATACTCAAGCTTGGTAAAAACGTAAAAATTGGCGCGGATTTAGTTCTAAGATTTTACTACGCCTGTACAATTTGCTCCGCAGTTGAAGCATTAACCCGTCTCATTCTGTGGACCTTTAGACATTTAAGCACAAGTAAACATATATATTTAATGTATTAAATATGTATTTTTAGCCTATTCGTAATGTAATCTAATTTATTTATTGTATATTTTAGTTCATTTTTAATGCATTATAAATATGCTAAGCCGGTAAAAATGTACTTTTCACGTATTTTTAAGAACGTTCAAAATATTATTCTTAGTATACCTGGAATGCATTCGTATTGCATTTTAAGCACAGGGACAAAAAATGCGGAATAAATATGAAATTAATACAATATGTTTGAAATGCATTTTTAGCACATCCTCTTTTTCGCTAAAAGAACCGTGCATCCGCCAAAGGTGCACGGGTGTCAGGGTGTTGCAGCTCCTTCAGGTGCAAGGATGCGTAGGGGTGTACGGGTATTCTTTGGTTTGAACAACATTGCAGTAGTTAAATCAAGCGTTCTTTTAAAATGATGTGAGCAGTTCGAGCTTTCCATTCTTGACCGCTGCAGCCTTGATGCGAACAGCTATGACTGCGATTTGTGATATGATGAAAAACTGAATTATATTAGCTGCAGTGCTGAGCATCACTGACTCCAAGTAGTGGCTCGCTGAAATGGCGAGAAAGGCGAAACTTGGAGAAAGTATGCGCGTTATGGCAAGTAAGTATTGCGTGTAGCAGCGGTGTCTTCTGTGTTGAACTCTGTCTCCTCAGTAGCTTTGTATGACTCATTCCAGTCAAGCTGATACCTTTATATGTTTTTCTGGCAAAAATATGTGGCACATTATAGCATCGTGTTAGTGTACGAACGGGTTTGCTGAAAGTTGACCCCTTTAGCAAGCTTTTTTCTTAAATAAATTCAGTAAAATCACACCGTGCATATCATGCATACATCACAAAAGTGACTCCACAGCAAGGAGGTTCAGAAACACCGTGAAAGACACATTTCGGTATAATTGTAGTAGGAGATGCCGTAACTGTAGTGCAAAGTTAGACAGGTCATCGGCAGCTTTTCGTAGGAAATGGTTAGCTTCCATTCAAGACTGCACCAAAAAAATTGATCAGCGCCTTTTAAAGAAATGAAAACCTATGAGACTGTAACGCAAACGGAAAAGGGTACAACTCTAACGATCGCACCCTTACGGTAGCTGCGTCAAGCGTAATACTTTGCACCCTTTTGCGTAGTTGGAAAAAAGAGTGTAACTGTAACGATCCCACCCTTACTATGGGTGCGACGAGCATACTTTGAAAGCTTTTGGAAGGGTGTAAGGGTGTGAGTTATAGACACGGAAATGCACTCTTAAGGGTGCAAATTTCTTTACAGTGTGCAGAGATTAAAAAAGAAAAAATACAGACTGGGCTTACGCTAGCTCTCGCTGAGTTCCATTTGTTACGCAACCCAGCGTAGGTAGCAAATTTTCTTTGCTGCTGTACAGTCGCAAGTAAAAAAGATTAGCCCAGTGACGTCGCCACCGCGGTGAAATCGCACGGCGCGGCTGGGGCGGCGCTATGCACTGCGAAACCTGGCACTTTTGTTATCAGCGTGTTCCTAACCGTTTCTCTCTGCCGCTCTTGTGAAACGTCACTAGTGCTAATGCTTTTACTCCGGACTATACTTTCAGCAGCAAAAGTTTTCGGGGTCACCAGCGCGTGTCGAAGTGACGCAAAACTGCATTGCTCGGCTATCGCCGCACCCGTCCCCGATGTCGAGGCTCACGGCACTTCCGTGCCAGCCATTCTTTGCGCATGTCAGTCCCTCCTTCGCTATTAGGCATGTCTTCTCGCTTTCTTCCTAGGTATGCGCCTTTGACACGCGATATAGCCGCTGATTCGCAGTGGGACCATCAGCGCGCGTCTGCTTTGTTTGCTGCGGTGGTCAGTCATTAAGGGGAAGCCTGCAAATGCGAAAGAAACAGATAAGAGACCTGCTGTTTTGCCACATGTGCATGCCTTGTCACACAGCCTAAAAAAAAAAAAGTGGCAAAAAGTATGAAGTAAGTACCTGTTGTGTTTTCCGCACCTCAGTAACTCAAGAGCATGTATGCAAAAGTCAATTACGGCCAAGAAGACGAGCACGACGCATGGTCTTGTGGCGTGAGGCACAAGAACATGTTTTTGGCATGCGTTGAAGGCATCGTGCACAAAATACCACTGTCTTGTAGCAGGGCCTATGTTGGCCAGACCGGAAGGTGCTTAAATGAGTGGTTGTGGGAGCACAATTACAACAACTCTCTGGTCAGTGCCCCTGGCAACCTCGCAGCATATTGCGCCGTGCACAAGTGCGAGCGTCTTCTGGACAGATCGACGGTGGTTCTTAAATCGAAGGACAAGACCACAAGGGAATTGTGGGAAGGATTTTGCATAGCTTCAGTAAATGGCGATGGCCGGTACGTTAGCGACCCGTCCGTGGCTTTAAGAAAAATAAAAAAGAAAAATTGTTTTTAGCCGGTCAGTTGTGAAATTCATGACTTGCGAGGATAGTTTGTATCTCGCATGGTTTACGATTGCTTGGCTATCTTGGCTGGTTTTAACGCTTTTATGTTTGTGTGCCCCATGATTAGATGCGGATAAATATGCGCCATGTCGAAAATAAACCGAGTTGAAAGTTGGCGCTCGTTTCTCGTGGTGTTCATAAGTGGTGTTTTTCCCTTGTCTAGAATCCAGCGCTCCCCAGTCTCCGTATGCTATAGCTCCAAATCTTTCTCGTTTTCATTTGAATTCCAAGAAACGAGGCTCTGCTCTCCCTGCCGCCCTGGTGTGGAAACTCAGTCGCACTTCAGTACCGGCTTTTGCTGTCCGATTTTGGCGCTTCCCGGTGCAGGCGTTCAGAAATGCGACCAAGTATACGGCAGGCGGCTGTGCCCCGGAAACAAGCAGCGGGTGAAGTCAGAAGCTCGTCAACGAGTTGCGCTCCGGCAGCTTTGTCATCTTTCCGTGATGCTCGTACCAGATATTTCTTAGCGAAGACGCATTCTGAAACTGGAGGCCAGCTTACGAAAATTTATTGCCAAGGCAGCTAATAATAACGCCCTGCTCGGTTCCTTTGTCGTCTTTGTCCGACTAATATATAACCGATACTGGGGCCTCTGGCGTCTCGGAGGAATTATCAGTGCGCTTATCATTTCACTGCCTCTTATCTCGCCGGATTCTGCAGACAAATGGCCGCGCCGCATATTTTTCTTGTTACAGTGGAATCCCGTGTGCTGAGCGCAGCGTAGAGAGTCGGTTCTGCGCCGGCTGAGAGAGTGCAGGAAGTTTCAAAGCATGGAGGAAACAAAAAAATCTGAGGAGGGAGCGTCCGAAGACGGCCCGAAGCTTACTCTTTAGAAGTGAAAATATATTAAAAGGAGAGAGTCGGTGCCCCCCGTGATCATGCCACGTGATAGCGTGCGGTGATATCTAGCCCCGCAGCGTGCACGCATGCGCAAACCAGCGCGGCAAACGGACTGTAGACCAACTTCCTTGCTGTAGACACACGCGCCACGGGCCGCGCAGACGCACGAACTTAAGACATACCAGCACCAAAACATAAAGGACTGACCGGGAGAGCGGAAAACGGGGGAGAGAGTGCCTTCGCGAGCACTTCGCTTGCGAAGGATGGCCGCTTGGCGTTGCGCTCCTTCATCAGTTTCTTTTTTCCTCCACGGTTCGGAGTCACCGGGAGTGACCCGGCGGCGAGCGTGCGGCAGACTCCGCCTCTGAGGAATTCGAAGATGGTGAAAGACGGCGCAGCAGGAAATTCCACGCGGACGCGGGCCGCACCGCTGCGTGCATGGACCTCATTTAAGCGACCAATGAGCGTGAGACGGAAATGAAAGGTGTCGATCTGGGGCGCCTGTCGGGGGCACCGGGCTCCCGTGTTTAAACGGACAAGCGTCAGCCGTTGCCATTGTGGTTCCTCATCTATTCGTATTCTTTACGCGCTACTTTGCACCATACGTTTAAAAAAACTCTACCCAATGTTTTTTTTTTTTAGTTAAAATCCATTGTATGACTCTTCCTAGCTATTTCTGCGTTTGTTGAACAACAATAGGATGCATTTGTGGCTGCGAAAATTGTAACAAAAAATGTGCTCGACGCTTAAATAAAACTCTCGACGCCAAGACATGATTACTGTTCGGAAGCCTCACCGATTCCCTGTCTACCATAAAGCATTCAAATCGCCAGTTTTCTTGCTAAAGCAGCCATTGGAGGCTATGCCTCGATTTCTTTACAGATAATAAATGCAGCTCAGATTATCAAGCGCCAAATGCAAGGTTAGAAATGTCATGCTAATGAAATGTGGCAATGAACTGGAGGTTTTAAAAAGTTACAATTTTTTTAAACATTCATCGTTGTCATTGGAGCGCAGTAACCTATCGATATAGGCGAATTTCCAGTTGCTCTCCACGTTCCTTTAAACCTGCTCCAACCATGGCTGTAGCGAATCATTAACGATCAGTACGACGCCGGTGTTTTCTGTTCCATAAGCCTGCATATTAGCGGTGGTCTCAAAGTTGCGCGTGTCAGAAACACTGACTGAAAACAGCCCACGATGTAAACTGATGAAATCTTGGAGGTACACGAAGAATGAGAGCTAAATTTATGCAAAGTGGACGCAACTTCATGCACTTGTTGTTCATGCAATGCTAGCGGAGAATCCTACCATTATTGTTCAGCATCTGTCAGATACACTCAATGTATAATGTATAATACTCGATATATATATATATATATATATATATATATATATATATATAGAGAGAGAGAGAGAGAGAGAGAGAGAGAGAGAGAGCTTAGAAGAAGGCACGCGTAGCAAGCATTTTCCCTGCGGTTGCATTTATCCATGGAAACCCTCATCTAAAAGTGAAAAGTGGGTTCTGATGTGTTCTTGGTACCCTATCGCCCGGTTGGCCTCTTCAGTAAAGTGAAGAGAGAAAGTGACAGTCGTGTGAAGTGCACGGAAATGCAGAGAACTTCGTCACATTCCGAACCGGAGCGTGGCCTTGGGGTAGAGCATCCGCCTCGCATTCGTAAAGTGCTGGGTTCGATCCCCAGTGCTGCCGGGTACACAATGGGCTTTCAGTGGGTACAAGATTTTTCCCTCGCCTGGTGCTCGGCTCTTCCAGGGTGAGATGCTTGGGAAAAGGGTCTTAGACCGCAGTTGCGTTGACGGATCAGAGGTAAGTTCCGCCGTCAAGCAACCCTAAATCCGTCTCGTGCGGTGGAAGCCCGACTTGTGACTCTTTTTATGACGAAATGTGACGAAGTTCTCTGTTCGCTTTGTCCCTGTCCTCAAACCCACAGTGACGGGATTTGAAGGCGCAGGCTCCTTTCCCAAGCAATGCAATCCTAGGAAGCCGAGCACCAGGCCGGGGCATAGCTTTTACCCATTTTGGGAAAACCGGTGGATATCCGGCCGGCGGCGGGAGTCGAACCCACCACCTCCGAAGCCAAGGCCGGCGCTCTACCCCGAGGCCACGGCTGCTGGGCCACGTCAAGAAGGAAAAAAAAAACAACAACAAAACCGAATGCTCAAGACAAAAGCAAAACAATGATTATGCACCCCCAGAAGTTAATTCCTTGTCCAGCAGTGCAAATGAAGGGGTTCTGACACACAAATTCACTAGCCTTCTAATCTTCACAGCCTCGATTATTTCTCGCGAGCGTTTGTCACGATTGTTTGCGACCATTGCGATATCACTATGCGAAGACGCACATTGTTTTTTCTGCTGTTTTGCTTCTTCAGAATCTCGACAGGGAATGCCGGGGTGACCAGATTTAGGTTGTGAAACTTTTGTAATGGTGCTCTTTTAGTGTTTTATAAAGACTCCACCTAGTCTGCCCTATATACTGCCCACTGTCCTGCCCAGTTTACTGCTGACAGCTGTCCTGCGGTGGACAGCATGAAGTGCAGACTGCACGGTGTCATGTTGAAAGATTAAAAGAGCATCATTACAAAGTTTCGCAAGCTAAATCTGCACGCTGACCTCGGCGTTCACTGCCCAGATTGTAAAGAAGCAGAACAGCAGAAAAACAATGCGCGCCATTGTATAGTGATATTGCAATGGTCGCAAGAAATCGTGACAAATACACGCGAGAAATAATCGAGGCTTCGAAGGTTAGAAGGCTGGCGAATTTGTGTGTCTACACTCTTTCAATTTTTCTGTTGATCAAGGAAGTGTTAATTCAGAGTACTGAATATGAATGGCAGGGTACATCGCGCTGACCAACCGGAGAAGGGTTGCCGCAGCGGTTCTGGGTTTCCCAAGTGGTCTAGTATATCGCTACCCTCTCTCCTTCTGTAGTACATAAAAAGAGCTCTTTTACCCACTAATAAAACAGCTTCAGAACACGCGCTTCCGTTGCTCGTTTTTTTTGTGTGTGTGTGTGTTTTGTGAGGCAGTCGAGGACGGTTTCTACGCATTTTGAAGGCTGTTTTCCTGAAGTGTACGGCCGAATAACGCATGAACGTGAGTGAAGGATTAATCGAGTCTGCACAAAAACTACAAGCAACACTGCAGTGGTGTCACCCGTTACCAGCAGCTTTCATTAATTTTGTGCCACTAACCTCAACTACCAGAGTTAGCAGCCAGTTCTGAGTCGTACGCAACGCAGCGAGCCCACTCCCGGATATCGTCCCGGCCGCTCGCAGGCGCTGGACAACGAGTTTGCGTTGCTGCGTTGCAGGTCTTCAATCCACTCGCTGTCCCCTGATATGTCACCACATTCTTCCTCCTCCTTTCCCAGTGTTGGTGCTGACACAGGCGCGCTCATCGCGCCCCCCCCGTAAAACGCGCCGGTTGCCACTGCGCCCCCGACAATGAAGCCGCGCCCTCTTGCGGTGGTGACGCAAGGGTGGCGGCGCCTCCTCGTCTCAGCGGTGGTCCCTCGGCGCACCTTGGGCGCATTTTATCGGCGAGGCGGCGCTCGTAAAAGCCGCGATCGCCATCTCGGCCGGCTCTAGCGTGGGAAAGTATGCGCTCGAACGGGACCCTCGCTCCTCCGATGTCCAGGCTGCGCGGGGCCGCGGCCAGTTGCGCCAAGGTCGCTCGACCACGTTACACTAACTAGGGGTTACGGCTTGCGAAGGCGGACGCGGCCATTGGGAGCAGCATGAACTTTACTGCCCCCAATTCCTGCTTTATGGAATTCTTTACCACGCAACATTTTTAAGAGCAAAGATTTTGTGAAAGGACTAGAAAGCCATATTTTGCATACTTAACATATCGTGTTTCCCTCCCAAAAGAGTTATTTGTCATGTATTTCGCATTCTTATCGTACATGAGATGTGTTGTTGCCACTTATTACCCAATATTAGTTTTATCATATAGTTGTTCTTTTGCTTTATAAGTTTTTGGGGTTTAACGTCCCGAAGCAACTCAGGCTATGAGGGACGCCGTAGTGAAGGGCTCCGGAAATTTCGACCACCTGGGGTTTCTTAACGTGCACTGAAATCGCACAGTACATGGGCCTCTAGAATTTCTCCTCCATTGAAATTCGGCTGCCGCGGCCGGTATCGAACCCGCGTCTTTCGGGTCATCAGCCGAGCGCCGTAACCACTGAGCCACCGCGGTGGGGCAGTTGTTCTTTAAAGAAATCTGTTGTTTCCCATGTGTTCTTTCTCGCATTGTATATGTTCTTCGTGTTGTATTCTACATTTGTATGCCCATCCTGCTTGGGCCAAAACATTGGCCTGCAGTATATCTAAATAAATAAATAAAAAAGAATGCTGACTATTACAACCATTGCATTCAGCAGACGCCTAATTCGAGTTGTTTTTCGTGGAGACACAGCGGAGCATACGCCATAGATCTCCTATGCCGTACGGTCACTTTGGGCGCAAAGTTTTCATGACGGGAGGCTGCACTGAGCGCTTACTCTTGGACCCTGTGATGCTCGGTACGTCACCTACGATTGATAATGTAAAAATATGGATACATCGATAAAAATATGGGTAAATCGAATTTATGGCTAAGAACTAAATGAACAGCTAATACATTTTCAAAAAGGACCTTTTCTGAAATATTTAACAAAGTACGGCCAAATCGTCAGCTGATAGAGGCGCAGGAGGCCTGAGAATAGTTTCTTGTAAATGTAACCCTAATGGCGAAAGGGCCGATAATTTCTGTGGCCGTGATACTCGCCTGGCGGCTGATGGAACAGTTCGGAAGTTTGCTCTTAATTTGCTGCCTCAGGATTTATCAGCACTTTGTCGTCCTAAGACATTTACAAGACACCAGGGTTATCTCTAGTTAATTCTTCTGCAATTATGTTTTTAGGTTTAAATCTCTCGCCTTCTTGCCTTTTCCCAGCCAAGCAATAGTTAGTGGTGAAGCGCTGGAAGTTCATACCTTCTGTCCTTCGTCCCCACTCCCTGTGCAATCTAGAGTTAATAAAATTGCCACGAGCTACTGCGTCACTGCGCGATCTTTTAGCAACCAAAGCAAATTCACTCCCTAGGTCGACCGTAAACAATAGATTGTGCTTCCTCAATTGTGCGCCGTGACATGCGCCTAACCAGGACCGGCCAGAGGTGATCATTGCAGTGCTCTGCACTGTGCGCAGGAAATAACCCAGGCGTCTTATGAAGAGTTGCGACACGCTCGCCCCTTGCGACAGGACACGGAAGATGTCCAGGGAGCAGAGACCATGCACGCAGTGAAATATGCGCTTAGGGGGCGCACTGTAAAGTCAGCTGCATAAATTAAAATTCTTTGGAGATGATTGCGTCATTTCTAAAACTAAAAATTCGATTACTGCTCAAATTGAACTGTGAAATTACTAGTAGTAAATTGAAATTACTAGTAGAACGATGTGACAAATAGGATATGATCAGTAATTTTGAAAAAAAGAAAACAGTACATGTGTGTCTTACTAATAAAAAAATTGGAATCTTCATATAACATGGACGGCAACACGGTAAAACTAGTAGACACATTGAAGTATTTAGGCGTGGCAAGTGCGTCCAAATTTAAATGGACAGCTCACATCGACAACGTAAGCTCCTCCGCTCGCAAAAAAATTAGGCTTCTTAAAACATAAATTACGAAGATCATCAAGTGAATTGGGAGACAAGGTGTACAAAGCAATAGACCTTTTCTAGAGCACGCAATCATTGTATGGGATCCTCACATAAAAGAATAGAAAAAATAGAGAAACTTGAAAGGTTAGCCGCCCATTTTATATATAACCACTACAAACGGCGGGGCTCTCCGTTTGCTATATTGCATGACGCAAAGCAGGAGTGCTTGAAAGCAGAAGAGAAAAACTGCTCGAATTAAACTTCTCAGCCATTTGTTGGTTTAGTGGTTGTTTTGCTGGGGTTTAACGTCACAAAGTGACTCAGGCTATGGGAGACGCCGTAGGGAAGGGCTCCGGAAATTTCGATCACCCGGGGTTCGTGCACTGACATCGCACAGTACACGGGCCTCTAGAATTTCGCCTCCATGAAAATTCGACCACCGCTACCGGGGTCGAACCCGCTTCTGACGGGTCAGCAGCCGAGCGCCGTAACCACTGAGCCACCGCGGCGGCCTCTTAGCCACTTGAGTTTTATCGAAACTGAGCATATATTCCCAGGATACATGATTAAACACTCATCTAAAATGTCTTGTGATAAACACCAACACAATATTGAACCTTTTTTTGCTTGTGCGAATGTCTGTAAGTGCTCATTCATCCCTAATGCGTTCACCGACTCTTCTGCTAGCCCCCGATCAGTGGGTCTGAATCGCCAGTTGACGTTGCCTATTGCTTCCGTTCTTGTATGGCTTCATTATGCGTGACTGCATCTCATTTGGTTTGGTATACGTATGCGTTGTAGATTTTTCGTATCTGCCTCTCCTGCTTGGACCCTATTTGGTACGCAGTGTGCGATAAATAAACTGAATGAAATGAAATATACATCGACCAACATATTTATATAGCACTGGCACATCCATGATGCAGCGCAATTTAAACAGCAGCCTTTTCGAAAAGGAGAGGACAGACATTTTCGACAAGCAATGAAAAGCTATGCAGGCTAAATGAAACAAAATCAAGCGCTCACAAAATGTTTGTTTGGTTGGTTAGTTGGTTTAACGTCCTAAAGCGACTCGGGCTATGAGCGACTCAAGGGCTCCGGAAATTTCGACCACCTGGGATTCTTTAACGTGCACTGACATCGCACAGCACACGGGCCTCTAGAATTTAGTCCCTATCAAAATTCGGCTGCCGCGGCCGGGATCGACCCCGCGCCTTTTAGGTCAACAGCCGAGCGCCATAAATACTGAGCCACTATGGCGTTCGCTCGCAGAATGAAAAAGTAAGGGAAAGCACCACAGAGTAAACAAATACGAATAGTGAGCTTCCAGTCACAGGAAGCGTTCAAGCAAGCACTTGCTCCACGAAGATTTCAGTAAAACAACCGACCTCATTAAATACTACTCTGTGCCTAATACAGAAGTAAAAATAGGCTCTGGGCACGTGGCAATTTTCAGTGGGAACACAACATGACACGTGCTATTTATCACACTCTTCTCTGCTCTATGACAAGAGATGTCATGTTATCATAATGTGTAAAAACCTTCTTCATTTACAGTTTTTGGTACTTAGTAAATAATATGTGAGTATTGCAAACATTTCAGGCAGCAATCACTTCCTATTTGCAATATATAGGACTACATCATCATCATCATCAGCTTGACTGCGCCTACTGCAGGGCAAATATCTCTCCCATATCTCTCCAATTAACCTTGTCCTTCGCCAGTGGCGGCCACCGTATCCACGCAAACTTCTTAATTTTATCCCCACCTAACTTTCTAGCGCCCCCTGCTACATGTGCCTTCTCTTGGAATCCGCTCCGTTACCCTAATTAAGGACCACCGGTTATCTTGCCTTTGCATTACATGTACTGTCCAAGCCGATTTCTACCTCTGGATTTCGACTAGGATGTCATTAACCCACGTTTGTTCCCTCACCCACTCCGCCCTCTTCCGATCCCTTAACGTTGCACCTATCATTTTTCTTTGCATGGCTCGCTGCGTTGTCCTTAACTCAAGCTGAACCCTCTTTGTTAGCCTCCACGTTTCTGCTCCATGGGTGAGTACCGGTAAGATACAGCTGTTGTAGACTCTTCTCTTGAGGGATATTGGCAAACTTCTATTCATGACGCAGAGAACCTGCCATATGCGCTCCACCCCATTCTTATTCTTCTGGTTATTTCAAAAGGGTTTCTCAGGTTTCTCATGACCCGGATCAGACTACCTGCCCTAAGTAGACATATTCTCTTACTACTTCCAGCATCTCGCTACCAATTGCGAAGTACTGTTCCTTTGCTAGACTTTTGAACATTACTTTGGTTTTCTGCATGTTAATCTTTAGCCCCGCCGTTCTGCTCTGCCTGTCTAGCTCATTCATCATCTTTGCAGTTCATGTCCTGAGTGACTTAGCCTGGGGTTGTCTGGGGTTGTCCTGACTCTATTCGCGATTACCTTACTAAATGCCTTGCAGGCACTGACAGTAAGCTAATCTGTCTGCAATTCTTCAAGTCCTCGACGTCTCCTATCTTATGAATTAAGGTAATGTTAGCGTCTTCCAAGCTCCTGGGAGGCTCAAGGTCACCAGGCACTGCGTATACAGGGTTGCAAGTTTTTCCAGCACAATCACTCCTGCGTCCTTCAACAAATCCGCTGTTATCTGATACAAACCAGCTGGTTTCCCCCTTTGCATTGCTCCTAAGGCTTTCTTCCTTCTTCATTACTGGCGGGATGCCCCGACTGCGGGATGTGCTCGACTGCCTCCCTCAGTAACCTTCTGATTGCATTCGCTACTGCATAGATTTGTATAAAACTCTTCAGCTACTTTAACTATCGTATCCATATTGCTAAGGACATTGCTCTCCTTGTCTCCTAGCGCATACTTCTGTTTTTTACCTATACCTAGTTTTCTCTTTACTCCTTTTAGGCTACCTCCGTTCTTTAGAGCATGCTCGATTTTCTCCATGTTGAACTTCCTTATGTCGGCTACGTTGCGCTTATTTATTAACTTCGATAGCTCTGCTAGTTCTATTCTGTCTGTGGAGTTAGACGCCCTCATGATTTGACGCATCTTAATCAGATCTTTAGTCTCCTGTGATAGCTTGCCGGTATCCTGTCGAACTATCCTACCACCTACTTCTGCGGCACACTTTTTAGCAATAGCTGCGAGATTATCGTTCATTGTTTCAACATTACGGTCGCCTTCTTCAGGAAAAACGGAAAGTCTGTTCTGCAGCGAAATCCTGCGTTCCTCTACTTTCCCTCTGAACTCTAACTCGTTAATAGCCTTCCGCTTTTCTAGTTTCCTCCGCTCCCTCTTCAAATTTAAGCTAATACGAGACCTTACCATTCTGTGGTCGCTACAACGGACCTTTCCGAGGACCTCCACATCCTCTACGATGCCAGGATGAGCGGACAGTATGAAGTCTATTTCATTTTTAGTCTCACCATTGGGGCTCTTCCGCGTCCACTTCCTGTTTGCTCGTTTGCGGAAGAAGCTATTCATGATTCGTAAATCATTTCTATCTGCGAACTCTACTAATAACACTCCCCTGCTATAACTAGAACCTATGCCATTGTCGCCTACCGCCTAGTCTCCAGCCTGCTTCTTGCCTACCTTCGCATTGAAGTCGCTCATCAGTACAGTGCACTGTGATTTTACTTTGGTCATTGCCGATTACACATCATCATAGAAAGCATTCAACGACCTGGTCATCATGGCTTGATGTAGGCGCGTAGGCCTGCACCACCTTCAGCTTGTACCTCTTATTAAGCCTAATTACGATAGCTGCCACCCTCTCGTTAATACTATAAAACTCCTCTATGTTGCCAGCTATATCCCGATTAAATGGGATGTACTAGGGCTTAGTGAGGTTAGGAGGACAGATGAGGCGTATACAGTACTAAAGGGCGGGAACGTACTGTGCTATCGTGGATTAGCAGATAGGCGAGAACTAGGTGTGGGATTCCTCATAAATCAGGATATAGCTGGCAACATCGAGGAGTTTTACAGTATTAACGAGTGAGTGGCAGCTATCGTAATTAGGCTTAATAAGAGGTACAAGCTGAAGGTGGTGCAGGCCTACGCGCCTACATCAAGCTATGATGATCAGATAGTTGAAAGCTTCTATGTGGATATGGAATCGGCAATGACCAAAGTAAAATCACAGTACACTGTACTGTTGGGCGTCTTTAATGCAAAAGTAGGTAAAAAGCACGCTGGAGACAAGGCGGTAGGTGACTATGGCATAGGTTCTAGGAACAGTAGGGGAGAGTTATTAGTAGAGTTCGCAGATAGAAATAATTTACGGATTATGAATACCTCCCGCAAACGAGCAAACAGGAAGTGGACATGGAAGAGCCCCAATGGCGAGACTAAAAATGAAATAGACTTCATACTGTGTGCACACCCTGGCATCGAAGAGGATGTGAAGGTCCTCGGTAAGGTCCGTTGCAGCGACCACAGAATGGTAAGGTCTCGTATTAGCTTAGATTTGAAGAGGGAACAGAGGAAACTGGTGAAGCGAAAGGCTATTAACGAGTTAGCATTAAGAGGGAAGGCAGAGGAATTCAGAATGTCGCTGCACAACAGATTTTCCGATTTAACTGAAGAAGGCGAACGTAGTGTTGAAACAATGAATGATAATCTCACAGATATCGTTACAGAGTGCGCCACAGAAGTAGGTGGTAGGATGGTTCGACAGGATGCCAGCAAGCTATCTCAAGAGACTAAAAATCTGATTAGGAAACGCCAAAGCATGAGGACGTCTAACACCACAGTCAGGATAGAACTAGCAGAGCTATCGAAGTTAATAAATAAGCGCAAGGTAGCCGACATAAAAAAGTTTAACATGGAGAAAATCGAGCATGCTCTAAGGAACGGAGGTAGCCTAAAATCAGTCAGCAGAAAACTGGGCATAGGCAAAAACCAGATGTATGCGCTAAAAGACAAACAGGGCAATGTCATCAGCAATATGGATAAGATAGTTGAATTAGCCGAAGAGTTCTACACAAATCTATACAGTACCGACTGTAATCATCAAGTTACTGAGGGAGGCAGTCGAGCGCAGCAATGGGACATCCCGCCAGTAACGAAGGAGGAAGTAAAGAAAGCCTTAGGAGCAATGCAAATGGAGAAAGCAGCTGGTGAGGATCAGATAACAGCAGATTTGTTGAAGGACGGAGGAGAGATTGTGCTACAAAAACTAGCCACCCTGTATACGCAATGCCTTGTTACCTCGAGAGTAACTGAACGTTGGAAGAACGCTAA
This sequence comes from Amblyomma mixtum, assembly GCF_055824585.1. Classification (NCBI taxonomy): domain Eukaryota; kingdom Metazoa; phylum Arthropoda; class Arachnida; order Ixodida; family Ixodidae; genus Amblyomma; species Amblyomma mixtum. Next base: position 15,026,848 of record NC_143017.1, read on the forward strand.
CATTATCTTAATTCATAAGAAAGGAGACGTCAAGGACTTGAAGAATTACAGACCGATCAGCTTATTGTCCGTTGCCTACAAGGTATTTACTAAGGTAATCGCTAATAGAGTCGGGACAGATTTGGACTTTAGTCAACCAAATGATCAGGCAGGCTTCCGTAAAGGATACTCGACAATAGACAACATTCACACTATCAATCAGGTGATAGAGAAATGCGCAGAATATAACCAACCCCTACATATAGCCTTCGTTGATTACGAGAAAGCATTTGACTCAGTGGAAACCTCAGCTGTCATGCAGGCATTGCGGAATCAGGGTGTAGAAGAGTGTTATGTGAAAATATTGGAAGATATTTATAACGATTGCACAGCTACTATAGTTCTCCATAAAGCCAGCAATAAAATTCCAATACGGAAAGGTTTAAGGCAGGGAGACACGATCTCGCCAATGCTCTTCACTGCCTGCTTACAGGAGGTGTTCCGGTGACTGGAATGGGAACAGTTGGAGATAAGAGTTAATGGAGAATACCTGAGTAATTTGCGATACGCTGATGACATTGCCTTGCTAAGCCACTCAGGACAAGAACTGCAAATCATGATCAATCAGTTAGACAGGCAGAGCAGAACGGTGGGGCTAAGAATTAACATGCAGAAAACCAAAGTAATGTTCAACAGCCTAGCAAGGGAACAGCAGTTTGCAATTGGCAGTGAGGTGCTGGAAGTAGTAAGAGAATATGTCTACTTAGGGCAGGTAGTGACCGCAGATCCGGATCATGAGAGGGAAATACCTAGAAGAATAAGAATGGGGTGGAGCGCATATGGCAGGTTCTCTCAGATCATGAATGGTAGCTTACCAATATCCCTGAAGAGAAAAGTATACAACAGCTGTATCCTACCGGTACTCACCTCGGGGGCAGAAACGTGGAGGCTAAGAAAGAGGGTTCAGCTGAAGTTAAGAACAACGCAGCGAGCTATGGAAAGGAAAATGATAGGTGTAACATTAAGAGACCGGAAGAGGGTGGAGTGGGTGAGGGAACAAACGCGGGTTAACGACATCCTAATTGAAATCAAGAGAAAGAAATGGGCTTGGGTAGGGCATGTAATGCGAAGGCAAGATAACCGCCGGTCCTTAAGGGTAACGGAATGGATTCCAAGAGAAGGCTAACGTAGCAGGGGACGGCAGAAAGTTAGGTGGGCGGATGAGATTAAGAGGTTTGCGGGGATACAGTGGCCGCAACTGGCAATGGACAGGGTTAATTGGAGAGACATGGGAGAGGCCTCTGCCCTGCAGTGGGTGTAGTCAGGCTGATGATGATGAGGAATATGAAAAAGCAAGACACTATAAAACGAAATGCGAGTGTCGCCATCACCGGCTGATTTGGCAAGTAAAATGCGTGAGCAGATTCTCCGCACGGATCCCAGAGGCTTCTCTTAAAAACTGCAACCCATCCTTTTCTATAGAAGCTCATGAGTTTTAAGTCAGGAAAGTTTATAAATCAGTTTGCCTTAGAAATAAATGTATCTTTTTTTTTGGCAGGCAAAATTGCCACAAATAGCCAGGGAGCAAATTTAGTGCGAATCAAACAATAATAGTTTAGGGTAAGAGTGCGGGCTAGTTGGTGATCCATAACGTATAAATAACAGCGCAAAAAAGCAAGAGAAACGACGAACACACGACCATTGTGTGTCCCCGTTCTTCGTCGTGTGTCTTGCTTTTTTCGCTGTTATTTATATGATAATAATAGTGTATAATTTTCCTCGGTGCCCCATAAAAGCCCACAACTTACAATTTTTTAACAAGCGAGGTCAGACGTGCATGCGGTAGAATGAGACACCTAAGCCCGCAACATAGTGTGCGTTGTTAAAGAACTCTGTTAAAGCGCACATGTATGATTCACTGACAAGTGGAGGTTCATTATAAGACGCACGGAGATGTAACAACGCGACTTTGCGTAAAATTAGAGGACGAGCGCTGGAAGAAATGCTAGGCCGCTAATAGCGCGAGAGGTAAACTGAAGGCCGTAATCGACGGCCACCTATAGTGACAGGTGATATGGGAAGAGAACTTGCTTTAAACTTCTTGCTGTATACCGCAGCAAAAATTGCCGCAGTATGCAGCAGCCTTTAGTTTATAGCTGCCCACGGTGACAAGAAAGCCATCGATGTTACAAATGTCGCACAACGAGGTATGATTGTTACACAATCTTTCACATATTGGTAGTGCATTGCACAAAGGAAAGAAAGCTATTCTCACTTGATGCATTCAGTTTTCCGCAAAGAGGTGAAGCCGGGAATGCAGGGATGGACTGAAGGTTTCTTACCAGTCTGGTGAAAAACATTTTTGGCTTGTGGCAGGCGCATTATGGAAGCTCGGGGTTTGTTTCCTAGACGGTGAGCATCCGGCTCACACATGGCAGGTGCGTGGTTCAAACTCCAGTGCCACCGGGTACCCTGCAGTATTACAATGGGCACAAGATTTCCCCTGGACTGATGCTCGGCTTATCTAGGATGATATACTTGAAAAACAGGTATTTGACCCCACCTTGATCAGAGTGAAGCACCCTTTTCTTTTTGCCAAAGCTCGTCTTGCGCCCCCAAAATTCATCATCATCACCCTGGACGCTATTCTCCCCTCATATTTGTTATCTTGCGAAGCCATTGTCGCACCGCCTAGCTCACTGCGTAAATTAGCGCGGTAAAATCGATGTTTTTGTCTGAATGCAGTTTTTCAGTAACGTTTTTACAAAATTTGAAACGCACGTAACAGACAAAAACTACGTAACGAAGATTTAACAAGCAGCTGCGGTTGAGAGCCAGAGCTGTGAGCAATTGCTTTGAAATAGAACTTTAAATAATTCGCTGTTGAGTGCAGTAATGCCGTGTAAGTTGCGTTGACTGTTGAATTTAAGACTTCTAGGCCAATTTAATACGACGTTTATTTGGCCTCTGTACGGCAGGATGCCTATTGTGTGAGGGCCTCTTTATTAGCAGTCTGCAAGGGATGTCTAATTTTACGATTTGGCTCGTTTTGTTCGCGACTAATGCATGACTATCACCTTAAATGACCAGCTACATATGTCATACGTTGCATTTAGCCCTTTAATACATGTCTGAAACACGCCCAATAACATACTGGTCAAACAATCAAGACGCTCCGTCTAACATTGTCTCACAACTTACTTTTGCCACTGAATGATGTGATTAAAATCTTGCTGCCATTTTGTTACGTTGCTGCTGCGCAAGCGCTTGCTTTTCGGCTTGGCTTCAAGTCGTCGTCACAAGCACTCCTTTGGCAGCTATCTTTCAATTTTCCAGTGCTGCCTGCGGCAAGACGCGTTGTTTTACATTTATACTGATTGAATTTGTGCACACCCTCAACTTGACATCGCACGGTACCCTTTCGGCTTAGTCAAAGGCGCTATAAATCCGAAAAGCTGAGATTGCTAGCACGATGAGCGGACACTAGACTCGGATTGCAGCACCTCGTTGCGGCGACCAACAGAACTCCTTTGATATGGGCGCCGATGAGCAGCCATGGAAAAATAAGTAGGGCTATGCCTCACAGAAATGTCCGCACGATGTAACTGCATACCAAGCATGCACCTCTGAGAGAAAACTGTGGTACTCCGACCGCGAGAATTTGGTCAGAGTATGGCAGTTTTCTCTCTAATCCGCCGCCCGACAAGGCAGATTTCTGTCAGAATCTTCACGTTCCAAAGAATGCACTTGCACCTCTTAGAGTCTACTCTTACACGTGTGGCAAATTATGGTATTTCGAAAGCACGTAGAGCAAAATTAAAGAAGCTGCGTCTCCCCGAAACAGTGAACTGGCCTTTTTTTGATTCTCAGCAACATGATTAGCAATCGAATCAATTTGTGCATAAATTAAAATGTGCTTACTTTCCCCCCTCTGTTCCATTGCGTCAGTTTGCTTGTTGGGAATCCAAATAATGGTATAAAAAAGTAGCGCCCTGCTCATCCGTTCCAGTCTGCTGGGACTTTGTCTCATACTGAAAGTTTTTCAAGTTCCTTTTTCTTCGAACTGTGGTGGATTGGAACACTCTCTCCACCGACACCGCCATCACGTGCCCATCTGGATCTTTAGATGTTGTAGCTTATAGCTTATATAGCTTATATTTGAAGGTAATGACTAGTATTTGCTATGAGTGTAATAACAAAACCTCTCACACAATACCCCCTGAGGTATTAGCGGGTCTTGAATTGAGAGAACGAAATTGGCTTGTAAATAAAAAAACCACGACTTCTAAGAGGACTTCAAAAACTATGGTGGTTCTTTCTTAGAAAAGGCAGAAAGGAACAATTCACGGTTTCTTTTCATCTCTGAATAGATTGTTTCAGAACGCCGTTGGTAGTAGATAGCATTAATGTTCACTATTCTGTCTCTATCGAAGAATACGGAGGCATGTTCATGTGTAGATAAATTATGAATAAATCGTGAGGCTTTGTTTTGCATAACAAATAAGATTTTTTAAATTAGATCAGGATGTGACACCCCAGACTAGTATGCAGTAATGCAAGCGGGAATTTATTAAAGCAAGGTACAGCTTGTGGCGGCGTCTGCCGCAAATGAACACGGACTGGCAAGCAGCCAACAAAATCCTGCTTTATTTCAACATACAGTTATTTATGAACACTGAGCGACCCTGGCGCCTCTGGCAGCAGGTACTCACAGCTGACGTTTTACAGTCCCAACAATCGCAACACAGCTGACGTTTTAATTTCGGAGGAAGATACGCTCGAAATTTAACGGGTAGGACTTCCGCTTAAGCGACGCTTTTTTTTTACAGAATTCACGTTATCTGTCCAGTGGAGGTTTTCATTGAATTTGGCACCTAGAAATGTATGTTCCGAAACTTTTTCTAAAGTATGAGAATTTAACTGCAATGTATGAAACATGTTGAGTGGCTTGTTAATGGCAGAGAACAGAATATATTTAGTTTTCGTTACGTTTAAACTCAACTGGTTAGCTTATAGCCACTGAGATAAGTCTTGTAGCCATGTCTTTCCAGAAGAATAAAGGGACGGTAAATAAGGAAAAGAAAAGAAAACATTCGTGTCGCCGGCGTACAGGACAATATCCTGGGTGCTTGGAAGTGAGGTAATGTCACATATACACAGGAGGAATAATATGGGACCTAATATTGATGCTTTTGGGATGTTCAACTTTCTAGGTGGTGCGTCTGAGTCCACGCCTTTAACCTTGACAAACTGTATACGGTTTAACAAATAGCTGGTAAGCAGATTAAGCGCTAAGCCTCGTATACCATATTAAGGTAGTTTCGAGATGAGTATATCGTGCTTGGTAGAGTCGAATGCTCTCTTAAAGTGTAAAAAAATGCCTAAAATGTAAAGACGTTGTTCAATGTTATTATCAGTTAGCGCTGACCTTTCTGAAAACAGTATTGACATTCAGTTATTGAATTCTTCTTGTTCAGATGAATGACTAGCCTGCGATTAATAGCCTTATCCACTATTTTTGAAAATAACAAAATAAAGGCAGTATAGACATAGGCCTGTAGTTATTTATGTTGGTCACGTCACCTCCTTCGTGCAAAAAACGGCCACTTTTTCAATCTTCATTTTGTCAGTAAAGAATCCATTAAACACCTGGTTAAATAAATGACAAATCAAGTAACAAATGAGATCCGAAACGACTTTGATCAGTTTGATAGTGATGCCATCCTAATCAAAAGAGAAGCTATTTTTCATGTCGCCTATTATACTGTTGATTTCAGCGGGAGTAACTGGCTTCAAGAACATTGTATTTGAATTAACATTGTGAATATAACACGTTAATTCTGTGATTGGCTGAGAGTGTGATGCTCCAAAATCTAGAAAAACTCGATTGAATTCACAGGCGAGGCATTTACTGCTCAAAAATGCTCGTCTATCTTCATTTTTTTATGGTGTGCCTTGTGAGGTTGTCCTGAGAAGACTTTTTGTCGTTTGCAATGTTGCAAAATGGATCAGAGTGTATACTGGCGAATTTACTAGCGTAATATCTGTAGCGGCACTTATTAGTGAAAGCTACACTACTCTAGTAGAAGAGCATTTCGCGGGGCCGGGCCACTACTGCGCATGCGCCGTTACCACGGCAACCAGTTGCGCTGGAGCCACAGCTGTGCGCCACGAGCCGTCCCTCCGCCACAGCCGCTGCGCCGAGCTCCGAACACTTCGCTATGCGCCTCACTGCCCATGCGCAGAGTCGCGCCGCGCAGCTGGGATGTAAGCCGGAAGCACTACTTCTAACACCGTGGCCGGAAGCGGTGTGCTCGCTCCTCAGACACGCACTATGGAAGAAGGCAGCAGTACAGGCTGCGTGAAATAGTCTTCCGATCCAGAAGTCGTCGCATGGTACAAGGCCGGCCGACAGCGTGAAAAGAAGGTGAGAAAGGCTAAGCTGGCGGCCGAGACGCCCGAAGAACGAGAGGAACATCACGCGAAGAGACGCCGCCAAGCTGCTGAACGACAACGACGGCGTGTCACTACCGAAATGTCAGTAGACGGAACGGCTTTCGGTACGTATATCATGGCCTTCCTGAGCTAAACCACTGCCATTTTTTTTATTTTGGTTTCCAGCTTTTTTTCTCAATTCTTTATACTCTTTTAGAATCGGATATCACCACCACGCCGGGCACGATCCGCACCTTGGCCACGTTGAAGGCGGCTATCACTGCCCTCTAGTCAGTCACAGTGCAGCAGGCACCAGTAGCTTCTTACCGCTACAAATCTCTGGGACAGCTGTTCTTCATAGCTCCTCCATCGTATGCGCCAGACGCCGCAGCCCCACATCACAAGCTGCTGCGAGAGTTGTTCCTCCAGCGGCTCCCACAGAACATGGTGAGGTGCTAGTGCACAAGCTGCGGACTACTCGCCAGCCCCAAGCCCCAGCGCCGTTACCGCTCCTCGTGAAGCTTGTACCGCAGCTTCCCAGCTTGCTCGCATACAGGGGCATTTAAGCGCTCTTACCATCCGGCTCCACGCCTCCGAGCCCTTGTCACGCCGTCCTCTGTAGCGGTTGCGGTCCCGCCACCGCTACCGGGCGTCTTCATGCTCCCCGGAGCAGCACTATACCAGAGCCGCAAACAGTCGACGCGCGGCAAGACAGCCTACCCGCGGCTGTGTTATGGTACCACTTTCCGCAGCTCCGCTCACGAATGCACTCTTCCATGCTCCGGGTCGGGAAATGCTGCCACCGGCCACCGACGGCGTCAAGTGGTACAGGTCGACGGACATGCCACCTTTTCTATGTTGCTGACAAAATCACTGGCGTTCGTCTCTTCGCCCACGCCAGAGCGCAGGCAGCGTTGCAACGAACAGACCTCCCCGCGCCAAGCAATAACGAGCTGCATAATACGCACGAACGGCAAGCGGTTCTTTAGACTTAATCTTGGATTGCGCCCTACGTTCCGCTAGACTTCCATCGTCGATGATATCCTGTGTCACAAAATTCGGCGCAGTTTTGGAAACAAAGAAACAAAACACGGCCGGCGCGAGACAGGAAGGGAAACTACGCGGGAGATGCTGCGTGTATGTGCGCGCCTACTTTGGCGCGTAGAACAAACAGACGTGAGAGCGAGCCTATAAAAGAAGGACGTTGACCGCTATCAGATTAGTCCGGGCCGCCGTTTAAGCTTCATCGAAGCGCGCCCGTTCGACTCCCGGTAAAACACCACTCGGACCAACGAGGCAACGGTCGCCAGTCTGCGGGACGGCAATCGTCGTGGAACTCTGGCCGTCGGACTGCCGCAGCGCCCGGTGAACAAATTGTGTTTTCTTTGTCTACCTTTCTCTCTTGTGTTAGTGCACTCTTGTTGTGTCTTGTTGTGTTAGGTGCAAATTCCTTTTGTATCGTAGTCTCTCTCTCGAGTTTAACTTTGCACGCGTTGCATTGTTTTGTTAATCACTTTGTATGTGTTTGTGTAGTGATTGTGAAATCCTCTGTATCGTCTTTTTGCTGTATAAACTTTGTTTTGTTTGTGAACCATTGGCTCCGACCCATTCTCTGGCTTGCGACCAGCGAAAGATGGGCACCGAACGCCCAAAAACCTCTTGTCACTTGGTAGCTGGTCTCCGCTGAGTTTGCCACGCTGAGTCGAGGGCATCTCCTTTGAGTGCGAAACTCTACCCCCCACGCTCTAAGGGTGTCTAGGAACTCTCACGCTTAAAAGTGCGCGAAGTGTGGGTGACAATATATTCTGGCGTCCGCGACAGGACGTTTGGTGTATGTAAGCGCAGAGAACGGAGAAATAGTCGGAAGGAGCTTACGAAGCAGTCGTAAACGAGGGCTTAACAACCGAGCGATACTGTGAGGTGCCGCGCTGAAGCGGTTAGTGAGGTTCACCGTGTAGAGGTATTCACTGCATTGAATGTAGACTTCGGACTCCAAATATGAGCTTTAATGAGTTAAAGGAGCTAATAGAGGTCGGCCTCCAGATGGGGATGACCGGCGCCGAGCTGCGAGAATGGGTGGACCAGGAAAGAGAAAGAGCTCGAGAAGAGAGAGAAAGAGAATGGCAGAGACAAGCAGAACAAAGAGAGAAGGAAAGACAGCGCGCTAGAGTAGCCGCTGAGGAATAGAGACAAAAGAAACGAGAAGAAGAACAGAGAGAACGTAAAAGGCGAGAAGAAGCGGTCGAAAGGGCTTTTGAAAAAGAGGTGGCAATCCTTCAGAGGAACCTTGCTGAAATGCGGCGTTTCAGGAACGTCAGGGAGCCAGCGGAGCTTACCCCCGGAGAGGCCGGGTGGAAGAGAGAGGAAATGAATTCCTCGGCTACCACGGAAGAGGTTGTAGCTAGCTCCACAAGTCAGAATTTGGTTGTGGAACAGTCTGTGCCTGCAGCTGCAACCACAGAGAGTGAAGAACAGACCGGAGTGTCGCTTCCCCAGGAAGTTGAAAGTGTAGCTACTGCTGAGGTAGTAGGCACTGAAGTAAAGGCGAACCTGACGCTTCAGTCAGAGGGAACCCTAGGGCAGCCGCCTGAGGACGAAGAAGCCGTTCGGATCTCTATGGAGGAGTCCGAGTGCAACACGTCTGAGTCTCGCAGGGCCGACCACGAGAAAGAGGGGTTTAATGGCACTGAGAGCGAAAGCTCAGATGTAGTAATGGCTGAGGAGAGCGCACTCACTGAAAACCCGGAAAATGTTCCGAGTGAACCCTCGAACAGCGAGGAGGGCTTTCGCGATGCGGAAGGTAAGAAAAATTGTGAGTATGAGGGAGGCGACGAAATATTTGCCACTGGCGAAGGAGAATGTGCAGTGGAAGGAAACGAACAGACTGGACAAAGGTCTGTTTATGGCTGCACTGAATGTGACCAACTGAAGCAAGGAGTTGACAAAGGAGAATTCATAAGTGAGAGCGATTCTCCAATCAGTCCTGAGCCGAGCTCTGAGCATTGCGCTCGAAGAGTAGTCAGGAACAAGAAAAGGAAAAAGGACTGGAAAGAAGAAAGCTCAGCCCTCGAAGAACACGAGAGAGCTGAACCAGTGGCTTCATCGCGAGAGAACAAATCGGATGACGCAGTTCTCAGTGAACCGGGTGTGACCCGTAGGAGAATTTGGAAGAAAGTAAAAGGAAAAGGAAGCGAATCGAGCACCGCCGATGCAGGTGGAATCGAAGTGCAGAAACCCTGGAGCAAATTCAGGAAGAGAATGGACACAAAGAGAACTAGCAGATGCCTTTAATCTAGAGATCTAGCAGATGCCTTTAATGACTACTTTCTTTCCTTTGCTGACACATCAAGCGGCGACGTAAATCTCTCCCATATGAGTGCCAGAAATAGTGAAACAATATTTCTAACACCGGTTACAGTAAATGAAGTAATTACAGAATTTTTAGCGCTTAATAATAGTAAAGCTACAGATGCGTCAGGTTTTCAGATACAGCCCATAAAATTTACTATCGACATTCTTGCACCTTCCCTCGCCCATATCTTCAACCTATCGTTAGTTTCCGGTGTTTTTCCGCGTCTTATGCAAAGGGCAAAAGTCACAGTAGTGTATAAAAAAGGAAACAAAAATGAAATGGGAAACTATCGCCCGATATCAACCTTACCTGTGTTTTCCAAAGGCCTCGAAAAAGTTATTCTTAAACGGCTATCCTCCTTCACTGAAAGATGTAACATTATCACTACTGCTCAATATGGGTTTCGTAAAAATAGATCGACTGAGTTAGCTCTCCTTGCTCAGAAAGAATTCATACTAAAACATTTTGAAGCCAAAAACATGGTACTTGGTTTATTTTTTGATTTTTCAAAGGCGTTTGACTTTGTTAATCACTCTGTGCTGCATAAAAAATTAGACCACTACGGTATTAGAGGCATAGCCCATACGCTGATTTCCTCATACTTGCGACATACATCTCAGTTTGTTAGTATTGCCGGTGAATGCTCCCAGTTGAAAGCGGTAGCTTCTGGCGTTCCGCAAGGGAGCATTTTGGGTCCGTTCCTTTTTGTTCTTTATATTAATGATATTGTTCGCATCGATAGCACTGCTAAGTACATAATTTATGCAGATGACACTAGTCTGTTTTTTTCGGGTACTTCAACGGCTGATCTCTCCAATCGAGCTAATAAAACCTTAAAAGAAATAAATACTTGGACTGCTGATAATCACTTAAGAATTAACGTTCGTAAAACTGCAGCCGTCATGTTCCATCCACGTCACAAACACTTTGAACTTCCTCTAATTGAATTAAACAATACCAGAATAGAATTTGTGCAGTCTGTGAAAACTCTGGGCGTTTACATTGCAGCAGATATGTCGTGTAATGACCATATTAATTACGTCGTTCAGAAACTTTCCAGAACAGTTCGTATCATGCGCCGCCATTGCTTTAATTTTCATACGTCAGTCAACATGTTACTTTATTACTCTTTGTTCTCTTCCATAGCCAGCTACGGATGTATGGTGTGGGCGACAACAACAGCTGAAAATATTAACAAACTCACTGTCTTACAAAAACGTATTATACGCATTGCATGTAAAGTGCCGTATTTCTTCCACACTGCGAGCCTTTTCCACCGACACAACGTTATTCCAATGAAATCCATGTATAACTATAGGCTGTGCTATAAATATAAACTCGCCATAATGAAAAATGATGACTTCTTACTTACACTTGCTAGGTTAGAGCAAAGCAGAACTGTGTATGATACCCGCGCAGCAGAGCCTTGGAATGTTAAGAAATGTCGTACAAACTATGGCAAACAAATGTTGCAGCATACCTTACCGACACTTCTGAACCAGTTGTACTGCCACAAGAATCTTGATGTCTCCAATATTTCTCTGAAAGAATTGCCCCAAATATTCGTGTAGTTCTTTTTTTTCTTGCCATTACCATTTTGAGTGCACCTGTCAGTTCTGCTGTCCTTTATTTTCTCCTCCCTGTGTTTGCCTTTATAGTCTCTTTGACCTAATATAGTTCTTTTTTCTTTTACAAGCAGAATGTACTGCTTACTGAACGTACATGTGTCATTCTATGTACAGAACATACGAGTTTTTTCTTACAATTTGTTTGATGTCCTATTCCGCCGCCGTCAATGCTGCAATGTAAGAGGAAGCCAGGACCTCTCAAGCTGTCTATGCAGCTTTTTCCCTGGCTGTCCTCGCAACACCTAGTTGCGGAAACAAACCTTCAAACCTAAGCTAAAGACAGCTGCGACGGATGCAAGTCAGCTGCACCAACATCGCAGCAAAGTCAGAAAGAAGTTCAGACGAACGAGCCGAGTGTTCAGTAAGGGCTCAGTCTGGAGGCGCAAAAGAAAACAGAAGAGCGCGCGCCGAGAAGAAAGAAAACACCTGAAGCGTAGCCGTCGTAAGCGAACTGGTGTTAAATTTGTTCGCAACAGACGCGCTGGCCACAGGAAAGGAAGAAAGGCTCGAAGTCTGGGTTCAAAACCAGACAGGAGTATGAGTAGGAAGCGGAGCCAAAACCGCGTTCGGAAGAGAAGCCTCAGCACAAGGCGGAAGAAGAGTCGAACACGCGACAGGAAGAAATCTCGGAGTCGCGTCCGAAAGAGAATTAAAAACCTGACTAAAAGTCTGAGCGAAACAATCCTTTTCCGAGCCCGTTGTGTAAGCCGAATTTGGAAGTATAGGCGAAAGTGTGCCTTCTACTTGTTTGCTCCATGTTTTCAATGTTGTGTAATTGTACTGCCGCATCGCGGCGTGTTTTTATGTGCATGGTGAACATTGCATTGAGTTTCGTATGCGGAAACATCATTATATTGATGTATGTATTTTGGCCTTCGCCATTGACTTTGTGAGCGCATGCATGTGCGCGCGAATTGTACCGCCGAACTGTGGCGTGTTTTGAAGTGTAATCTGTCCATTGCACTGTATTTGAAAAAAAAAAAGCATCATGGTATGGATGTATCTATTTCGGCAGTCGCCGTTGAGTTTGAGAGCCCATGCATCTGCGCGCGAATTTTGTGTTTTGTGAATATTGTTGCACAATATTCTTAAAGGAAGGGGCAGTGTCACAAAATTCGGCGCAATTTTGGAAACAAACAAACAAAGCACGGCCGGCGCGAGACAGGAAGGGAAACTACACGGGAGATGCTGTGTGTATGTGCGCGCCTACTTTGGCGCGTAGAACAAACAGACGTGAGAGCAAGCCTATAAAAGAAGGACGTTGACCGCTATCAGATTAGTCCGGACCGCCGTTTAAGCTTCATCGAAGCGCGCCCGTTCGACTCCCTGGAAAACACCACTCGGCCAGCATCGGACCAACGAGGCAACGGTCGCCAGTCTGCGGGACGGCATCGTCGTGGAACTCTGGCCGTCGGACTGCCGCATTGCCCGGTGAACAAATTTTGTTTTGTTTGTCTACCTCTCTGTCTTGTGTTAGGACACTCTAGGTGCAAATTCCTTTTGTATCGTAGTCTCTCTCTCGAGTTTAACTTTGCACGCGTTGCATTGTTTTGTTAATCACTTTGTATGTGTTTGTACTAGTGATTGTGAAATCCTCTGTATCGTCTATTTGCTGTATAAACTTCGTTTTGTTTGTGAACCTTTGGCTCCGACCCATTCTCTGGCTTGCGACCAGCGAAAGATGGGCACCGAACGCCCAAAAACCTCTTGTCACTTGGTAGCTGGTCTCCGCTGAGTTTGCCACGCTGAGTCGATGGCATCTCCTTTGAGTGCGAAACTCTACCCCCACGCGCTCTAAGGGTCTCTGGGAACTCTCACGCTTAAAAGTGCGCGAAGTGTGGGTGACATCCTGCAACATGTTACCAGCGCCGACTTCCTCAGCTTATTCAGCCTTGGTATGGTCATCCTCTCATCGATATTAGCATGCATACCTCTCCGTAAACGGTTTCCTCTCCACCGCCTAAGGCGACGAGGCTTCGCGCTCTCGCCCCACCTTCGCTATCGCGAAAAATCCTCTCTGATTTTTTCAAGCTTACGCGTCCACACGCTAGTATCCCCGGTGAAGCACTCGAAATCCCGCCACATCGTAACCTCTCGACCGCCCAGCTTTGCCCCCTCTGCCGCCTGCCTGGAGAACGCCACTCCACACATAGTGCCAAAGAAAGATCCTGACGACTAGAAACCATGCGGCAATTACCGGCCTCTCAACGCCTACACGTTACCAGATCGCTATTCAGCCCCTCACACGAAAGATATTAAATCAGATTTGCTCGGTGCACGGTTTTATCTAAGATCTGACTCATTTGAAGCTTACCCGCTGATAAGTACATCCCACTTATAATGACCGCAGTTATAACAACTGCTTGCTTATTACGAACGACTGAGGCGCTACCTTCAAAATATGTATCATGGCTATGGCACCTCGTCTCGGATAAAACGAACAACCGATGCTGCACCACTCGGCTATAACGAACAAGCTGGCGCCAGTTAACTGGCCACCCAGATTAAAAGCGCGCGCTTCCTGCCAGTGCGGAGCACAAAGTCCGTCTCGTAGCGCTCGTATCTTCCCTCCAGAAAAGTGTCGACTCCCAAGAAACGATGGAAACGGCGGGATTAAAATTGCAGTTAACCACCGGCCAAGAGCACCGAGACAGGCTGCACTCTCAGTCGGTGCGTTTGTGCTAGCTGGGCAAAACGCATAAAGTAGAAGCACGTCGAAGCGTTGTAAGAGCGCTGAAAGTGACACTTCCGACCACGGCGGTACGTGTCAACCAATGATAGCCATTTGAGAAATGTGAATGCCTCACGAGGTATGACTTGCTGCTCCGCTCGGTCCCGCGTCGTCCGTCGCCTGCCCAGTCGGATCTCCGCCTTCTGCGAGGTTGCCGCGCGTGGGCAGCGCGCAGACAGCAGGCAGTCTGCGTCACCCTTCTGACAGCGGTCGAGCAGTGCGCACCAATACGCGAAAAGTGCAGTCAGACCGCAGCCGATACTTTTAGTGTACAGGGGTAGTCCAACCTTGCTTATATGGTCTATGCGGCTCTGCTTCCGAGCAAAGGTTGCTTCGAAGACATAGCTGCACTGAGGTAACGCTTTATTTGGAGCGTTGAGGAGCGTTTTACTGAAGCGAGATTCATACCGTACGTTATTCGCGCGTATGAGCTGCGCTGGCTTTGTCGCTGCTTCTTTAAACTGTGTGGAGGATCGAAGAAGAAGATGTTCTATCTCCAGTTACCATGAGTACCTCACCTCAATCGCTGCTCGTCCCTAAAGGGGCTCTTCCACAGCAAGGGTCTCGGTCAGGGGCATGTGATTGCGCTGGAGATCTTAGAAAATGGCTTGACGGGCTCTGTATTAAAGAAACAGACGTGGACAACGTACTCTCTAAAGATAGGAACGCCACTCATGCCTATCTGTAGTTTTTTTGCCGCAAGAGGCTAATTCCACTTCCTACGCACATAGCATACAACGAACTCCATCTGCGGCATCATCACGTTTGTTATGAGGGCTCGAATGTATTCAGAAAACAGCCGTTGCAACAACTTTCGACCTCTTCGAGTATGTGAGGATGTCATTGGGATTGAGCAGCTCTGCACAACCTTTTCAGCGAGATCAATCGAGCTCTGGACTTAGTGTTCGCGTATACCTCGATGATCTCGTAGCGAGATGCTCCGGACACGAGCAAGAAGCTCAACTGCGCTGACACTTCCACCTGCTTGGTAATTATATCCTCGTGATCATCCCGAACAAATGCCTCTTTGGCGTCGCTATAATCAAGTTTCTAGGGCGCCTTGCGAACCCTCAACGCATGAGGCCTTTCGGCAGTGAAGTTAAGGCAATTCAAGATTGTCCGCCTTCCACATCAATCAAAAATCTCCAAGATTTATACGCCCTTGTGTATGTTTATCGCAGCTTTCTTCCGAAGTGTGCCCAGTTCCTGACGCCTCTCACCGACTTTCTAGTTAGCATCACAGATCCGACTACCTCACTTTAGTGTACTGACGCAGATGCCACAATGCTCATAGTGGAGAGACTTGAGCCTGTTGGCATGCTATGCGATAAGGAATGAACACGGAGTCATTGCGCATAGTGTGGGGGCACATAAACACTTCTAAGGATGCGACAGACGACAAACGGAACCAGAAGAGATCAACACACGCGGAGTAAAAGAAAGCGCAACAAAGTTCAGTGTCGCTTGAAGGGTCTAAGGCGTATGGAACACGTCTCACAATTAGGAGTTAATCAGGCGGTACGGCTCAGGAACGTGGCGTTGATCCAGTGGTGCCTCCAGTTTCATTGATTGCTTCGATGAACCAGCGGTGGTGAGGCAGTTTCTCGATGGTTCTCTAATGCGACAACGACAAGTTCTGTCCCGCCTTGGCTGGTTCCTGGGGCTGCGACCACGGTCCATGTAGCCCAGTACAGTTGGGACGCCCCCGCCATTCCGAACTAAATGAAACGTCCTCTGCCAGGCAGCATGCGTTCGCTCCATCGAGAAGCGCACCTGTTTGTTTTCTTCCTGCTTCTACTTTCCGCGTCTAGAGCCGCGGTAGTTCTTCGGATCGCACACACGATACCCGGATGACGCATTACATTCACCCACGGGCCGCAAAAGTTGGCAGGGCACCAACTTCCAGAAGCACAGAGAACTTGTAGATCCTGAGATATCGCAGAAGCACAAGACACCATAGACGAGCACACGCAACACGACCGGCGCACACAATATAACCGAGTCCATTGCACATGACACCTAATCATGGACATGTTCTAACCAACAGAACTAGCAGAACCACAAGACACCATAGACGAGCACACGCAACACGACCGGCGCACACAATATAACCGAGTCCATTGTGTATCAGTCGAGGTGGCCAGCGAACAAATGCACTTTATTGCTGAACGTACAGTGCTTTTATAGCCACAAGGGGTGGGGCAACCAAGGCGCATATCTAATCTAGGCGAGAACGATGAATCGCCGCACCAGGCATGGCACGTGCGTCATTCCCGATACACATTGCACATGACACCTAATCATGGACATGTTCTAACCAACAGAACTAGCAGAACCACAAGACACCATAGACGAGCACACGCAACACGACCGGCGCACACAATATAACCGAGTCCATTGCACATGACACCTAATCATGGACATGTTCTAACCAACAGAACTGGCAGAACCACAAGACACCATAGACGAGCACACGCAACACGAACGGCGCACACAATATAACCGAGTCCATTGCACATTACACCTAATCATGGACATGTTCTAACCAACAGAACTAGCAGAACCACAAGACACCATAGACGAGCACACGCAACACGACCGGCGCACACAATATAACCGAGTCCATTGCACATGACACCTAATCATGGACATGTTCTAACCAACAGAACTAGCAGAACCACAAGACATATAGACGAGCACACGCAACACGACCGGCGCACACATTATAACCGAGTCCATTGCACATGACACCTAATCATGGACATGTTCTAACCAACAGAACTAGCAGAACCACAAGACACCATAGACGAGCACACGCAACACGACCGGCGCACGCAATATAACCGATTTCATTGCACATGACACCTAATCATGAACATGTTCTAACCAACAGAACTAGCAGAACCACAAGACACCATAGACGAGCACACGCAACACGACCCGCGCACACAATATAGCCGAGTCCATCGCACATGACGCCTAATGATGGACATGTTCTAACCAAGAGACCTCACAGAAGCACAAGACACCATAGGCGAGCACATGCAACATAACCCGCGTACACACCGTGGCCACAGAGGAACATACTTACGTAAAGAGCAGACACTCCCTTAGGGCCCTGCGACTGAGGTACTACACTGCCGCCAGCGCCGGACGAGTGGTCAGACCGCAAATTTCGTTCTGCGAGATTTTAGGCCGCGTGAGTCAGCTCGGTTTCAGTTCGGTGTCAATAGCAATGCTTTCGATTCTGATTTACAGTTGTGTATTTAAATATTCAACTACATAAGCCCAAGGGCTTTAATATTTCATTTCGAAGGATGCCATACATATAGACGGAATAAACTCTGGGTTCCCAGAGGATCACAGGCTTTTACGGGAAATACCACCAAGCTTCTCGAAGAACCTACGCAAGGTGAATTAGTTCATGCAGGTTGAAATAATGCAATCAGAGTTGTTCTTACTTTAATTTTGTGCCGTCTTTGAGCCGCCACATTCTGTTGCAGACATAGAACGGAGTGGTTTCACGCAAAAATGTTATTTTTTCTTGTTTACAATTCGACCTGTAGAGAAAAAAACACTTGATCGCACACATTTTATGAAATAGATTATATTGCAAAGAGCAACATGGAAAGTTATGGTATATATGGTGGCACCGTATCCCGAACAAACAAAATATTGCACATACGCTCTGCGGGTTTGTCATCCAAAACATCACCCATGCTAACAACACAACAGGAGTTAACAGCTAGACGCAAGTAAGGGGTTGAAAAGGCATGTATGAGGCACGTTAAAAAAGGCCCAGGTGAGTGGAAAACTGTGCTCCATGCTTACCGAAATGGGACCACGGATTCGACCTCGCCCCCAAAACACCCCAAAGCGGCCTCGGTTCAACCTAAGCCAAGCGCCAGCAACGCCGGCACAGCACCGGACGCTACATCTGGAAACTCCTGAACCGCGTCCAAGGAGACGCCGCAGCTCCTACGCATGGCACGCGCGGTAGTCCATAGAAGTAAGCAACTCGCCGCACTGCCGGCGGGAACCATCAGAGTCGTCTTTCGCCCGCTAGGCGACCTCTCCTTGGAGAAGCTCCCGGCTCGCAGTATACTGCAGGCACTTCACTCGGCGCTCAGCTGCTCAGTGATTGTTGAGTTGCACATCAGAATACATCCAACTAACAACACCTTCACAGTGGCGACGGTACCAGAGGCAACAGCTCTTGCTTTGGTAAAAATTGAGCAAATTACTTTAGATGTAACGCAATATCCGGTAGCCGCGTACATCGCGGCCCTCCAGCGACAGTCAAAGGTGTTATTTCCAGGGCGTACTAGAATGAGACACTCGAGCAAATCGTAAGTGACTTGCAGTACCGAAACCCGGAGACCAACATCATAGCGGCCCGACGCATGGGAAAAACAGCGTCGATCCTAATAACGTTTGCCTCTGGTCCTGTGCCTTACACAATTAAGTATATGTGTGTAGTACACCGCTGCACCAAGTACAAGGGCAGCCCCGATGCTTGCACAAACTCCACAAAACCTGGTCACAGGTATGACGTGTGCTCTCTCCCAAAGGCTGGACTCTGCCCGTGGTGCGGCGAGAAGCACACCACTCAAGAACCACATGCAACACCACGTCTTATGCCGCGCGGCACACTCAGCGTCACAAATAAATAAATAAATAAATAAATAAATAAGAACCACATGCAAGCCGACCAGCATTCTTTGTAGTGGTTCCCACCT
The DNA here is from genome assembly GCF_055824585.1 of Amblyomma mixtum. NCBI lineage: Eukaryota > Metazoa > Arthropoda > Arachnida > Ixodida > Ixodidae > Amblyomma > Amblyomma mixtum. The sequence continues at coordinate 15,045,712 of NC_143017.1, forward strand.
GACCGGCACAGGATCGTGCAAAGCCAGGACCCCTCCACCTCGACGACAGACCGTGCCGAAACCCAAGCAACCAGTGCCCACGCCAAAGGACTTTCCACCGCCAGTGCCTCATCAAGACCGTCAGTGAGCCTGGACCAAACCCACCAGTGCACCCCAAAGCTCACAGCTGGAGGAATAGATAGCTCTCCTGCGGGAAGAGGTAAGGCACCTCAGGGCAGCCATTAATTCTGTCCCTCCTACCGTTTCTCTCCCCACTCCTTCACCAACACCCCAACCCTCCACGTCCCCTCCACAAAAGAAGCGCAAACCAGACGACATTCCAGACATGGATTCTAAATTAAAAGACTTTGCCGAACAGCTCGAAGCCAGTATTTTGGCTCAGACACAAAATTACATTGAAGCCGCCTTCGCTAAGCTTACAGAAACGATTCTCAGTCAGGTAACCAAAGCCATTCTACAACAAATTCCACAGATAATTGCTGGAATCTCCAATTAAGCATCCTAGAATGGAACTGCAGGGGGTTTCGCCGCAAACGAGACTCCCTGCAGCAGCTCCTCTCTGCTTCCTCCACATCCCCTGATACAGTAGCACTTCAGGATGCTGGCACAAATTTATCGCTGCCAGGATACGCTCTGGTACCCTCTGACATCACTCCAAACCCCAGGGTTACCACCTATATCCAACATTTTGTACCATACACTTGTCATGTAGTATCCTCGCCGGTAGCTCACACATTACTAGAATTAAACCTTTCCACTCAAAGATCTCAACTCCTCTTCATCCTCAACTGTTACCTTCTTCCGTGGCAACCGGTCTCAGATTTAATTTCTCTCATTAAAACCGCCTCCAACGCTGCAAAAAAGGACCCCCTCATTATATTAGGGGATTTCAACTGCGCACATGTGGACTGGGGGTAAACACGCACTAACAAGAGAGGAGCGGAATTGCGCAACACCCTTCAGATGCTCGGCCTGTCCATATATAATGATCTGCGCACACCTACAAGAATCAGCAATAGTGTCACCGCCGACACTAGCCGAGGTCTTACTTTTGGTCGCAACCTTCCCATACCGGTCTCGACAAACTCAAATCAGACCCAGTGCAGTGATCATTATAACATAACTATACAGATTGACTTCGCCAAAAAAAGCTAAAGACTGCCATGTCCGAATTACTAGCTGGGATAATCTTCGAAAGCGCAGAGAGACGAAAACATTAGAACCCCCTTTAACCTCCACACGTGGATGACAGAGCTGAAACAGGATGTCCAGGCATTCACGCAAAGGTTAGACACCACTCCCAAGACTCCCGTTGCAGATAGTCGCTTAGCGCACCTAATCTAAGCTCAAAACAGTATCCTCACACGCTGGAAAACCCAGAAACAGAATCAAATCAAATACAGTTTACTTCCGCCAGAAAGAAATAAACGGAGGAGGCTCGAGCAAAAAGTGAAACAATCGGAAACTGTTACGACCCAACTTGAGACCCGCGATGATAACGGTGGCGGATTCAACAGCGGAAATTTCGAAAGGTCGTTTGATCCCCCAAGATGACCCCACCAAAAAGAATGACTAGCCGGGAAGTGGTCGATGGAGCTTCCCACGCTCGGCTCAGTGCCAACGACCTTCCCTTCTAAAAGCGACCGTCGATGGACCCACGACAGGGGAAGAAAGGATGCACCTCGTCTGAGAAATCCCGGAACGAATCAGAGGAAGCCAGCGCAGCTGCGGCCGCGGCGCCATCATGCCACACCTGTGTTCGATGGACACGAGCTGCTAACAGTATTGTTGCATCGCAGTGCGAAAGAGCTGCAGACTTACGTTTCCTCCTCGCCAGTTCCCACGGGTGGACTCTACAACAGGTGTCTTCGTTCGCTGTGTTGTCTAGTGCCGATCTTTGTGTCGCGTTGAATTGCCGCCTGGTGAAAGGGCGGAGCCTTGGGCTATTTAACCCGCGCCCAAAGTGAGCACGAAGGCTCTGGCCTTGGGCAATAGGCTCATCCAGTCGCTCGACGTCATAAACTCTTAATTTTTGTTTCTTTGCTTTTCTGTCTTTCATTATGTAAATAAGTGTCTAAAAAAAGTGCCATTAAACCTGCTTGTTTTCGTATCCCCAACCTACGAAGCTTCGGACTGTTGCCTCATCCCGGACGAGCCCCCCTGGTGATGCAACAACTGGCCACGCTACCCTCGAGATATGACAGTAACTTAAGCTAAAACTGGCGCAACTACAAAAACAAATAGAAGAGCAAAGTGCCGCACTCAGTAAATCTAACTGGCAGCAATTATGTGACGGATTACGACGTAATCTCTCCTCCACCAGGGCCTGGCATCTTCTACGACATATGATAGACCCCACTGAAGCTAGAAAGCAAACCCGGCCTGCACTCAAAAGACTTACCCAACAAAATCGACAAAATCATCAAGCGCCGTTACGCCCACTTCAATCAACTTACACCCCTGTGGGCCAAGCTCCCGACTATGTAAGCTCCGATCAACCCTCCCTTGACGCCCCCATTACGCAGGTTGAATTCAGAGCAGCCCTTGTCAAGCTCCGAAACTCAACCCGTGGGGAGGACCAAATCACAAATGTCATGCTCGGAAATCTAGATGACCGTTCAATTTCCCTTCTCACCGACTACTTCAATGAGTGCTGGGAAATGGGGGCGCTACCTGGTGAATAGAAGCACGGGAAAATAATCTTCATCCCTAAACCAAATAAGCCCATTAATGCCCAAAATCTCCGTCCCATTTCGCTGACTTCGTGCCTGGGCAAACTGTTTGAGCATGTCATCCTCACCCGTCTCACGCAACACATGGAATCCCATGGACTATATCCCCATACTAAGGTAGGATTTCGTGCCCGTCTCTCGGCACAGGACGCCCTGCTGCAGATTTCACACGCTATCCGCAATGACTTGTCACATCACGCCAGAGCAATCCTGGCACTCGACCTCACGAAAGCATTTGACAAAGTTACGCACAGCGCCATCCTGCAGGGCATCCAAGAGGTGCAGTTGGGCCCTATGACCTACAACTATATCCGGGCCTTCTTAAACGGCCGCACCGCCTCCCTGCATATAGATGATATAAAGACCCCCTCCTTCACCCTTGGTAGCATTGGTAACCCGCAAGGGGGCGATGTTATCTCCCTTCCTCTTCAACCTCACCCTCATCCCCCTGGCCAAGGCTCTCAGCCGCATCCCGCGCTTAGGACACACACTTTACGCGGATGATATGATGGTTTGAACCACATACGGCTCGGATGGCGACATAAAAACGACCCTTCAGGAAGCCGCCACAACTACAGCACTCACGCGGCAAGCATTGGGCTTGAATACTCCCCCACAAAGTCAGCCCTCCTCATAAGCCGCCCGCGACGCTTCCCCCCAAGCACGGTTTACCTGCATGACCCTCCCATACCGCGACCACGTAACCTCCGCATTCTTGGCCTGCATTTACAGGACTGGGGGAAAAACAACCTTACCATGAAAGCACTAAAACAGTCTACTTACTCCGTCATCCATCTTCTTAGAAGGGTTTCACATTCACGAGCCGATCTTGACGAAGCAGACAATATCAAGGTGCTGCATGCCTTTGTGCTTAGTCAGCATTCTTTACGCCACTCCTTACCTGAACCTCTCCTGTGTTGATAAAGATAAGATAAATGCTCTAATCCACATGGCTACCAAAGCAGCGCTCAACCTAGCAAAGAGCACTAGCACGGACAGGCTCTTAAAATTAGGAATGCACAACACTATACAAGAACTTATAAATGCACATCGCTACACACAGTACCTTCGTCTGGCTTGCACGGAAACCGGACGCTATATACTGTATTCTCAGGGAATTCGCATACCAGCACACACTACAGACTTCATCTCTCTCCCTCACGCCATACACACCGCGCTTATCCTGAAACCCCTTCCTAAGAATGTCCGCCCTGAATACCATCAACCCCGCCGAGTCTCGCGAGCCAAAACTCTCCATAAAGAATATGGCACTTCAGAGGATGTGCGCTGGGTGGACGTCGCGTGTGGTCCACACCGTTCAGTAGCTGTGGCTTACCATCCAGCTGCTCCCCCGCTTACCCATTTCACAAAACACACTGTACCCCGGAAGAAGCACAGGAAGCAGCTATAGACCTTATGCAAAAGTGCTGCCATCTACCGGAAGAAAACCGAAACAAGCAAGCGACGCCATGTTGGGGGCTTGTGGTCATGGAGTGAACGTAGTTGCTTGGTGCGGACCGTGTACGATCGCTTTACTTTAAGTTTTTATTTTTATTTTATTTTAAGTTTTTTATTTTAAGAGCTTTTGGTGGCTTTCGTCTTTTCTTCGGGCATGGAGAATGCAGACACGGATGGTACAGCCGTGACAGTTAGCCTCCTGCGCCCACTAGCTACTATGTTCCTCAGGAAGTCATTTTCTGTGAAATGCTTTGAGCAGATGCGGGCAGTCGCAATGTTGAACGGGGAATCTCTCTTTATGGCGATTAGCCATGCTTTGCGCATGTTCAGCTCATCTGGGATGCAGTGGAAAGACACCTGCAAAATAAAAACGCACAGTAAAATATGCTGCATAACTGCAAATAATTTTTTCTGGATTTGGCTCAATGCATGCTTTGCTAAACATCTTGTTTACATTGGAACTAAGAAGAGATTTTGTAGTTATGTTCTTCTGAAAACTGCTGCTTAATGGACAATTGCAAGATAACTGCAAGTGAGGTTAATTATCCGAAATAAGTCAGAACAACAATTAGTCGAGCATTAGGGACGATACGTTACGAGCTGTTTTCAAATTTACATAAAGCCTAAATTGCCTGGTGACAGCATAGCCACCTAGTGGCTACGGCGTTGTGCTGCTGAGCCGAAGGACGTGGGTTCGATCCCGGCTGCGGCAGCCGTTTTTCTGATGGAGGCGAAAAACGAAAACGCCAGTATATCGAAGTTTCGGCACAGGTTACAGATCCCCAGGCAGTCAACATTAATCCGATGCCCTCCACTACTGCGCGCCTCATAGCCCAGGTGTAGCTTCGGCGCGTAAAAATAATAATAATAAAGACGACCTGTACATCTGTGTTGCTCGCATTTATGCTCCCCAGGATTCGTATTCGGCAAAGTGATCGCCCGACCATGACTGGCGACGCTGCACTGTGGGTCATACCTTGGAAAATACGATCTTCACAAAATACGCGACGATCGAGCAGCCGACCACGAACGGTAAATGATCGATTTACGCTGCCTACTACGTGCGCAAGTCACTGACACGGGCTACGCGAATGTCCGTTGCGGATCCGTTCGCCTGTGACACTTCCCAAATTTAAGATTGCATAAGTCTTGCATAAAAGCAAACCGAAGGTTCAGGATAAAAAAAAACGGGCACATGAACCCGCGCGGCAGACACAAAACTAATACCGCGTGAGAAACTACTAGCTGACCGACGCAGTGCGCCGTAACTGCTAGCAGGCAGGAGCACTCCTCGGCAAATACAAGATGAGCAAACATCCGACTTATTAGCCTTTTTAGTTCTGTAAATGTTATTTGTGTTGCGACTTCGTCTACGATCTGATTGTTAACTCTCGAAAAGCACTCGACACCCGCAAGAGGCTTCCTGCTGCCTCGCATCGTGCTCCAGACGCGAAATAAAAAAAAGTGCACGAAGCTAGCACTCTTACCTTGTTTCCTTGGTTATCCGTGAGTCCTCTTTGTGTACAGCAAGGTACAGAGTAATATTTGGGCATCTTGGACGACGATAAATGCCAGCGTGCGCGTCGCTATTCCCGCACTGCCATATAATGCGGTATCCGTAAGCCCCCAACATGGCGGAAACGCGCGCGGTCAACGCAAGCGGGCGCCAGTTTTTGCATAAGGTCTATAGCAATAGGCATTGCCCAAACCAATGCGGCTTATACAGGGTGTCCCAGCTAACTTGGACGAAGATTAAAAAAAAAACCTAAGCGTTCTTCAGAATTGAAATCGTGTAGATGTTGTTAGGGCTTATCTAAAGTTGCAGTAACATTTTTGTCGCTCGTCCTTCTTGAATAATTAGTTGAGATAAATAAATTGACTTTTTAAATATCGCTTAAACGTTCAGGCGTCAATAGGAAAGTTGTGGAACTCCACAAATATTGCCCAACCCAGGCGCTTCTAATGAGATAGAGTTAGTGTGGCCGTTTTTATTCAGGGGAAACGAACGCCCGCGGAGTTTAAAAAATACCACGTGACAGCGCGCTCCATGCGCCCAGATGCGCTGCGATTACAGCGCTCTCATCCGTGATTTCTAAAAAAGATCACTCGCTTCGCGTCTTTCGTGCTGTCCAAGACAGCGCTTCGCGTTGTGCTTGGTTCCAAGATAAGCGCCAGTGGGTTCGGGTGACAGTTGAAAGAAAGCGCGGCTACCGTTTTTCAGCGTAATTCACGCGACGTTATCATGTTATATGCGTCGTTGCTTGTTGGGATCTTGCTCCCAATTTCTAACTCATGAGATTGTCATCGTTCTTGCGCATGCATTCTGATAACGTTAGAGCGCAGTTATTGCCGCAGAAACGGGATGAGCCGCGCTTTCTTTCAATTGCAGCCCGAACCTGGCGTTTATCTTGGAACCAAGCGCAACGCGAAGCTCTGTCTTGGGCAGCACGAAAGGCGGGAAGCGATTGATGTTTTTTACAAAGCACGGATGAGAGCGCTGTAATCGCGGCGCATCCGGGCGCACTGAGCACGCGGTCACGCGATATTTTTTAAACTCCGCGGGATTTCGTTTTTTCCGAATAAAAACGGCCTCGCTAAGTCTCATTGGAAGTACCTGGGTTGAACAATATTTGTGGAGCTCCACAACTTTCCTATGGACGCCTGAACGTTTCAAGCGATATTTAAAAAGTTAATTTATTTATCTCGACTAATTATTCAAATAGGACGAGCGAAAAAATGTACTGCAACTTTAGATAAACCCTAACAATATCGGCACGATTTCAGTTCTGAAGAACGCTTGGGTTTTTTTTTTTTTAATCTTGGTCCAAGTTAGCTGGGACACCCTGTATCGTTAGTGATTCCAAAACAGCCATTCTTAACTTCACCCGCGGACGCGTCCGTCCCCCCGCATGGCAGATATCGAGAATGTGTGCCATAAATTCCGATAGGCGTATTGAGCTCGTGTGGGTGCCGGCTCACTCTGACAACCCCGGAAATGAGGCCGCCGATAACATAGCCCGAGGACTTATTTGCCGGGCAAATGGCGACCCTAGCCGGGATTTCTCGAGGTAGCGAGCACACACGTTCTCAGATCTTACTCATCAAACACGACTTGCTCGTCGACTCTATCCCCCTCCCCACCCCCACCTATCCCACTCCCAACAAATCCTCTGGAGGCGACTCCAGAGCCGAACTCTTATACCCCTCAGCTACTACCCCGATTCCGCCCCGTTTCCCCCGAGTGCACTCTCTGCGGAGAATCGCACGCCACCCTGGACCACATGCTCTTCGGCTACCCTGCCGATCCTCCCCCGCAGGGACAGCCCGCCATCGGAACAAGGGAGGAGCGGAAGGCCCTCCTTGCGTCGCAGGACCCGGACACACAACTTCGCTGTGTGAACCGAGGTGCCAGTGTCATGGCCCTACGTGTCCTGGATACATGCGCGTAATGTGAGGGCTGTGCGGTGGCCCTGAGACCTTGCACGGTCCAAACACGCTTGCATAATAAAGTTTTCCATCCAACTGAAAGAAGGCGTAGTAAAATGTTGTAAGGGTTGGCAAATGAAACCAATTCCGAGCCTTTGATAGCACCTTAATGCCATAAGCAGTTTCCTCCGAAGAAGAGAGAGAGAATAAACATTTAGTTGTAACAAGGGGACTGGAGCGCATTGCGGGTGGGGTCGTCAGTCCAAGACTCCAGTGGCTTCCGCCGACGCTTTGGCGATGCCGACTATAGCGCCTTCTAATCTTCCAGTGTTCCGCTGGCCAGCTTCACCTCGCACTGCTCCAGCGCCGCGTTTAAGTGGTTGGGTTTGGTTTGTGGAGTTTAACCTCCCAAAGTGACTCAGACTATATGAGGGCCGCCGTAGTGAAGGGCTCCGGAAATTTCGACCACCTGGGGTTCTTTAACGCGCACTTACATCGCACACTACACGGGCCTCTAGAAATTCGCCTCCATCGAAATTCGGACGTCACGGCCGGTATCGAACCCGCGTCTTTCGGGACAGCAGCCGAGTGCCATTACGATTGAGCCACCGAGGCGAGGTCTTTTGAGTGTTTCGTTCAGCTGAACATGTTCATGTAATGTTTGTTAATGTGGTGTAAGGGAAGACTTCACGTAAGACGTTTATTTTAGCCCTCTACCAGAGACGTGTTCCTAGCGAACAGCCCCTAGCGATGACGATGGAAATTTTTAGGTGAAAGAGAATGAAGTCGCAGCCAGAGAGGGAACAACGACGAAGGCGAATAAATTGCTCACACTGACTACCCGTGCGGGCCGAAGCGGCCAGCCTGGCCGCGATTAGTCTGATGCAGAGCGCCGAATGAAAGGCTTGAGACGGGAAACGTGTACAATTTCAGTCCCGTGGTGACGGCGGTCCGGAGGAGGATCAACAGGAGTGACGCGGTAGTTAAATGGTGATGTTTGGTTGAGCACCAAGTAGGGACCAATGAAACGGGGCTGAAAGTTGTCGCAAAGACCAGGCATTTGCAGAGGCGTAGAAATCGGGACCTCGTCTCCAGGATTGAACGACACAACGTGGTGCGTCGTGTCGTAGTGACTCTTGCGGTCTTCCTGGCAAGCTTCCGTGTTCAGGCGAGCAAGGTGACGGCACCGGCCCAAGCGGGAGAGGAACTGGTCGGGGACAGACGGTGAGGAGTTCGCAGGCGTCGAGAAGAAAGAGGCATCGAGAAGGGTGGTGGGAAAGCGGCCGTAAACGAGGAAAAACGGTGAGTATCCAGTGGTTCGTTTCAATGCGGAATTGTAGGCAAAGGTGACAAAGGTAAGGATTGCGTCCCAATTCCGGTGGTCAGGTTCGACGTACATAGCAATCATATCTGACAGGGTGCAATGGAACCGCTCAGTAAGACCATTGGTTTCGGGGTGGTAGCTGGACGTCATCTTGTGTAGTGTAGAGGAAGCTTGCAGAACTTTGGCAACAACGATCGAAAGAAACGTTAGGCCGCGGTCACTTAGAAGCACCTGAGTGGCGCCGAGGAGCAGTACGATGGATTGGAGAAAGAAGGTGGCAACTTCGGGCGCCGATCCAACAGGCAAGGCTGCGGTCTCGGCGTAGCGTGTCAGATGGTCGATGGCAGTGACTATCCAACGATTACCTCGTGTAGAGAGAGGAAGCGGGCCATACAAGTCGATGCCGACAACGGAGAACGGCGTGGCGGGGCATGGTAGAGGTTGCAGATGTCCAGCATGAGGTGAAGTCGGCTGTTCTCGGCGCTGGCACAGCGGGCAAGATGCGACGTATTTAGCGACGCTGGAGGAAAGGCCAGGCCAGAATAAACGGCTGTTGACGCGGTCAGAGGTTTTGTGAAAACCTAAGTGACCGGCCGTCGCGTCATTGCGGAGGGCCTCCAAAATACGGGAGCGAAGTGTACTTGGTACCACTGGAACCCAGCGGGTGCCATCAGGGCAGTAAACGTAGCGGCAGAGCACATCGTTTTCGAGTTCGAAGTGCCGAAACTGCCGACGCAGCCGAGCGGTAGGAGGGTAGCAAGCTCCCGCTAGACGGTCGATTAGGGAGTGGCAATACGCATCGTCGCGTTGATCCGACACAAGGGTGTTTAAGTCGTCAGATGCGACGCAGGGGAGGGCGGCGACATGCAGAAGAGCTTGCAACGGTGAGGAGTCGCTGCGACAGGTGCAGGGTCCAGAAGCGGGCAACGAGAAAGGGCATCGGCGTCTCGGTGCGTTGGACCGGCCTTGTAGGTGACGTCAAAACTCTATTCTTGGAGACGAAGAACCCAGCGCCCAAGGCGGCCAGTCAAATTCTTGAGGCTAGACAACCAGCATAATGCATGATGGTCCGTGACGACCGTGAAGTGGCGGCCGTAAAGATAGGGGCGGAATTTATGAACTGCCCAAACAACGGCAAGACATTCCTGCTCAGTGATAGTGTAGTTACGTTCCGCAGGTGTCAAAGTGCGGCTGGCGAACGCAATAACTCTTTCGCGAGAAGTACTATCACGCTGCAGAAGAACAGCACCAAGGCCGCGGGCGCTAGCGTCAGTGCGTGGAATGGTGGGAGCAGCATCGTCGAAGTGGCCAAGGACAGGGTCGGAAGTGAATGCTTGCTTCAAGGCTTGAAAAACATTTTCGCATTCCTCAGTCCAAACGAAAGCACTGCGAGCAGTGAGGAGCTGATACAGTGGCGCGGCAATGGTAGCAAAATTTCGTATAAAATGCCGAAAATACGAGGACAGCCCGAGGAAACTACGCAGTTCTGTAGTCTGCTGGGGACGGGCAAAGTTCAGGACAGCGGCAAGCTTATCAGGGTCGGGTGGAATGCCATCTCGGCTGACGAGGTGGCCAGAATCATGATTTCTTTCCTGGCGAAATGGCACTTTTTCGTATTGTGTTGAAGGCCAGCCGAGGCGAGGCAAGAGAGCACGTCATCGAGGCCGCGTAAGTGCCCACGAAAAGTTGAAGAAAAAATAACAATGTCGTCCAGATAGCACAAGCAGGTTTTCCATTTCAGGCCGCGAAGGACTGTATCAATCATGCGTTGAAAAGTAGCAGAAGCATTACAAAGTCCAAATGGCATAACATTAAATTCGTAAAGGCCGTCGGGAATAGCGAACGCGTTTTTTTTCCTTTTCCGCTTCATGCATGGGAATCTCCCAGTAACCGGAACGAAGATCCAGGGTGGAAAAGTATTCAGCTCCCGGGAGAGAGTCAAGGGAGTCAGCAATCCGGGGCATGGGGTAAACGTCTTTACGAGTAATTTTGTTAACTGCCCGGTAATCAACACAAAATCGCACTGACCCATTCTTCTTCACCAAAACCACTAGGGAAGACCAGCGACTGGCGGAAGGGCGAATAATGTCTCGGCGGAGCGTATCACTGACATTGTCTTCGGTGACTTTTGCACTCAGATAAAGAAACGCGGTACGGGCGGCGACGAACAACCGAAGTACCTTCGGTAGCGATGCGGTGCTCGGCAACAGAAGTCTTGTCCAAGGTAGCGGAATTCACATCAAAAGCGCCTTGGTGCTTGCGAAGCAAGTCCAGTAACTCTGGCCGTTGCGACGCCGGGAGATCTGGATTGATGGTGGCGGGGAGAATGGAGAGAGAAACGTCCGCTGAAGGGGGCGCCAGGGAGGAGGGCGCTGTAAGCACGACGAGGGAAACCGGGTGCATGTCCAAGTAGTGCACTGCACGGGCTCGGGCCAGCCCAAAAGCCCGGGCCTGGCCCGGCCCGCGGGCCGGGCCGGGCCGGGACATGATTTATTTTGCCGGGCCTGGGCCGGGCCCGGGCCCGTATTTGCGGGCCCGGGCCGGGCTCGGGCTTAAAGCTGCGGGTCCGAGCCGGGCTTGGGTCCGTACAGAAACGGCTGGTGTCCGACTTTTCATTTACTATTGCAAAGTGAAGTACACAACTGCGGCATTGAAGCAGCGACACGGATGAGCTATGAGTTATAGTACGCGCTGAGAAAAAATCTAAGCTTTATTTATTGACTTATTCATTTCCTTATTTCCACGTCGCGGTGCAGTAAGCGTAAAATTCAACTGGCCTTAATTGGCCATTGATCGTTCGTCATCCCAAAACATACCCCTACACTATTAGAAATGCATTCGGGAACAACATATTAGTTTAGGACGCTTGTAGTCCTCAAGCACATACAGTGAAATACTCAAGCGTTTTAGCTTTTCGTTTCTGTAGAGAGGCGACCAGTTCGGCTATGAGCTCAACCTGTGAGATCGCGTTCTCTAAAAAAATGTCATCCTACTGCTTGCTAGGCAGCTTTAATATACTTCGCCGGCGGCAGAGTATAACTGATTACAATCATGGGGGAACGCAAAGTAGACTACTACGCGTGCATGCAGCACTTTTTGTTTAGCTCTCGGAACTTCCGAGTTTATCTTTGCCCACCTACACCAAATCGCTCTCCAAAAGACGGGCCTGGCGAGCACTATTTTACTCTTCATCACTTCCTTCTGGGTTAAAAAGAACCAGCTTTCTGGAAGCCAAACTGCGGTTTGAGAACCTTTGTTGGCCAGTTCATTATTGGCATAGTAGCAGTCTACTTGCTCAAAGTGAGCAGTATACCTCAAGCGTTACTTTGAAACGGGCCGGGCCGGGCCCGGGCTGGGCTTCACTACGGGATTCACGGGCCGGGCCGGGCTCGCTAGAGCGATAATTTAGCGGGCCCGAGCCGGGCCCGGGCTTGAAGTCGCGGGCCTGGGCCGGGCTCGGGCCTCAGGTCTCGGGCCCGGGCCGGGCTCGGGCCTCAGATTGAGGCCCGTGCAGTGCTCTAGTCCAAAGTGCAGGAAAAAGAAGTGCCTTTGGGAAACACGAGAGGTTCACGAGAAATGTTCAAGGCAGCGACGATGGCAGATACATTTTCAAACCGAACCAGGCTAGGCGACAAGGCAAGTCCCCTGATGAGGTGTCGATCAGAAGGCGCGATGAACACATCTCCATGAACGATGGTATCAGAAGGAAGCGTGGCAAGATATTGAGTCCCACCGGGTAAAACCTAATCTGCAGCGGCAATGAGGCGATGACAGGGCTCGGGGACTTCAGATGATGGGTCGCTCTCGGTCATGTGGACGATGCGGTCACGGCAAGAAATAAAAGCACTGGCGGAAGACAAGTCCCAGCCAAAAATCATAAGGTAAGCACAAGGAGACATTACGGCAACTTGTACATGGTGACGGACACCGTCAATAGAAACCCGGACAGTGCACTTAACAGATGGGCGAATGATGACGTCGTTAGCTCCACGCAGGGGAGGCCCATCGTACGGCGTTTTCACTTTCCGCAAGAGAGAACATAAGTCAGTATGAATAACAGAAACTGCAGCGCCCGTGTCTTTGAAAGCCTTAAACCTTCCACTCCCACTGAAACCATATTGGACGTGCGCTCCGGAGGTATTTGTCTGTGCCCAGAGCATGCAGATTTACCTCCAAAAACTGCACCAGCTTGTTTTGGAGCGAAGGTCAGGCGCTGTAGAAGCCGGCCGGAGCGGAGAGGAAGAGCGGCGGTGCGGCGGAGGGGATCGAGCTCTGGTGGGTCAATAACCACGAGGCGGAACAGAACTGGAGGGAGGTGAAGAAGAACGTCCGGAAGAGTCAGTGAAGGAACGGCGCTGATGAGAGGGACCACTAGGTGTGTAGGCGCTTTCGAAGGCTTCATACCCGCAACGTTCGTCTTGAAACCGCCGATGGCAGAAGCGGGAAATATAGCCCCGGAAGCCGCAATAGTAACAAATCGGGCGGTTGGGGCGACAGGGCGAGTAGAACGGGGGCGTTGAGTTTGGAGGTGCCAAAGCTGTGGCATGATGACGTGGCGGCTCTGGTGTTGGAGGCGGGCCATAGACAGGTGGCATGCCAGCGACCTGAGCGTAAGTGGGTGTTGGGTGAGGAGCAGGGCTGTCGGGTGCCAGAGAGCAAGTAATCGACGCCAACTCTTCTTTAATCATGCTGCGAAGGCCAGCGCCAGCAAAGGATGGAGCAGGAGGCGCAGGTGGCACGAAGAACCGTGTGTGAGAAGCTCTTCACGAATGAGCGCACGAATCAGGGCACGCAGGTGGAGTTGGTGGGCAAAAGGGAGGCAGCCGGGTCAGGTTGCAAACGGATGGATTGCAGATGATCGAGGCGCTGGCAGGTCTCTATGATGGCATCGACGGACGTAGGGTTTTTGGACGGCCAGGGCATTGAACGCCATAGAGCCGATACCCTTCAGGACGTGGTGAACACGGTCAACTTCGGTCATTGTGGCATTGACACACCGGCAGAGAGCAAGTGCCATCTTTGTCAAAAGTAACCAGGCTGCATGGTTTGCTTTTAGCTTGTATAGTGGAGCCCTTGTCGCTTTGCTAAAGATCTAAAGGTGTTGAAAGGTAAGAAGACCCCCAGTCCTTACCTTTAAAAATCATTTCAGCTTCAGCGAAGCTGTGAGGGCCCCACTGTACGAGCTAGAAGCAAACCATGCAGCCCGGTTACTTTTGACAGAGACTGTACATCCTCAATATAAGAAGTGTACGACACGGTAGGGCACTGGATGCAGTCAGCGAGCTTTTTGGCTACTTCAGAGCGAACAGCCGGAGAGCCAAAAATCTGCTGTAACTGTTGCATGAAACTTGTCCAGTCTGGGATATCCGTCTCATGATTCAAGAACCATGCGCATGCGACATCAGTCAAATAGAAGGACACATTTAGGAGTTTAACGCGGTCGTCCCAGCGGTTGAAACAACTCACGCGGTCGTAGTTGTCAAGCCAGTCGTCGACGTCGTCGCCGCCAAGGCCAGCAAACATCTGAGGGTCGCGTTGACGGCTGCTCATTGTCCAACTTGCGGGGGCAGCAGAGGGCGAGCGGGAGGGACCTGGGCCGTTGAAGTTCTCCTCTTGAGACATGGCGGTGAGTGTACACAAGCGGCGACCGGAACGCAGCTCCACGGGGCAGCGCGGAAAGAGGATACGGGGAATCCAAGGTGCACCTCCACCACGTGTAAGGGAAGACTTCACGTAAGACGCTCATTCTAGCCCTCTGCTAGAGACGTTTTCCAATCGAGCAGCCCCAAGCGATGACGATGGGAATTTTCAGGTGAAAGAGGATGAAGTCGCAGCCAGAGAGGGGACGACGACGAAGGCGAACAAATTGCTGACAATGGGAATATCGCCACGCAAAGGACATCTATCTGCGTATAATGTTGAATGAAAGCGGTGTAGGCGATGGAGATTGGGGAAAGTGAGTGTTTGGATGCGTCTTAGGTGGTAGGAGTCCGCTGGGGAAATTTTCTTATGTGGCAGGGGGTAGAGACGCCTATTTAGGTGGAGGGTGTCTAGGCGGGTTGAAAAATGGGTTGAGAGTCGGTGCAGAGCAGAGTCAGTATGTCCCACTCGGTTGGCATAATCTCGAGCAAGGACATCTACCCAATATTGCCATCGAGACCTGCATGTCCAAGGACCCAGGTAATGACATGATTATATTGGAGATTGCCGCCCAGAATGCGGAGAGCTGTGTGCGGGACACGTACACTCGTATCGGCTCTGCAGGCGGCTTGGGAGTCTAAAAATGCGGATGCCGTGATGTCGGGAGTCGCTCACCTTGATGGTGATGGCTATCGCAATGGCTTCTGCGGCCGCCGCATCCGGTGCCGTGAAGAACGCTCCAAGATAAGGGGGTTGGCGTGACTGACAGCAGCGCAGGCATGTCTGTAGGGCGTGCATAAGAACCCACATCCACATATATAGCCGAGGTGTCCTTGGTGTATTCCCTACGGAGGTTGCGATGAAGAGCCTGACGGCGGTGGGCCTTTGGCTCGTGGTTCATGCGGCGATGGATAGGTCCATGTAAAGGCTGGAGCGGATAGCGTTGGGAAGAATTCCGGTCAGGGCCATGGTCCTGGTGGTTTGCCGGTCCTCTGTTCTTAAAAGGATGGCCCCTCCCGCCGAGGTGGTGTGAAAACGAGTCTCTTGAGAGTTCAGAACAGCATCCTGGATTTCCGCAAACGTGTTCTGAACCCTGAGGGCAAACAGTGTAGTGGCGGATGTACACACGGGGAAGTCCAGCGTTGGTTTAAATAGGGTACGGATAAGGATATCGATGCTACTCTCGGCGGTGCGATCAATATTGCGATATAGGAGACCCTATTGTATTCGACTCATGGCCAGGGCCGTGACTAGACGGATAGTGTCGTCCTCGCGCATGCCCTTGCGATGTCCAGCGATACGTCGTACCATACGGGCTATTTGAGCACGGACGTGCGTATAGTGGCAATGGCGTGGGTGGGCCTGCCGTCATGTTGGACCCAGAGGCCAGGCACTCGGACGCGTGATTTTTATTGTGAAAGCAATAATACGCCAGGTGTCACCTCATCGCGGTACCGCAGCCTACCCTTCACGGTCGGTTGTCGGTCATGTGACTACTGACGTCATACCAGAGGGACAGATGGGGCTCCAAGTCAGCTCTTCAGCGCGCCGCAGCTAGAACTTCGCGGCCGGTCTCACCACCTGCGAACGACGGCAAGGGATTGACGTCATACACGTTGCTAGAGCTTGCAGGCCTTGCTTCGGTATTGGATGTGTGTTGCAGCGTGTAGTATGACGTCATCCAGAGACATCCAGGCGCTATCGGGTGTAGAGAAAAGTAGCGCGTGCTCGCCGGTCCTTCGGTATAGCTATGGAAGTCTTCGGACGCGAGTCAAGATTCTTGTGTTGTGTTACCGTTTAAACGTCTAAATATGGCCTTTCATTTCGTGGGCACACATGGACATTAGCAACGTGCACCACCCATAAGCGAAACACATAGCGTATGCAAGGGGATATTGCTTTCACGACTACCTAGGCTTAACCAAAGCTAAGCCCCAGCAATTTTTTTTCTATTGGATGGTTGTGAATTTCGAGCATGATTCTGCCAGGATAATGACATCGAGGACCATGAATACGGATGATTTCGGATGATTTCGGTGCACATTGCATAACGCTGGTCTGAACAAAGCGCTCTACCGCAGTGATGGAAGGGCTTGCTCTGGTCCACCCGCGGACCCCTCACCGCAAAAGAGAAAGTCCGAAGAAAAACAGCAGGAAGGTGAAATTTAAGTGAACACGCGTCAACAGGAAGGATAGGAGAGGAACTGATAACTACCATTGGGGTACAACAAATGTAAGCTAAGGGGTGGTAACAGAAAATCATGCATTGTGTTTTCGTAAGTTTGATTAGTAGCAACCTGTTCTCATACCATATGGATATGCTACTACGGTCATCGTTGAGATTAGAAGTAACGACATCAAGCCTAATCAGCTTTGCCATCAGCATATTAGAAACAATCTGCAGGTGTAAGGCTGTGAGGTAAGTCGTTCATATAATCGTTAAGGCAATGAGGTACGGTAGCAGCAAATACACGCACACCTTGTAGCGTTTCGCCGCTGGTTGGGCGCACACCTGCAACGATCGGTAATGACCTTGAGCGCGCCGCTTGCATTGTCAAGAAATAACTCCAATGAGCCGAAGTTTACCAGCCTGCGCTGCAGCGGCACCACTGCACTCGCTTGCACTGCATTTTAGAATATCAAACTGGCAAATATGCCGCGCATGCCACCAACTACACAGAACCACGCAGAAAAGCAGGAAAATGTCTAAGACCTCTTAGCTCGCATCGTTTACGTTTTACGAGAACAAGTGGTTTTGGTTAGACGCGTTTTTTATTTTATTTGTTTATTTATTGGTACATAGTGTCAATCCGATATGGGATTATCACAGGAAGGGCTTAAGTTGAACAGTCTTAATAAATAAGCACAATAAGGCAAGCTAGCATAATGCAAAAGTAAACGCACAGCGTGGTGAGAGTAAGATGCTTAACAAAGAACTTAGGAATAGAAGTAAAAGGATATAAACTGAGGAGCGACAGTGGAAAGGAAGCACTGAACAGAAAACAGACACTGTAAGCCAATGATTCAATATTCTGAAAATAAAAGGTAAAAATGGAAGGTAACGAAACGGAGGAACATATAATGATACGCATACAATGAGCATCATCTGCGGCTACCTGGAAGGCGGGTACGTATTCCA